>NC_043016.1:24906455-24935327 GCF_006345805.1 Octopus sinensis | reverse complement strand
AATGCTGCCATAATCCTTGCCTTCAGTTCATCTTTGGTGTTACAAGGAGTTTTGTTGGTCTCTTGCTCAACTGCACCCACACAAAATCAAGGGGGTAGCAGTCTGGGGAATTAGGTGGCCAGATGATTAGGTGGTCACATCATGTTAGGGGTGATGTGGTCACAGAAATTGTGTGACAGCCATGACTGGGTTCTCCTGCTTGTGTGTCATGGTGTAGAGTCCTGTTGCCAGACATAGGGTCTTCCAGCAGCCATCTTCTTGATCCAGGGCAGTACTACCTCCTCCAGGCACTTGATGTGGACCTCCATGTTGAGTCTGAAGCCATGTGGGAAGACGAATGGAAGCATAATGTCGCCATCACTAGTGATCACCTTAAGCACCATGATGTTGACTGGGTGTTTAATTTTTATCACTCTCACTATATGCCTCAGACTGCACTATCCTCAGATTGACACTCAAACACTCTGAAATGTTTGTATTGGAGCTTCCAGCATGAATGCCAAGCAGTATATTTATTGGTATCTGATTGTTGGATATTGTTAACCAAATTCATTTAAAACTGAGTGCTTTATTGATATCTGCCTGGATTTTTTAAACCCTTTTTTTTTTTAGATTATATATATAATATATGTATATAAAATATACATAATGGGGGAGCAGCAGGATAGCGATGGTATAGTTGGCAGTGGAGAGGACAGGAAAGGAGAGAGTTAAGAAAAACACCATTTGGTTGCATGAGCGAATGGTTGGGTGTGATACAAGTGTGGTGCATGATGAGAAGTAGTTTGGGCCATTGGAGTGGGGGTGGATGTAATGTGTGGATGAAGAGCACATAATACACAGTGTTGTCAGAACTTAGTTTCCCTGAGGTAGGCAGGTCTTCTCAAGAATCTCATATTGCCAAACATCCTGGTCCATTATCACGAAGGAGATGACAAAGGATCATCTTGAGATTGGTTGGCTCTCACTATTTCATCTTATGTCTTCCATCCACCTTAAGCAATCATTAGTTCTTTATACAGCTATTCTCGTCCATATGCATCACAAACCAAAGCATTTCAATCTTGTCTGTTGCATGCTACATCTGATTCCTCTTATGCCTAATTTTTCTCTCAACACATTTACACTTTGTTGCTCATGTACACTGATGTTGCATATCCATTGGAGCATACTAGCTTCATTTCTCTCCAGTCTTTGCATTTTTCTTGCATTCAAAGCTTATGTCTCAATACCATTTAGTATAGCCATTCATGCACAAGTATCACACATACTCTTCCTTTCAGTTTAAGAAAGAGGCCTTTTCTTGCCAACAGCTCTCTGAACTTTCCCCATCCTATTCTTATTCTAGCAACTATACTTTCAGAACATCATCCCCCATAGTTAATTTGGTCACCAAGGTAATTGACACTGTCTACACTCTCTAGAGAGCTTCCTGAGCATTTGAGAAAATGAAATTCTTGAAATTCTTGTGCATCTGCCACATACAAAGTCAACTTTTTCTGTTAACCTACCTGTAGTTCCACTGTACCTCTTTTGTGCCAATAGTTTGTACTAGGTGCATCAAATGGTATTCTTTCCAACACCTTTCCTACAAATTGAGCAGGACTATTTATCTAAAGGATAAAGAGTCCTATTTTTTTTTTTTTGCTAACTACAACTTTGGTCATTGTGAGCTTAACTTTAAGGCTCTTTGATTCAAAGTTTTGCTTTCATACCTTAGATTTCTTTACCAATTCTGTTACAGAATCTAATTTAAGAGTGAAGTCATCAGCATGTAATAGTTTCCAAGGGCAGCTGGTCTAAATTTCTCAGTTATAGCCTGGAACACTATGAAGCAACTGAAAACTGAACTCTGGTGAACTCCTACTTGTACACTAAATTCATCACTGTGTTCATAGCTGACTCTCCTTGTATAGGAATACATGGCTTGTATGACTCTAACAAGCCTTTCATCTATTCTTAACTTCCTTAGGAGACCACTTGATAACAGAGTGAGGGACTGTTGAATGTGTGTGTGTGTGTGTGTGTGTGTATGTGTATGTGTGTGTGTGTGTGTGTGTGTGTGTGTGTGTGTGTGTGTGTGTGTGTGTGTGTGTGTGTGTGTGTGTGTGTACATGCAAGTGGTTTTCTTCCTGCTTCTAATATTATGATTTGATAGTGCAATATTATCTATCTGCCTGCCTCCCACCCTATCTATCTAATCTCTTTCTTGCCTCCCTCTCCCTTTACACACACAAACACACACACACACACACACACACGCAGACACACACACACAGACACACACACACACATATAAAGATACACACACATGTATCCTGCAAATCGATGATGAGAATTACCAAGGCAAGACAGATGGTCTAAAGAAACAAGCTATGATGTCACTAAATATAGAGTGAGTGAGTGAGTGTGTGTGTGTGTATGTGTGTGTGTGTGAATATGTAAGTACATATGTATGTGTCTGTTTGTGTTATGTGTGTGTGTATGTATGTATGTATGTATGTATGTATGTATGTATGTATGTATGTATGTATGTATGTATGCATATATGTATGTATGTGAATGTGTATATATAAAATATAAAGAGCAAAATTGAACTAAAGCATACATCCCAATGTCGCCAGTTGCATTAATTTTGACAACAAACACAAAAAGGTATATTAAATACGAGGAGGGAACCAGGCTGCTGGAGTTCTGCGATGCAAATAATCTTATGATTTGCAACACTAACTTCAGGAAACCTACCAGCCACCTAGTCACCTACCGATATGGCCAACATACCAGCCAAATTGACTACATCCTTACCAGGCAAAGGGAAAGATGGCTACTTATAAATGCCAAAACCTTCCCAGGCGAAGAATGTACCCCACAACATAGACTGGTAGTTAGTGACTTTAGGATCAGGACTAGGAGGACAACCAGAAGACGACCAACATGGAGAAGAAGGATCTGGAAGCTTAAAGATCCTGCGAATGGACAGAGATTTAGGGATATGCTACTTGAAGCCTTTGATGAAGTAGAAGGGGATAGAGTATCACATGGGGTAGAGGGCAACTGGACGTTTCTAAGGGACAACCTGCTGAGAGCCACTGACCAGATCTGTGGCTGGTGCAAAGTCCCCTCTCGTCCCAAGGTAACGTGGTGGTGGAACAGTGTTGTAGACAGGGCTATTAGAGAAAAGAGACAGACTTGGAAGCACTGGAAGAATGGTGGTAGCAGGGAATTGTATCAGATTGCTAAAAGGGAAGCTAGGAGACAGGTCTATCTAGCCAGAGGGGAAGCAGATAAGAAAAAATTTGCCAATGTTCTGCGCCGTGAGGACCAAAGACTGGAGGTGTTTCGCGTTGCAAGACAGTGTGTGAGAGAGAATTGTGATGTGGTAGGAGAGAAGTGTGTTCGCATGGAAGATGGTTCACTTGCGCTAAACGAGGATGCAAAGGAGGCTTGGAGATGCCACTATGAAAGGTTGCTGAATAAAGAAAATGAATGTTGACCCAACAGAGGGACCAACTATCAGGGTTGATAGCTCCTTGGTAGTTAAGGCAATTAGAAGCATGAAGACAGGGAAAGCCCCAGGCCCATCAGGTATCACTGCAGAGATGCTCAAAATATCTGGTAGTGTCGGCTATAGCCTCACCGGTATAGTTAATCAGGTGATACACGAAGGAGTCATACCCAATGACCGGTGTAATAGTCAACTGCTACAAAGGTAAAGGTGATGCCCTAGATACAAATAATTACAGAGGTATCAAGCTGTTGGATCAGGTGATGAAGGTTACAGAGAGGGTCATAAGCCAACTAATTAGAGAGAGAGTTAGTTTAGATGAGATGCAGTTTGGGTTCGTACCAGGGAAAAGTACCACTGATGCTATATTCCTGGTAAGGCAGCTGCAGGAGAAATACCTAGCCAAAGATAAGCCCCTGTACCTGGCTTTTGTTGACATGGAGAAAGCCTTCGACAGGGTCCCCCGATCCCTCATCTGGTGGTCAATGAGGAAACTAGGGATAGATGAATGGTTAGTGAGAGCTGTGCGAGCCATGTACAGGGACGCTGCTAGTAAGGTGAGGGTTGGCAACGAGTACAGTGAAGAATTCCGGGTAGGGGTAGGGGTCCACCAAGGCTCAGTCCTCAGCCCCCTCCTGTTTATCATAGTCCTCCAGGCAATAACGGAGGAATTCAAGACAGGATGCCCCTGGGAGCTCCTCTATGCTGATGACCTTGCTCTAATTGCTGAGTCACTATCAGAACTGGAGGAGAAGTTTCAGGTGTGGAAGCAAGGTTTAGAATCGAAGGGCCTTAGAGTCAATCTAGCTAAAACCAAAGTCGTAATAAGTAGGAAGGTAGACAAATCACAAACGCCTTCAGGTTGATGGCCCTGCTCGATCTGTAGAAAAGGTGTAGGTAGAAACTCTATAAGATGCACCAAGTGTAAGCTATGGACACATAAGAGGTGCAGCAATGTCAAAGGAAGGCTAACTAGGAAGATGGTTTTTGTATGTGACAGATGCTCGGGAGCATTAACCTCTGAAAATCTGCAGAAAACAACTTCCGTCACTTTCCAGGGGAAAAAACTAGAAGTAGTTGATAGCTTCCATTATCTTGGTGACCAAGTCAATAGTGGGGGTAGGTGTGCTGAAAGTGTAACGGCTAGAGTAAGAATAGCCTGGGCAAAGTTTAGGGAGCTCTTACCTCTGCTGGTGACTAAAGGCCTCTCGCTCAGAGTAAAAGGCAGACTGTATGATGCATGTGTACGAACAGCCATGCTACATGGCAGTGAAACATGGGCTGTGACTGCTGAGGACATGCATAAGCTCGTGAGAAATGAAGCCAGTATGCTCCGATGGATGTGTAATGTCAGTGTGCATGCTCGACAGAGCGTTAGTACCCCGAGAGAAATGTTGGACCTAAGGAGCATCAGTTGTGGTGTGCAAGAGAGACGATTGCACTGGTATGGTCATGTGGCGAGAATGGATGAAGATAGGTGTGTGAAAAAGTGCCAATCCCTAGCAGTGGAGGGAACCCGTGGAAGAGGTAGACCCAGGAAAACTTGGGACGAGGTGGTGAAGCACGACCTTCGAACTTTAGGTCTCACTGAGGAAATGACCAGCGACCGAGACCTTTGGAAATATGCTGTGCATGAAAAGACCAGGCAGGACAACTGATTCCAGCCCACTTATGCATGCCATTCCTCCCTTGGACACACAAAGACCTGTTGAGGCGAGCGAAGTCGATATCGAACCTCATCCGACGACAGGCACCTATGCCAACCTGTTGCGAAGACCTGTTGGGGCAAGTGAAATCGGAATCGAAATTGAACCAATCCTATGACTGGCACCCGGCAGAGGCCAGGACCCCTGGACTGGAGATACGTAAAAAGCACTATCCGAATCGTGGCCGATGGCAGCGCCGCCTCGACTGGCTTCCGTGTCGGTGGCACGTAAAAAGCACCATCCGAATCGTGGCCGAAGCCAGTGCCGCCTCGACTGGCTTCCGTGCAGGTGGCACGTAAAATGCACCAATCCGACCGTGGCCGATGCCAGCCTCGCCTGGCACCAGTGCAGGTGGCACGTAAAAAGCACCCACTACACTCACGGAGTGGTTGGCGTTAGGAAGGGCATCCAGCTGTAGAAACATTGCCAGATAAGACCGGAGCCTGGTGCAGCCTTCTGGCTTCCCAGATCCCTGGTCGAACCGTCCAACCCATGCTAGCATGGAGAACGGACGTTAAACGATGATGATGATGATGATGATGATTGAGTTTCTCAAAAATAACTACATCGACCCATCAATGCTGGAAGGTAGGATTTATGGTGTTCCTGGAGCACAGTGACATCGTTCAACAACTCACCAGAGCAGCTCAAGGGAACAAATGTGACGATACATACTGTGGCTGGATTTGACAAATACTTATGGGTCTATATCACAGGTTAGTTGAACCTGCACTGCATTGGTACCATTTTTCTGGCAAGCTCAGAACCTGATTCAGGATAGCTAGAATAATTTCAGATTGAGGGTCACTTCAGGGTCAGGAACATCATATTGGTATTAACTGTTTTATTACTCTTCCTATGAATTTAGAGTCTAAAACAGCTGAGATGGAAAGTAGAGATTCCTAACCAAATCTGGTGTACATCAGCTCAACAATAAGAGCATTTAATGGATGATGTTATGATCATAACAACATTGATCCTTAGAAGAAGTTGACAGGTTCTACTTGGTATTGAGAAACTTGTTACCAAGGCAAAGATAAGTTTTAAGTCTGCCAATTCGAGTTCCATGACATTAAAGAAAGGGAGAGTGGTTGACAAATTTCATTTCTCAATATCTGGAATTACCATCTTCTCCACTATGGAGCAACTAGGCATGAGTCAAGGGAAGCTCTTTGACTTGGCTCAACAAGTCTACTACTGTTCAAAAATTCAAGAACTACCTTAATTTTAGATCACAACAGGAGAGAGAGAAAGAGAGCGGATACACAACTAAAAGCATAGGTGGACCTCTGATACGCAGCATCTGGTTACTTGTCAAATTGGAGAGACAGTTTTCGCAGCACATGGTACAAACATTACTCTAGCCAGACATGGTCATCACCTCTGAGGCAAGAAAACAACCAATCATACAGGAACTTATAATACTCTTGGAATAGTATATTGAAGAATATAATGGAAGGAAATGTGTAAAGTACCAGGGACTGGTGGGAAAGTGTCAAACAGATTATAAATATGAGTCTATGGAGTTGACAGTAGAAAATTTTGCTAATTCTGCAAAGTCCTTAAGGAATTGGGACTTACAAGGGTGATAATGAAGAGGTTCATTCAGTCTGCAACAGAATCTACAGAGAAAGACACAATGTTGCTTTCAATTAAGAGGGTTGGCCTATGGACTGTTGCTGTTGAGACGCAAGTTCAAACTCTCCCATTTTATTTTACCTTTTCTGTATGTTCTCTATGAGCTAAATATTGAAATCAGTCAAAGAAAACTTGGACAATAATACAAATATTTTACGTGGTTTTATTTATTTATTTATTTATTTATTTATCTATTGTCTATATAATAAATTCAGTCTGATTGCACAATGATCGACCCAGTGAGGAGCATTTGAAGCTTCAAACTGTTTGGGCCCTCTCTGATGATGAAAGTGAAAATATTAAAACATGTCTAACATTTTAATCAATGGTTCAATTTGAACATGTTTTGTATCATTTACTTTCAAATAAAATGATTGAATTGTATGTAGTTTATGCTTATAGGGTGTTGTGTTTATGATAGAACTATAACTCCATTAAAATATGAACTTTTATCTTTTATCTTTTATCTTTCACTGTGGCCATGCTGGTACAATACCTTGAAGAATTTTAGTTGTACTAATCAACCCCAGTACTTATTTAAAAAAAAAAAAAACTGGTACTTATTCTACTGGTCTTTTTTGCTGAACTGCTAAGTTACAGGTATGTAAACACACCAACACTGGTTGTCAAGTGGTAGTAGGGAATAGACACAAGAAAAAAGCACACAACAACATAGATATATACATATATATACATGCATGCATATATATATACATACATGCACCCATCCATCCATACATATATATATATATACACAGATGTGGCGCCCTTATAATCATTAAAATTTATTTAAATCTGAAATTATACATTCAAATTGTTTATCAGATATTGTGAATATCTAATATTTAGTAGACATGTCCTTTGCATTGTTCAACACAAGGACCTTATTAGGCATGCTACTAATCAGATGACGAATATTCTCTTGTGGAATTTCTTGCCAAGTTTCATGCAATAATCTCAAAAGATTTGGCTTTGAGGATGCTTTCTTGTTCTTTTTATGAACTGTCCTGTCCATTATGTTCCAAAGGTGTTCAATAGGGTTCATATCTGGTGACTGTTTGGCCATGGAAGCTTTTTAATGCTATTCTCTTCTAACCAATCTTGGGTCTTTTTAGCTGTGTGACAAGGAGCCCCATCTTCCATAAATAGTCTTTTTAAATTATTTCCCCACTGGAAAGATTGGAAGGAGTCCTCTCTGCAAAATGGACACATATTTATCTGTGTTTATGTTTCCCTCACACTCCACCAGCTCTGATCAACCATTGCTCCAAATTGCTCCCCAGACCATCATAGGGTAGCCACTGTATTTCATTTTTGGCTGCAAGCTTTTCATGTCAAATTTTTGATCATAGAGTCTCTAAACCCACACTCAACCACTGCCAGAAAATACAGCAAATTTGAACTCATCAGAGAATATGGCAGTGTCCCTAAATACTAGTGGCCTCTCCACCATTTCACTGGCCCAATCTTGTCTCCACTTGATATTGGATGGTTGAAGAAGTGGCTTCCCTCTTGCTGCTCTGCCATAGTAGCCAAGTTTGTAGAGATACCTAACAGCTATTCTGTGACTAATATCAACTTGTTCTGCTGTATCGGAGATTTGCAATAAGGATTATCCTCCACACTTCTCTTAAATGAAAGGTCTTGTCAGAGGGCCCTGGTCAACTTGGGCAAAGTGATGTGGGTGCCTTCCCCTATCCAGTGAATTGCACAATCACTCAATTAACTGCAGAAAGTGGAATCCCAAGGTTTTCTGTGATTTTATGCTGACTAAGTCCACCTTCAGATTGACCCACAATAAGGCTTCTAGGCTCCTTTCCAAAGTTTCTTTTGTACATGTTTTGTACATGGCATAATTAAGCAGTCACATATAGAACCTGAAACATTAAAATGTCAATTAATAACAACTATAACCCATTTTGAGTTAAAATAAACATAAAACAATATTTTATGAGGTGTCTATTTACTTCTGTCGTGAGTGTATGTGTGTGTGTGTATAAAATATGATGTGTCTTAAATGGCACAACAAAGCTCTATAACTACAACTATGAACTATAATAACTTATAATTTAATCATCCATAGTCAGACTATGGATGATTAAATTATAACAGTAATTATTGTCTATTGTTGTTATTATAGTGCATTGTTGTGCCATTCAAAACACATTATATTTTACAAACAATACACAATACTTCAAGCGAACTACAATACTCTCCTATATGTGTGTATGTATGTATGTATGTATGTATGTATGTATGTATGTATGTATGTATGTATGTATGTATGTATGTATGCATGTATGTATGTATGTATGCATGTATGTATATATATATATATATATATATATATATATATATATATATATATATATATATATATATAATGATAAATTCCAATATTCTAAATCCATGAGGGTGGCTGGATCTAACTCACTCTTGCAGCAACTGCTCTCACACCATCTCGCCTGATTTTGGGCATCCTCCTTCCTCAAGCCAACCTTCCCAATCTCCTACCCCTCTCCCCTCCACGTTTTCTTTGGTCAACCTCGCTTTCGCAGTTCATTCACTTTAAACTCAAGCACTCTCCTCAGAATAGGATCCTCATCTCTCCTCAACACATGTCCATACCACTGCACTCCATTCACCCTTGCCAGCTGTTTCACTGATTCCTCCAACTGCAGCATCCCCATCAAGTCCTCGGCCCTCCTTTTATCCAATAGTTTCACATCACACATTGCTCTCACCATTGCTCTCTTGTCCTCAAAATTGCTATTTTGCTTTCCCTCAGATACTATGGCTCACTCCCATACAACATTACAAATCTCATGCATCTCCAATAAACCCTTCCTTTCATCTTCAAGGAGAACCTTTATCCATATAATAATGCTTCACATCCCCTGAACTTCACCCAGCCAAGTCTCACTCTTGCTGTTACAGCTGCTTCACATTCACTACTTACATCCAATCTATCTCCCAAATTACAAAACCCTCTCACCATTTCCACCTTGTCACAGCATCTCTACTAGTTCTGCCAGCCTTCTGGCAGAACTAGTAGAGAACAGAGGGAACAGAAGAAGGAAGGGAGAAAGTCTACAATTAAGTGTTAGAAGACAAGAGAGATGAGGAAATAGGGATGCTAGGAAAGGAATATTAAGACATGAGATAAAGAAAGAAAGGATTGCAAAAAAATGTATACAAACTTACTGTTAACAAAAGTTGGGATGCATGGCATTCAGTTATTCCATAAGTGAAAAATGCATTAAATACTACAAAACATACACATAGGACAGACACCAGAACCCTAATACTTCATCAGCTATCAACCAAAAGTATTATATATATATGTATGTGTATATATATATATATATATATATATAGCGAGAGTTTACAAAAAAAAAAACAAAAGACGAAGACAGGTGGTGTACAAAACAAACAGATGTATTAGTATAACACTCAGGAATAGAAAAAGTCTTTTACGTTTCGAGCCTACGCTCTTCTACAGAAAGAGACACAGAAAAAACAAAGAGAGAAAAAAAATGTGTGTAGTGGCTAATGATCTATCATGGCGTCTGACTCGAACAGAAGTGTCACATATATATATGTGTGTGTGTGTGTGGTAAATACCCAAGCGAAGTGTATACCACAGGCTACTCTTCAGGCCAAGGATGTCTTGATTCTGATTGAGTCCATGTGTAGACATGTACCATGTAAAAATGTACCTCCTTGTCATAATGTAAACTTTCATATACTCAAGATATTCTTGGACTGAAGAGTAGCCTGTGGTATACACCTCACTTGGATATTTACCACTTCTAATGTTCCACTTGCTATGAAACAAATGTAGCCCAGATCTTATCTACTCCATTCCTTAATCCTTATGTTCTTATTCACATACCTGGCAAACCTGGTTGCCTACCATGAAATATAAAAAGAAGTTTTTTCAGTTTACTGTACTTTGATACAAAAAAATTTGCAACCTTCCATCTCAATAAACCATTATTGTCCCTGAAAGTTGTTTCTTTATATTTACTACTGATTGCTTGAAGCTAACTTTCTTCCTACACCTCGATCCCCAGATATATATATCTGGATGTGGAACAAGTATAGTGTTATTGGACGCTCAGGAAAGGAAAGAAAGAAGGAGGAATTAACGTTTTGAGCGGAGCTCTTCAACAGAAACATAGGAAAAGGAAAGATCCAAGGAAGGGAAGACGGAGAAAGAAAATCGCCAACAATACACACACGGTCACACACACACACGCGTGTGTGTGTTTGTGTGTGTATGTATGTGTGTGTGTATATATATATATATATATACATGCATATATGGATACAGGACGTCACCAACAGTGCAAATAACATGTAATATGTCAACATATGTGTATATATATACACAACAGGCTTCTTTCATTTTCCCTCTACTAAATCTGCTCAGAGAATTTCTCAGAGAATTAGCATATTTTTTTACCTACTTTGATGAAAGTTGCTATTTAGACCTAAAACTTAAATATACAATAAATGTAACCATTTGCAACAACTTGATAGGACTGTGCAGACTGTACACTTACAACTGATCTGTTTTTTGCTTTTGTGTATGTAATGGTTTGAAGAGCTGTGTGGGGGTGAGGTTTGTACCAAATAGAAATAAAAAAAAGAAGAAAAAACTTGTATGTCCACTTGAGAATTCAGTTGTTGTGCATAGAGGAAAACTCTGTAGCTGTCCAATTGCTGTGTTAAGAGGAAATGCAAACAGAGAATCACCTTTGTAATTAATTCAAAGAATTTGATGCACCACCCTATCCTAATATAGAATTTTCATATAAAAAATACATGTGAAAATATTGTGTCTCCCGGCGCCAAATATGGTGCCATCTTCACAAGGTATTAGCACTAGAATAAACAAAAAAATATTATTTTAAGAGTTACCTCCAAAAATATGCTAAAATGATCCAGTACAAATTCAAACTTGTAATTGAAACTTGTATCTCCTTTGTATTAAGAAAACAAGAGAAGAAAAATCTTTCCTTTCAGAAGCTAAACCTTACTAGAGATATTCATGACAAACCAATTTCATTACAAGAGAGTTAATTGTGGTATGCCTTGTTGGAAGCTTGTTGCCATTACCAGCATCATGAATTGATCAGAAGTACAGAGCAAAGCACAACAAACATTGATGTTGAAGGAGTAACAAAAAAACAAAAAAAATCAGCTGTTGTAGTCCAGAAAGACCAAGTCGTTTTGTGGGACATGAAGTTTTTGCATTGCAAGATTTGACAGGATCTACTGATTGGAAGATTGGAACCAGCATGATAGCCAGAATAATGCAAAACTGAATACTTATGTAAGAAATAATATTTGAATATTTCCCTGGATAATAAACTGAAAGAAAAAAATTCAATGAAGTGTTCCTTATTATGTCTAAGACAGTGAGAAAGAGTTATTGTGTATCTTTTCACTTGCTATCACAGATCTGGAAATTGGAAATTTTGAATTCAAGTGAAAATTTTGGAATTTGGTATGTTGATGTAATATTTCATGCTTAATCTGAATTTTGGACTCATTTATTCCCAGGAAAATTTAGAAAAATGTTACAGAAGTTCAACGTTTAATACTTTGGAGCAATTCTTGCTTCCAATCAGGAAACAGAAATTGGTCTTTGCTGGATTGCAACAGCTGATTTTTTTGTTATCCCTTCAACATCAATGCTTCTAATCAATTCATGATGCCATTATCTGCATGATATCTGTCTGTCACAAACTGACAAACAAAAATAACATGGGCACAACCTGATATCGCTCATGCATACTTGTGGTGGTGGTGGTGGTGGTTGCAGTGATGAAAATAGCAGACTACAGCTTTAACTGTTACTATGGAAATATACACCAATGTGAGGTTTACAGGCATGTGTATAATGATGACTTTTGATTGGCTAAAATTATCCCAAATTTGAAAACTTTAAAAGTTATTAACTTTTTATCTATTAATTTATGGCCAAGATAAATTTCATTTTCATGAGTTAATACTAACTCAGTTCTAGAGCCAGCATGATTATCCAGAAGTGATGGGAAGAGACTAGATGGTCTTACCCTCTGCCCCTGGGTAAGAGGTTGATGCCTAATCTGGGACACCACAGTCTGTGAATCCTTTGTTCCCTCCCACATCCTGGATGCTGCAGTAAATGGGAGGATCACTGCTTCCCAAGCTGAATAGGAAAAATCCTTTAGTATTAGGACTTGTCAGTGAATCATTTCTTCCAGTTTGTTGTGTTTCAAAAGTTTAGGGGGCTGGATCACTAATAACAAAGGTTTTATCATTATTGGCATCTTGCCATACCTAGGTGTTAGGTGATGTCTGTGAGGCTGCTTGGCAGTTTCAATGCCTTAACCTTGCCATCGCCCATGGTAATGCTGCAAGTATGTTGGCTTGCTTCAGTAGGTTCCATTGAATCTTGTGGTGTGTGACCAATTGAGGCACTTGGTGTTGAATTGATGTTTTTTCTTCCCTTTTCTTCATTTCTTCCTCTTTTCCATTCTTTCTTCACTCATGCTTATGTTTTCTTCAATTTTGGATTTGTATTTTAATGTGGTTTTGTATACAAAATTTGAAAAAAAATTGAAAAAATACAAAATCTGTGACTGCAACTGAAAGGATCTGTTATTTCAGATGCTAACCGATCAACTGAGGATGAGTCATGTATGTTTCATACATGCTATAGCTGGCTGCATCAATTCTAGATAAGGTGGTTTCTTGTGCGTAACAATTTTGCATTGAAATTATTATTACTAAGTGGTTGTGTAGCAATGGTTATTCCTGTACATCTGAAATATTTTCTTTCACCAGCTGCTTGCAGGGCCTAAAATATTTATCCACTAGGAAAGATTAAAAAAATATGCACTCTTTATGAGTTAAATACGATTTATTTATTTGTTTATCTATTTTTGAAATTCTCAAGTATGGACCTCCTTTTAGTCTCAAATGGCCATTCCTTACAGAAGAGCAAGAATGCGATTTGACTATTAAATGGAAAGTGTGTATGTTGTGGATGGATTGTGAATAGGCATGGCTGTGTGGTAAGAAGCTTCCTTCCCAACCATGTGGTTCTGGGTTCAGTCCCATTGTATGGCACCTTGGGCAAGTGCCTTCTGCTATAGCATTTGGTTGACCAAAGCTTTGTGAGTGGATTTGGTAGAGAGAAACTGAAAGTAGCCTGGTGTGTGTGTGTGTTTGTCCCCTACCACTACTTGACAACTGGTGTGGTTATGTCCTGTAACTTGGCGGTTTGGCATAAGAGGCTGATAGAATAAGTTCTAGGCTTGAAAAATATAAGTCCTGGGGTCGATTCGTTTGACTGGAAGAATAACACGTAACAACCTAATGATATGTCTTCTTTTACTCCTCTGACGAGATTTTGCCCAATAAAATGTTTTGATTACTAGAATTTAATTCATTTTGGGCAAAATTGAAACAGCTGTATGTCAACATGTTGAATTTTTGCAGTTAATAAATTATATTAATGCTACTTCTCCATTTCTCCATTTTCTGGATTTTAATTTGAATATTTATAAACCAAGATTTATACTTAAACCTATTATTTTAGAAATATTACTATTCACAACAAAATAATAGGTAACTAGCCAGTAATTCATTTGATATTTTCTGTCCCTTAAGGTGGTTATTTTATCCTCTATTCAAATTTATTTAATATATATATAGGGAGAATTCAGGAAAAAAACAGAAGACGAAGACAGGTGGTATAGAAAACAAACAGGTGTATTAGTATAACGCTCAGGAATTGAAAAAGTCTTTTACGTTTTGAGCCTATACTCTTCTACAGAAAGGAACACAGAAAGAAACAAAGAGAGAAAAAGAATGTGTGTAGGGGCCACTGATCTATCATATATATATATATATATATATATATATATATATATATATATATATATATATATATATATATATATATATATATATATATAAAATATTATTTGAGACAAAACCACTATTTTGCAAAACAAACAAGGAAAGACTTATTGATTAAGTCTTTCCTTGTTTGTTTTGCAAAATAGTGGTTTTGTCTCAAATAATATTTTATAATATATTATAATAAAATTGGATTTAATCCTAAATCTGATTTTTTTTCCCTGTAAATTTGGATATATTCCCTAATATTTATTATATATATATATATATATATATATATATATATATATATATATATATATATATATACATATGTATTGATTAAGTCTTTCCTTGTTTGTTTTGCAAAATAGTGGTTTTGTCTCAAATAATATTTTATAATATTTTACTATAAAATTGGATTTAATCCTAAATCTGATTTTTTTTACCTGTAAATTTGGATATATTCCCTAATATTTATTATATATATATATATATATATATATATATATATATATATATATATATATATATATATATATATATACACATACATATATATATTATGTATGTATGTATATATGAAGTCTGATCATATGTGTATATATATATATATATATATATGATAGATCGGTAGCCACTACACACATTTTTTTCTCTCCTTGTTTCTTTCTGTACATACATATATATATTATGTATGTAGGTATGTATATATGAAGTCTGATCATATGTGCGTGTGTATATATATATATATATATATATGTGTGTGTGTGTGTGTGTGTGTGTGTGTGTGTGTGTGTGTATAGTGATGTTGTACAATCCTAATCCTAATCCTAATAATGGATTAGGAATCCATGTCTGACTGTAAGGATATATATTATTTTATTTGGAAACAGATAAGGGTTAGCAACAGGAAGGGCATCCAGCCATAGAAAAATCAGCCTCAACAAATTATCTCTGACCCATGTAAGCATGGAAAAATGGAAGTTAAATGATGGTGATGATGATGGTAGTGGTGGTAGTGATGCCAATACTCTGCTGCTGTCATCACCACTTATGATGATGGTGCCAATACAGGCACCAGTGACATTTCATATAATAGCAAAAAGTAGACTTCCATATCAATTAGAAATATTGCCTGGTCAGTCTACCATTAAATATAGTTTCCTTATACATGGTCCTAATTTAATGTAATTGGTTTTTTTGTCTGACATTGTAAATGTGATGATATTGAATGAAAATTCATATTTGTGGAATATTTTTGTTAATGGAATAAGATTAAAATAGAAACTGTACACAATGTAATGTTTCTTAGCTGTTCAAAAATCCCAAATTGATTTAAGGACAGAGGGTGAGGTGGGGCTTGTCAATTTTACTGTGTCTTATAATATTTTGGCTTCAAATTTTGGCACTAAGCCAGCAACTTCAGAAGAGGAGGTAAGTCAATTACATCAATCCCAGTGCTCAACTGGTACTCATTTTATCAACCTCAAAATGATGAAAGCTCAAGTTCACTTCAGTGGAATTTGAACTTGGAATGTAAGGACAGTCAAAGTGCTGCTAAGCATTTTACCTGGCATGCTAACAGTTCTGCCAGCTCACCACTTTACTGTAATATTCTAACTTTTTTAACCAATCTTATTTATCAGCAAAATAATAATTGAGCTTATTTATTGTATGAAGGAGTTTAGGACATTGAAACACAGAAATAAAATGGCAAATCTATTAATTACAATTCATCAAAAATTAAGCAAGTCTACTCATTTACTAGTGCCATTTCATTGAATAACTGTAATATTTTTTTAAATTTTAAAGTGCATTGGATCTCAAAATATTTCTAGTTTTGGACCAGTTTTATAAGAAAAGGTGGGTGTATGATGTTAATTTACAAACATGGTGAACTTGATAAAACATGTCTATGGGCATATGGTCCAGGTGTTAGGTGAGTGATAGGTGATAAAATAGTGCTTGTTGTTAGTGGAGGTTAACTATAAATGGTACAGACTGATGAAGGTATGGGTATGAAGATCTCAAGGTGTTGTAGATGTGATAAAATGTTGTTGTCTTTATTGTAACTGTTGCTGTTGCTTGTTGTTGTTGTTGTTAAGCAACAAGACAGGTAAGGGTGATTAGGTGATGGTGGAGGGCTTAGGGGCAGGAGACCCCAGACCTTGGCAAAAAAAAAAGCTTTGGTCATCTTGTTGTAGTCAAAGGCTTTCGTTGACGCTCAACACCACTGGGAGGTGGCCCTCGAAGTCGCTGGAAATGGAGATCTCCAGGTCCAAATTCTTAAAAGGCTGCTGCTGCTGCTGCTTTCATTGTAGTAGGGGTCATTGTCATCATTGCTGCTATCTACACCACTGTTATTGCTGGTCATTGTTGTTGCTATTGTGCTCTGTGAAGGTGGAAACAGTGGAGCTGTCATTGTCACCAACATTAGTTTTCAGCAGTGGTATTAGTGGTGTTGTTTTACTCCAGTTCAGCCCTGATTGTGTAAATCTATGATTAAAGAGTATTGCAGCTGTGATCTCCTATCAACTCTTTCACCTTGGATCACACTATCTAATGTTTTCCTGTTTGAAAACAATAAGACGTGATTTGAGGCAGATGAGACAGCTATTTCTGGAGGATTGAGTAACCATCTAGAGGTTTCTTTGCTGATGCAGGATTGAAACATGTGGTAACTCAGAGGAAATACTAACACAAAGTCCCAGCTTACTCTACTGCATCAAAGGCCCGAAAAGTACCCTCTTCCAGTTTCTTGCCTTCTGTTTATAGCCACATAGTCAGAGTAAGTCTATTTAATCTCATTAATCCTACCTTTCTCATTTACCTTTCATAAAATGCATCAGAGACCAGAGAGGAAAAGCCCTGTCCTCAATTCTCATATCTTTTGACTGTACCCACCACACAACTTCCTTTGTTATAACCACCTAGCAGATGAAAACTCACTACTCTCCTTTGCCAACAGATGCCAGCAAGCTGATTTTCTCAATAGACTCTGAATTTGTCAAGTATGTGATATTAGCTGTTTGCTACAAACCCACAAGCTGGTAATGCACAGACACCAAACAAATGCGTATAGGATGAGCTAGTTACTAGCTCAAAAGTATTTAAGTTTACTAACTTTTGGGGATCTTTACCTTTTGACCAACAGATTTTAAAAATAATTTTTTGTAACTAAACACTTTCAAACTTCGGACACTGGTCATATAAAACATCTTTTACTCTTAACATTTGTAAGAAAAAATGAAGTTATTTCATGTTAAAGTTCTCATATTTCAGCAATTTCAACCAATCAATGATGTGTATTCAGCTGGATAAAATTACTGCTGTTGTTTGTCAACAAGAACTTTCGGTGGGGTATATTTCGTTTGTCACTGTTATTTATGACAACCCTAACCCTAACCCTAAAACCTTAACCCTAAAACCCTATCCCTAACTGTAAAACCCTAACCCTAAAACCTTAAAACCTGTACAAACGTACGAATGATGTCATAAATAACAGTGATAAATGAAAAATACGCCTCCGATAGTTGTTGTTGACAAACAACAGCAGTAATTTTATTCAACTGAATACACGTCATTGATTGGTTGAAATAACCAAAATACGAGAACTTTAATGTGAAATAACTTCATAAATATAAGTTTTTCTCAAAAATGCTAAGAGTAAAAGATGTTTTATATGACACATTCTACCAGTGTCCGAAGTTCGAAAGTGTTTAGTTACAAAAAATTATTTTTTAAATCTGTAGGTCAAAAGGTAAAGATCCACTTTTGGAAATTGTCCACAATCTCTGACATAAAAACCTCAAGTATGGACTACTTTACACTCTTCAGGAATAACCAGAACCGTTCCCAAGCCATGATTTTTCATATTCACAACTAACCCTCCACTGATTAATTGTTCTAGCTTATGTTAGGATAAGTCAGTTGGTTAGCATGTTACCTTGAGACTACTTCAGTATGGAACCAATCATCTCAAGTTTTGAAATGTCCAGAAACATAATGGTTAGATTGTCTACATAAGCAAGCATGGTAGTCTTGCATGCCACTTCAAGAGGGATGACCCTCAATGTTTCCAACCTCCATGATATTGACTCCAGTACCAAAACGTAAAGGAGAGAGGGAAGAGGACATCATTGTTGGACCAAACAATAAGCAAAACAGTTCCAATAACTGGCCACTTTGACTAGATATCACACTGATTTTTTGTAATCCAGTCTCTGATCATTAGAACAAAACTGGCTGCTCTTAGGAGAATTGCTAGATAGCAATTATTGATACAAATTTACCAATAGCCACCAAAGATAGATCTGTTCTTGATGTACTCCATGAGGTGTTTACATAAGGTAGATATTGTAATTGAGAGATCTTCTGGGGGGGGGGCATAAGTTTGCACATTAACAACACAGACATGTGTTAACTAGTTAGTGTGTCACCTTTTCAAAAACATTGAAACCTGTCTTTAACAACATTATGAATTTTAGAGTTGTCCTTTATGAACCCTGTATTTGGGTCCTTTCTCAGCAAGCTGCACCATTTCCTGGCTCACATGATTGACTTACAAACGCTTCCAGTCTGCAGTCAGTTTTAGTAGATAGTCACAAAAACAGTGGTGAAAATACCTGACATGTAGTAACATAGTGTGTGGGGCTGCTTACCTACCCTTTGGATCTATGAAGATTGTATTTTCCTCTCTCCAGATCCATGCTTATTTGAAACAACACTACCAACTCCCTTAATACTGATTAGATGGTCTCATTGATAGATATCACATCCATTTTTAATAACCAGAAATCATCCAACAGGCGTCTCTGATTGCATGCTGACTATAGACCGCATGCATATGCATACCCCATTCATTTATAATTGGATATGTTCCTGTCAGACTATCTATCTATCTATCTATCTATCTATCTATCTATCTATCTATCTATCTATCTATCTATCTATCTATCTGTCTGTCTATCTATCTATTTATCTATCTATCTATCTATCTATCTATCTATCTTTCTGTCTGGCTGTCTGTCTGTCTGTCTATCTATCCATCTATCTATCTATCTATCTATCTATCTACCTACCTATCTATCTATCTGTCTATCTGTCTGTTTATCTATCTACCTGTTTGTCCGTCCTTCCATGTCTGTTCATCTGTCTGCCCATCTAGCTAGTTGTCTGTCTGTCTGTCTACCTAGCTGTATCAATATATATATGTGTGAATGGAGACAATGTAGATTAGAGGAGACTCCTTGGCCTTGTCAGAGATAACATCTCTAAAGCCAGTGACATGACAAAATTCACTATATAGTAAATTCCCATCACCAACCAATTCACTTCATAGTAAATTAGTTGGTGATAGGAGTGGCACACACTAAATAATATAAAAACATTAACTAAGAATACTAAGATAATTTCAAGGTGTGATTTACACCTGGTAACTTTTCAACAGATTGGTGCAGCCTAGAAATTGACGTTGCTATCAACTGTAATATATTTATTACCGTAAATCCTCGAGTATAATTCGCATTTTTTTCCCAAAATTTAAAGGTCAAAATCCCTACTGCATACTATATACGAGGTTAAAAATGAAAAATATTTTCTAAGCAATGTCTGAGTCACTATTTGCTGTCTGGCAATTTTTATTCAGACGCATTTTGTGATGTCAGGCGCAAAAATACCTTAAGCTAAGCCTGAAAGCAATGAAGTCATAAAAGAATCATCCATAACTTGCAGTAAGCAACATTTATTAAATGTTATTACTGTTATTTCTTTATTTTCTGCAAGCAAAATGCACAAAAAAGCTACATGTTTGCATTATGTTATATATACAATAATAAAAAAGGATGTTACCGTATACATTTTTACAAACCAAAGACGTTATATAGACCTCCTTGACTCAAGTTAGAGAAGGGGTGCGTATTATACACATGGTTTAGGTTTTTCAGAGGTACAGCCCCCTAAAAATCCCCTGTGTATTATACTCAAGGGTGGACTATACTCAAGGGTGGACTATACTCAAGGATTTACGGTATATGGTTTATTCTGCTCAAGGAGATGAGAGGCTTTTTGAAAGCAGCAGACTGTTTGAAAGAAATAGCCACAAAACAAAAAGATACTGTCATTTAAGAAGGCCTTCATGGATGACTTGACCCTCTTATCTGTAGCTCAGCAAATTATTCGTGTCTTTTCAAGGCTAGATCAGTTGATAACATAGCCAAGTGGTCAAGGGTACAGTTCAAGTAAAAAAGTAACAAACATTTAAGAAAGTAAAATTTATGAAAGTGAGAAAGAGGAAGAGTTTGCCAAGGGTCCAAGAGGCACTTTATTAGGTATCATATTCTTTGAAGATGATTCAATCTCTAAATTTCTGATCACCAATTCCCAGTCTTCTATGTCATCTTCTTGAAGGCACCCACTGACACTTCATTACCATCATCTTTATCCCTTTCTTCTCAGCTCCACTCTACTTACTCCCACCTAACCTTATATAATCCACAGTAGCCAACACAGGAAAATATTTTCCTGCTCCTTCTTTCATAACATTGTATAACAAAATTTCAATTTTTTTTTTTTTTGTCTTTGGCCAATAAGTGTTATTTCCTCTATGCTTCTATCTAGAAATCAAAGGAAATGACTACTATTCCCTTCAAACTTTGCTTTTGTGACCTGGACATCACTATTTTGAAACTGACCTATCTTCCATTACATTTCAGATAGATTCAGTGCTGAGTTGCTGAAGCAGAAATATCATTATAGCAAATATTCTGCTCTTTATCACAGACTTGCTTGTCAGTTACTTAACTTTAACCACTTGAAAATGTCCTTTAGTGACTGACCATATGTGCATCTCTGATCATGGTCATGAGCTAAAGAGTTAAAAAGAGAATGTGTAAAGGATGTTCATGTTTGGATCATGTTTGTTCATTGGTCTTCTCAGCAAGATTTTACTTTGTGCTACACAATAACCACAACTCAATCATCAACAACTCAGTGTCCCTCAGCTGAGGCAATCACACAAAGAGAGAAAATACTGAAGTCTTGTATATTTTTTTTAAAAATCATAATATAGAAATTGAACCAAGTGTGTGTGTGTGTGTGTGTGTAGGTTTTTGTTGTATATGTATGTATATTAGTGTTTGTGTCTGCATGTTTATATGTGTGTAGATGTGTGCATGTGTATGTGCGTATATGTGTGCCTATGTGTGCATGTATGTGTCTATGTGTGGATGTGTGCTTGTGCATGCATGTGTGAGTGTGTGTATGCCTATACATGTACATGTGCATGTATGTGTGTATGTACAGGTTTATGTTGTGCATGTGTATGCATGTCTGTGTGTATGTGCATTTTATATACGTGCAAGTGTGTGTGTGCATATACATATGGACACATCTACATATGGATGTGTGTGCATGTGTATATGTGAACGTTACATGTAGTGTGTGTGTGTGTATATGTGTGAATGTGAGCATATATGTAATTGTCAGAGAGTCAGTGAAGCTGATGAGTAATAGCTATGACAGTTACCCTATGACCTTATCCTAAATACATACTTGTTAGTTGTTTAGGGGGGGGAGGTTGGTCAGCTACTAGGTGGGGGTCATGGTGAGAAGAGGACTTCTTTTAATTGTCCTTTTTCACTGGTGTAACCCTCTCTCTCTCTCTCTCTCTTTCTCCCTCTCTCTCTCTTTCTACCTCTCACTCTTTCTCCCTCTCTTCCTCTCTCTCTTCTCCTTTCTCCCTTTTTCTCTGCCTCTGCCCCCCCTCTCTCTTCGTCTTTCTCATTATCCACTACTTTCATTTCTTTTCACTCTTTCCCTCTCATTATCTAATTCTCTCATCCTCTCTTCTTTCTCTCTCCCTCTCCCTCTCTCTCTTTCATTATCCAATTTTCCCTGTTCTCTCTCTCTCTCTTCTTAATTCTTTCTCTTTTTTATTTTGCTCTTTTTCCTTCTATCTCATCTTTTCTTTTACTTTCCCTCTACACTTTCCTTCATTTCTTCCACTACTTCTTCCTCTTTCATATATCTAATCTCTCTCTCTCTTTCTCCCTCTCACTCACTCTAATCCCCTCCCCCCGATACAATTTATGTAGTTCACTAGATCCTCAGATATAATCACTATTCAATTCATTAGAAATATCAGCCAAGCACCTCACCCTATTATTTTAAGGGACATGTTGCCACTGGGTTCCTTACTGATTGGTAAAAAAAAGACAGGATTGTCATTGTAGGGTCCTGGGATTCCGGCACGACACACAACAAAGAAGATGGGACTGAGATCATCCAAAATTATCCGGTCATGTGCATGACAGCTATTAATTAGCCAGTAGTGTCGTCATAATCACTCTAATGATTATCATCATAAACATCTCTCTAACCCTATCAACACCACCACTGTCACCGTCATCATCATCATCATCATCACAATCAAAACACCATCATCACCAACAACAACGACAACAACACCACTATCACCACAACTGCTACCACCACTGCCACTGCCACAACTGTTGTCATTGCTGTCATCATCAGCAGGAGGAGGAGTATAACAACAACAATAGTGGTGGTGGTGGTGGTGGTGGTGGTGGTGGTGGTGGTGGTGGTGGTGGTGGTGGTAGTGGTAGCGGTAGTAGTGGTGGTGGGTAGGTGGTGGTGGTTGTGGTTTTGGTGGTGATGGTGTTGGTGGTGGTGGTGGTGGTGGTGGTGGTTGGGGTGGTGATGGTGGTGGTGGTGGTAGTGGTAGCAGTAGTAGTATTGGTGGTGGTGGTGGTTGTGGTGGTGATGGTGGTGGTGGTAGTGGTGGTGGTGGTGGTGGTGGTGGTGGTGGTGGTGGTGGTGGTGGTAGTAGTAGTAGTTTCTTTATTAACCATTAAAGGTTTACAAAAAGGTCAAGGTTGATACAGGAAGACCCTGGGATTACATGAAAGAGTGCGTAAACTGAAAAATAACAGTAACAATAAAATTCTAACGATAAAATGATGATGAAGAGTAGGATATTTTGAGGGCTTTTCAGGGAGACCCCACAAAACTTACAGTTACCATGATAGCTGGCCATGGGGAAATATTATCTTGCTTGGATACAGGTGAGAATTGGCAACAGGAAGTGCATCAAGTCATAGAGACACTCAACTATGTCTGACCTAGGCATGAAGGCATAGAAAAATGAATGTCAAAATGACAATGATGAGGAGGTGAATGATTATACGTATATGTGTGTGTGTCTATTATATATGGATTGGATATGTATGCTTGTATGTATGTATGTATGTATGTATGTATAGATGCATGTATGCATGCCTGCATATATGTATGTATGTATGTATGTATGCACTTATGTATATATGCATGCATGTATGTATGTATCTATCGCTCAATATATACATATGTATATGTATGTATGTATGTATGTATGTATGTATGTATGTATGTATGTATGTATGCATGCATGTAGGTGTGTATACATGTATGTATCTATCAATATATACATATGTATGTGTATATGTATGTATGCATGCCTTCATGTATGTATGTATGTATGTATGTATGTATGTATGTACGCATGTATGTTTGTTTGGCATTGTTCAATTTTATTTCAAGATTTCTTGCCAATAGTGAAAGAGCTGGTTTCTAACCTAGATCCAAAGTTCCTTCATTAGAATTTCAACATCAACAACACGGTATTTTTGTTTGTTTGTATGTATGTATATGTGCAGATTTGTATGTTTTGCTTTATGTATGCATTCTCATGCATAGTTGCATATCTAGACATGCTCATATATATTCAAATGATAAAATTCCGATGTATATATGTATGTTTTCTGAAGCAGAAAATTGTCTATGAGATATATTAACAAAGGAAATAATTTCTAAACATTTTCAAAAAATCACTAAATCATCAACCAATAAACTACTGCCGCCATACCCTGGGGTATGAGATGATATTTCAGATGACACTTCAGCTAGCATGACAATGAGTGAAAATATATACTTCAAAATTGTCTGCTAGTATTCTAACTCACTCTTAAGAATACTTTTATTCTACTAAGCACACCAAGAACTTTAAATATAGGCTTAAAAAATTATGACCAATGACTGTATCTTTAAGATGACATACTTGTGTGAATATGGATTCAATTGTCTTTTATTAATCAAGACAAAATCTAGAAATCTGAATCCACAGTCAGATCTGCAGGACACAATCAGCAAGGCATAAAAAGCAGAAACAAAGTAGGAACTGAATTTTATCTTCAGGTGTAGGAGTGGCTGTATAGTAAGTAGCTTGCTTACGAACCGCATGGTTCCTGGTTCAGTCCCACTGCATTGTACCTTGGGCAAGTGTCTTCTACTATAGCTTCGGGCCGACCAAAGCCTTGCAAGTAGATTTGGTAGACGGAAACTGTAAGAAGCTCATCTTATATATGTATATATATGTGTATGTGTGTGTGTATACACTTGTGTGTCTGTGTTTGTCCCCCCAACATTGCTTGACAACCGATGCTGGTATGTTTACGTCCCTGTAAATTAGCGGTTCGGCAAAAGAGACTGATAGAATAAGTACTAGGCTTACAAAGAATAAGTCCTGGGGTCGATTTGTTCGACAAAAGGTGGTGCTCCAGCATGGCCACAGTCAAATTACTGAAACAAGTAAAAGAGTTAAAGAGTAATTGCAATTGATTTTACTGTTTTATATTATTTTACTAATTAAAGGTAGTGAGCTGGCAGAATCATTAGCATACTGGCCAAAATGCTTAGCGACATTTCATCTATCTTTACATTCTGAGTTCAAATTTTACCAAGGCCAAACTTTACCTTTCGTCCTTTCAGATTTGATAAAATAGGTACCATTTGAACACTAGAGTTGATGTAATTGACTTATCCTTTCTCCCGAAATTGCTGGCCTTGTATCAAAATTTGCAATCAATATTTTTAATTAAATGATCAATTTACATTTGCATATTATACACTGAGTCCACAGCTTGCTTTTGCTTTCTTTCTTTTCTGTGCTTAATTCATTCACCCATGGTACTGTATGTAGTTCAATTAGAGGAAAAAGATTTTAAATTATTTACATCATAAGAATTTAGAAACTTCAAGAGAACTTAAAATAAATCGTTTTTAACAACTGAATTCAAAATAAATAAAGCTATAAATAAGAGCATGTAAATATTTGGTTAAAATCCTTTTGGAGGCAAAAAGCTGTTGGCTGCCCTTAAGACTTGAACTCACACCTGGTCTGTCATGTTGATAGTTGTGGGTTTGAATCACAATGGCAGTCTTTGACTTTTTCCATCCACAGGGTTTTTTTTTTAAACTCAATATTTACATGCTAGTATTTATAGCTTAATGTACTTCACATTACATCATTAAAAATAATAAATTAATTATTAGTAAGTCTTTTTCATCTTCAAGGGTGATGTAGAAAGTGCAAAAGTTAATCAAACATTTCCTTAGAGTTTGAAGCAAAAGAAATATTTGAAAACCACTACCAGGCACAGGAGTGACTGTGTGGCAAGTAGCTTGCTTACTAACCACATGGTTCTGGGTTCAGTCCCACTGTGGGGCACCTTGGGCAAGTGTCTTCTTCTATAGCCTCGGGCCGACCAAAGCCTTGTGAGTGGATTTGGTAAACGAAAACTGAAAGAAGTTCGCCGTATATATGTATATATATGTGTATGTGTGTGTGTATACACTTGTGTGTCTGTGTTTGTCCCCCCAACATCGCTTGACAACCGATGGTGGTATGTTTAGGTCCCTGTAATTTAACGGTTCGGCAAAAGAGACCGATAGAATAAGTACTAGGCTTACAAAGAATAAGTCCTGGGGTCGATTTGCTCGACTAAAGGTGTCGCTCCAGTATGGCTGCAGTCAAATGACTGAAACAAGTAAAAGAGTAAAAGAGTATAGGATCAATCACTAACTAAAATTATCTTGTTACAGCCTGCTTAAACTGAGATGTCAGAATAAAAATGTGATCGGATGACTGACAAGAACATGAAAGGAAACATGTAAAAAGGGATGACGTGGAATGAAGTGGTGAGTAAGGATCTTCAGACATTGGGCCTCACAGAGGTGATGACAAGTGACTGAGACTTCTAGTGGTTTGCTGTGCTTGAGAAGACATGTCAAGCTAAGTAAAATCGTAGTTGTCCTTACATATCAGGCATGTCCTTCAGCTGAGTGATCCTAATCTTGTGAACTTATGGCTATCAGTGCCACTTAAAAAGCAGCCGTGCTGATGCTACGTAAAAGCAACCATGCCAGAGTTACATAAAAGCACTCAGTACAATATGTAAAGTGGTTGACATTAAGAAGGGCATCCAGCCATAGAGTACATGCCAAAACAGATATGGAGCCTGGCAGCTCTTCACCTGGCCAGTTCCTGTCAAATCATCCAACCTGTGCTAGCATGGAAAACAGATTTTAAATGATGACAACAATGATGATGATAACGTTGATGATGATGATAAAAAATTAGTTTTATCAAGTAAATGAGAAATAAAAAAGGCTGGAGTTCCTCAAAACTTACAATCGTTCTTTCAGAATTCAAAGCTGCCATAGAAGTCTCAACGTACATGTAACCAGTAAGCTGGTATAGACAAAACATATTTCTATTGTATATGAAAAACTTTACCATTTCTTCCTAACATGAGAGTATAATAAAAGTACTTGTTTTGGTACATTGTATTTTCTCTCTGTTTATTGTTAGTATGCACCACTGTATTTGCCATGGTAAATCCATTTAAAGTGAATGCATATGCACCAATGGTTAAAATGTTGAGTACATGACTCTTATGTCATGGGTTTGATTTTTGGAGCAGTTAGTGCATTATGTCCTTGAACAAGGCTTTTAATTTCACATTGCTCTACTACACTCGGCTGAAAATGAGTAGGATCATGAAGCTAAGAATTTATCCAAATTTCAAGGTATTTCAACTGAAAGTATAACACTCCCTCTTGAATAGGATGGTGAGCAATCATACCGATACCAAGGAGTCAATCCTGTGATAGACTCATGTCCTATCCAAGAGGGAGTATTTGTACTTTCAGCCTAAATATCTTGAAAATCCAGATAAGCTCCTGGCTTCATCACCCTTGAAGCAAAGATCGAAACCTATAAAAATATATATATAAAAAAAGAAAAATGAATGTGGGATGGAATGTCTTGTATTTTAACCATGGAAAACGAGAATTATGTCAGCAAATAGATACATAACCTGCCCAAGTAAATAAAGTAATCAAATCTATCATCTTTATTACTTGTATGTAACACTTAAATATAACTTACTCGACCAAGAAAAGAGATAGGTTGAAGAAGCCGAAGATTAAGTGGTCGAAGGCAAATGATGCAGTGAGCTATAAGAAATTTGATGACAAGGTAGAAAGAATGACCATCAAATTCAAAGGGGAATTTAAAGGAAAATTTGGCAGGATGGTCATTCACCCGCTGACATTCGTTGACGCTGCATCGAAGAAACCAAAGAACAATAGAAAAAAGGAGAAAGAAGAAACGCACTCAACACCAGAACTGAAGATGCCTCTGAAAGAGGTTGGGCCCACCAAGTCGAAAACAGTAGAGGAATAGGGGCTGAAACTGGATGTGGTTCCTCTTGATGAAGTCTTTAGCCACTGAATTAAAACTTGCCATAAAAATTTCATGTAAATTTATGCTTTAAACACCAGTTTAATAAGGACAAAGTTATTTTACTAAACTCTTCATTTTTTTAAAAATTAACAGGAACAAAGGCGATGGATTTCAACAGAAATATGATGACAAAGTGAATAAATATATCACCCATAATCATAGAAACTATAACATCTTATATTCTGCTAAATGCCACCTTCCAGTTTTACTTTAATCATCAAATCTCAGAAAAATAAAGTATCATAAATTATCAACAGTCAAAGATTACTACCAAATCTTAAAGGACTCTTAATGAAGGCAAAAATGGATGAAATAACTGAACAGGGAACAAACTAAAAAAATTCAAGAATGGGAAGGACTTGAAGGTTAATGAAAATATGAATTGCAGCACAAAAATTCTGCAAGAGAAGTATATTGGCCAAATGGGATTAAAATGAATAAATTGGATTAGGGTGCATAATCCACAAATCAAAGATTTA
>NC_043016.1:24898955-24901455 GCF_006345805.1 Octopus sinensis | reverse complement strand
TATAATTCATCACCATCATGTTCATCGTTATTATCATCCTCATTATCATCACTTAGCATCTGTCTTCCATGCTGGCATCAATTGAATGATTCAACAGGATCCAATGAGTAGGAAAGCTGTGTTAAGCTCTACTGCCAGCTTTGGCATGGTTTCTACAGCAGGTTACCCATCATAACATCAACCATTTTACAGCATGTATTCAATACATTTTTGTGAAACTGGCATCAGTGAGTTTGCCATGTCACTAGCAATATTAAGGAAAAGCTCCTTTGACTTAGAAGGAGTATAGTAGAGAGGGAGTTGTTGAGAGACTTACATATGACAGAAGGATAGGTACAGATATGTTGTTGTAGAGGAGATACATGGTTACCCTACATTACATAAATGTGGGTAAGAGTAACTGGAAAGGGAGAAAAAAAAAACAGTGGCGAGCTGGCAGAAATGTTAACACGCCAGGTGAAATGCTCAGCAGTATTTTGTCTGTCGCTACGTTCTGAGTTCAAATTCCGCCGAGGTCAACTTTGCCTTTCATCCTTTTTGGGGTCGATTAAATAAGTACCAGTTATGCACTGTGGTCGACATAATCAACTTAATCCGTTTGTCTCCTTTATGTGTAGCCCCTTGTGGGCAGTAAAGAAATAAAAAAAACAGTGGTAACAAAGTGTTAGGGTGTACTCTCAAAAGTACAAGAAGGTGAATAGAAGAGAGACAAAAGACAGAAGACTGGGAAGGGTGAGCGGGTAAGTTCGCAAGAGTGTGAAAGGTGAGTAACAGATGATTACATATGAGGTCAGAGGTAAGCTTATTGGATGGTGAACAAGGGTGGAGGCATGGTCAGTGGTGAATATCAGTTTGGGGAGGAAAGGTGAAGGAAATAAGAGAGGTTCAGGAAGGAGAAGATAAGTAGTACAGAAAAAGTGTAGAGCAGTAGTATAATAAAACAGTAGAGTGGAGATGAGAGAGAGAGGGGGGGAGAGGAGAGAGAGAGATATGTACAGTGACAGAGATGGAAGTCAGAGGCACTTAGGAGTGGATATAGTGAATGACAAACAAAGAACAAAGATGGAAAGGGGTGCTGTTGATCACAGATATGAAATGGATCATTGCTCTTTGATCTTCATTGGTGCACATTGCTAGTGGAGTGGCCATGCTTACATTGTAAAACCAAAGAAAAATGGCATGATCAGGTTCAATGTATTGTATATGCAAAAAAGAAGCACACTCTAAAACATGGAGCAGTAATGTATTTATATGTAGTTAAGTATATGTCCAGTCATAAAGTGACCGGTGGTATTCCTGCCTCCCATAGGTGATTGATGGATTCCTGCCACCTAGAGGTGAAGAGTTACATTTGTCTTCAGCTTTAGAGTCTGATAAGATGTCCATGGAACTAAGCCTTTTTTTGGATGCGGAACCATTGGTCACTCTATGACTGGACATACACTTAGCTACATATACATATATATATTAGCTACACACACACACACACACACACACATACATGTATATATATGTATCATCATCATCAGAATTTAACATCCATTTTCAGTGCTGGTATGGGTCAGATGGTTCTACAGGAGCTGGCAAGGTTGAAAGCCACACCAGGTTCCATTGTCTATTTGAGCATTGTTTCAATGGATGGATGCCTTTCCCAAAGCCTATATATATATGTTGTAAAATGGTCTTTTGTCACTGTTGTATCTGTATTTTGGTCGCTCTGACAGATATTGTTATATTCTAAAGTTGTCAATAGAATGGTTCTATCTAGCACTGTATGACCTCCTGTCGTACAGTGTTATTATCCTCAAAAGGCTGGATTGTTATAATGTCCACTCAGTATCACAATATAATTACTATATCAGCACAGACACAACTATCAACACAGTCTGCACATACTCTCGACCTTCGACCTCCTCATGTTGACTGGCAACTACCATGACTGGCTACTACCACTTTTCACATCTCTACTTTTAATTCTTTTATTTAACAATCAATTTCTTTTATTCACACTACTGCCTCCTTGTATATATACATACATACATACATACATACATACATACATACATACATACATACATACATACATACATACTACATACATACATACATGCATGCATGCATACATACATACATACATACATACATATATATATTTATATTATATATATATATATATATATATATATATATATATATATATATATAATTCAGTGTTCTTTCTTTTCCTTGAACATGTGGTTTCAACTTCTTGTAATGGTGTTGGAACTGGAAAAGTGTCATATAGCTAACCCATTGGTATTTCTACTCTTGGTGGCTCCTTTTCTATGATTTTTTCCTTAAGCTGATTTCTATGCCTCCTTTCCATTCTATTTCTGCTTCTTACACCATACATCATTCTTCCTATGTATGTTACAATTTCTCCTTCTTCCCTGTATTGTTTGCCATTTTTGTACCTTCTTACATATTCCTTATCACCAATTCTAAAGAGTTTTGGCATGTC
>NC_043016.1:24873955-24893955 GCF_006345805.1 Octopus sinensis | reverse complement strand
GACAAATGGTCATGTTTTATGTTCCACAAAGGAACTTTGTTGCTGGGTTATTGTCTGACTATTTGATCTCATGATGAATTCATCCAGAGACATTATCTGAACAAATATTATAAGGACTAAACAAAAGTTGTTTTTTTTTAAATATATCTAATTGATTTCTTTGCTGTGTGGTAAGAAGTTTGCTACCCAGCCACATGCTACTGGATTTAATTCCACTATACAGTAGTTTCGACAAGTATTTTCCATTATAGCTCTGAACTGACCAGAGACTTGTGAGTGAATTTGATAGATGAAAACTGAAAGCTAAGAGAAGCCCATTCCACCTGCCTTCGTCTTTTGTCTATTTTCATAAAGCTTCCCGTTATATATATATATATATATATATATATATATATATATATATATATATTATATATATATATATATAATATATATATATATATATATATATGTACATACATACATACATACACACACACACATGCATACATACATACATACATACATACATATATATGTGTATATATATATATATATATATATACACACACACATGCACACACACATACACGCACATATACACACATATATATATGTATGTGTGTGTGTGTATGTATGAATATGTATGTATATGTATATATATATATGTGTGTGTGTGTGTGTGTGTGTGTATATGTATATATACACGCACACACACACCCTGAAGACCTCGAATGTTTATTTGTTTACGTTACTGGTTGCATATTCTAGTGAACTACATTTGCCAACATTATAAACTAACTCCAAGCCCCTAGAAACAGCTGTCAGATTTGTGACACCATACCTTCTCCATTTTAATTTACTGTCTTTTGTACTCAGTGTAAGTTTGTTCTCATCATCATCATCATTTAACTTCTGTTTTCCATGCTGGCATAGGTTGGACAGTTTGACAGGAGTTAGCTAGCTGAAGAGATTTCCAGGCTCCATGACTGATTTGGCATGGTTTCTATGGCTGGATGCCCTTCCTAACACCAACAACTTTACAGAGTGTACTGGGTACTTTTACACAGTACTCGCATGGGTGCATTTACATGGCATCAGGTGCTTTTTATGTGACACCAGTGCCTATGAGCATGCAAGATTAAGGATGTTCAGCTGGAAAGCGATGCAAGGGATAGCCTGTATGCAAGGACAGCCACGTTTTTACTTGGCTTGACATGCCTTTTCAAGCACTGCAAACTGCCAGGAGTCTTGGTTCCCTGTCATTCCTTCTGTGAGTTCCAATGTCTGTAGATCCTTTCTCGTCACTTCATCCCACATCTTCCTGGGTGTACCCCTTCCACATGTTACCTCTACAATTAGAGATTAGCATCTCTTGATGCAACTGTCTTCATTCATATGGGTTACATGGCCATATCAACACAGTCTTCTCTCTTGCACAATACATCTGATGCTACATATACCCAGATTTTCTCTCAAATCACTCACACTCTTTCATGTATGCACACTGACATTACCCATCTAGCAAAGCATACTGGCTTCATTTCTTTCAAGTCTTTGCTTATCCTTAGTAGTCACAGCCCATGTCTCACTGCAGTGTAGCAGAGCTGTTTGTACACAGTCATCATACAACCTGCCTTTTACTTTGAGGAAGAGGCTCTTCGTTAGTGACAGAAGTAGTAGTTCTCTGAACTTTGCCCAGCCAATTCTTATTTTAGCTGCTATGCTTTTGGAACAACCTCCTCCACCGCTCTTTTGGTCACCTGAGTAATGGAAACTGTTTACTAGTTCTAAGGATCCCTCTGACATTTGAGGGAGTCTATTTTTTGTACATTCCTGGTGTTTATTGTACCTGCACATCTGCCACATGTAAAGACTATTTTCTCTGTTAGTCTTCCAGTGATACCGCTGTACCTCTTATGTGTCCATAGCTTGCACTGGGTACACCTTATAGAGTTTCTCCTGACAACTTTTCTACATATCAAGCAAGACCATCTCTCTGAAGGGGCATGTGGTTTGTCTGTTTTCTAACTTATCAATACTTTGGTCTTTGCTAAATAAACTCTAAGGCCCTTTGATTCCAGTCTATGCTTCTGTACCTGAAATTTCTTCTCTAGTTATGATAGTGATTCAGCAATAAGAACAAAGTCATCAGCATAGTGGAGCTCCCAAGGGCATCCATTCTTAAATTTCTGTTATACCTTGATAAAAGAGGTCTTAGAACCGAACCCTGGTGGGCTCTTACTTGTACATTAAATTCTTTGCTATATTCATTGGCAGCTCTCACCCTATTAACAGTATTCTTGTACATTGCTTGTATAGCTCTCACTAACCACTAATCTATCTCTAGCTTTTGCATTGCCTACCAGATAAAGGAGCGGGGGACCCTGTCAAAGGCTTTTTCCATGTCAGTAAAAACCAAATACAGAGGTTTTATTTTTGGTTAAGTATTTCTCATTTAGTTGCTTCACCAAGAAGATAGCACCAGTGGTGCTTCTCCCTGGCACAAATCCAAACTGTATCTCATCTATGCTAACTCTCTAATAAATTGAGCTATGACCCTTTCTGCACTTTCATCACCTGGACCAGTAATTTGATGCCTTTCTAACCATTTCTGTCTAGGACATCAAAAAACACTCCAAGCTTCTGGTCCTCATGTCACAGAACATTGGCAAACTTCTTCTTTTCTGCTTCTTCCCTGGCTAGGTATACAAATCTTCTAGCCTTCCTCCTAGATACTTGCCACCATTTTTCCAGTCCTTCAAGGCCCGTTTCTTTGCTCTAATGGCCTTGTCTACAACCTTGTTATTGTTCCACCACACCACCCTAAGTCTAGTTGGGGCTTTGCACCAGCCACAGATTTGGTCTTTGACACTCAGCAAGGGAAGAATAAGAAGATATAATGGTCAAGTTTCTAAAAACAGACATAGGCACTTATTGTACTAGCTAAAGTGATAGTCGGAGCTGATGAATCAGTGAGGGAAAGAAAAATATGTATATAGATATACATATTTCTGCACATGCACAGAAACCTGATCATTATATCTTATTATTCTTCTCTTCCTTTTTGAGGTTTACTACTCACTTTTAGTACACCACCCCCATACAATTTTCTTTACATATCTCTCCACAACTTAGTGCCTTTCAAACATATCACCCCCACCTCCCACTTCTCACACATATTCCTTCCTTACATTCTTATCTCTTCCTTCTATCCCTCCCCTTTTCCTTTTATCTGCTGACAGCTCTCCTCTCCCTTCCCCATCACAATATCTTGACCACCATCTAGCACTCTCTTTTTTTCATTTTCTATGTATATTTATATTCGTATATGTATATATTTGTGTATATATATATATCTATGTATGTGTGTCTATGTGTTTGTGTTTGATCCCCACCGCCACTTGACAACTGGTGTTGGTTTGTTTAATCCCCTATAAGTTAGCAGTTCAACAAAAGAGAGTGATAAAATATTTTTAAACACACACACACACACACGTGTATATAACATGTTTGAAAAGCTGTTAACAACAAAAGTGCTTACACAATACAAAAGCTTCCTTTCAAAATAATTGTACCATTGTTATTTTTTTTTTAAATTATCTAATTAATAATTTGTTAATTTAAGACAATCTTTCTTCAAATACACACAGGTATGTATGAATGTGTGTGTGTATATACATATTCATTTAAATCTTTTGGCATGGGTTTTATGGCATGATGCCCTTGCTATGATCAACCATTTAACTGTATGAACTAAGTGTATTTTATCACACCACAGACGTAGTTTGCAGTGGGACTAAAGAATTCCTCCAAGTCTACAACTGTTATTTTTTTTTTTATAATCAGAGATATTTCTTTCTTAAATGGGTCACCTTCACTATAGCTTGTGGATTACCAGTCTTACTCATTCCTTTTAGCATAGTCTTTACAAACTACTGTACCATATATTAGATAATGTAGTTTTAAATATACTGTAACTGAATAAAAGATGGTAAGTCACAACTGGAATGTCTTTGGACATAAATCTGCTGGATCACAGCTGACATGGGGTTAAGCAAAAAAATTGTTTTAAATGAAACTATATTCACTAATACTGATAACAATAGCATATACTAAATAATGTAGTCCTAGAAATCCAATGATGAAGGTGCATGGCTCAGTAGTTAGAGCATCGAGCTTACGATCGTGAGGTTGTGAGTTTGAATCCCAGACTGGGCTGCATGTTGTGTTCTTGAGCAAGACACTTTATTTCATGTTGCTCCAGTTCACTCAGCTGTAGAAATGAGTGCCAAGTTGTATCAGCCTTTGCCTTTCCCTTGGATAACACTGGTGGCGTGGAGAGGGGAGGCCGGTATGCATGGGCGACTGATGGTCTTCTATAAACAACCTTGCCCAGGCTTGTGCCTGGAAATGTAACTTCCTAGGTGCAATCCCACGGTCAGTCATGACCGAAGGGGGGTCTCAGAAACCCAATATCTTAAGGAACTCCCTTGATGCCAGGTCTTTTTGATTAGAACTAACCTGGGGAGCAACAACAACAACAAAACCAGCAACTACAGCAATAGCCACTAAAGTATACATTAAATAATGTCACCTTAACCTTTAAACTGGCCATAACTGGTCCATATATTCTACCTGTTTTATGTTCAGACTGACCAGATCCAGCCTCTCACACCTACCCTGCAATGTCATTCTAAAAATAAATAATCACATCTTCGAAATCTGGAAGATACACGGGCTTACAAAGAATAAGTCCTGGGGTTGATTTGCTCGACTAAAGGCAGTGCTCCATCATGGCCACAGTCACATGACTGAAATAGGTAAAAGAGTAAAAGAGTATGACAGGATTAATTCTCAAAAAATGTGAATAAATAAGCATTACATTTGACAAAGCAATCTGTATGCTAAAAGGTTAAATATAGTATGTCTAAATATATTGGTTTCAAATTTTGGCACAAGGCCAGCAAGCTTGGGGGAGGGGATAAGTTCATTACATTGGCCCCAGTATGTGAATGGTATTTATTTTATTGACCCCCAAAAGGATGTAAAACAAAGTTGATTTTGGCAGAATTTGAACTCAGAACATAAAGATGGATGAAATTCCACTTAGCATTTTGCCCAGCATGCTAACAGATTTAGTAGCAGGTTGCCTTACTATCTTTTTATCTTTTATCTTTCACTCATTTCAGCCATTAGACTGTGGCCATGCTGGGGCACCACCTTGGAGAATTTTTTAATCAAGATTTATTTTATTTTTTAAGCCTGGTACTTATTCTATTGGCTGCTTTTGCTGAGCTGCTAAGTTATGGGGATGTAAACACACCAGCACTGGTTGTCAAGTGATGGGGTAGGGACAAACACTGGTACAAAGACACATGCACACATAAATATATACATACATATGACAGGCTTCTTTCAGTTTCCATCTACCAAATCCATTCAGAAAGTTTTGGTCAGCCTGGGGCTATAGTAGAAGACAATTCCCCAAGATGCCATGCAGTAGGACTGAACCAGGGACCATATGGTTGGGAAGAAAGGTTCTTACCACACAGCCATGTCTGTCTAAATATATTCTTTTCTACACTAGGCACAAGGCCCGAAATTAGGCCATTCGATTAGGTTGGCTCCACTACGCAACTGGTACTTAATTTATTGAACATTTTTGGTCATGAATCTGCTGAGTCAGGGCTGACTTGGAGTTAAACAAAAAAAAATTATAAAATTATAACAACTACAATATATATCCAATAATGTAGTCCTAAAAACACTATATCTTAGTAAACTAAGGAGTTCTTTTGATACTTGATCTCTTTGGTTCAGACTGACTTGGGTCTCAACAACAGCATCAGTGACAATAACCACCATACTTATACATAAAATAGTGTCATCTTAAATGCACAATGTCTGAATATAATAAAGAGCTTATTGTATACAGTACTAAAAAAAATATGGGATGGTGACAACTGGGACATCTTTGATCCTAGGCCTGTTGATCAAGGTTGAACTGGGGCTAAACAAAACCACCCTGTAAGAACAATAGCATGATTGCCACACCTAAATATTTCATATATTTCATAAATTTCTCTTTTATAAATCAGCTCATAACAACAACAACAACAACAACAACAACAATAACAACAACAACAGTATTAGCTAAAGCTATCCATAAAAATCTCATAAAGCATTCAAACCAATCAAACTATATTGAATCTATAAGTTATATTAAAGAAACACCCCCTTTGTCCTTGTTTACCTGCTTTTATTTAGATTTTTGGGTCATTGAGAATGTTTCCCTTCCTTTCTCAATTACTGAAAAATAGGAGTTTTTCTAATGATGTTGCAAGAGTCAATTCTATTTATTCCTTGACAATTTTCATTAGAGGAATAATAATTTCTTACATCAGTAGCAGAAGAAGGTTGGATACTGTAAGATATTTTACTCAGAGGTATACTCTTTTACTCTTTAACTCTTTTACTCTTTTTCTTGTTTCAGTCATTTGACAGCGGCCATGCTGGAGCACTGCCTTTAGCCAAGTAAATCGACCCCAGGACTTATTCTTTGTAAGCCTAGTACTTATGCTATCAGTCTCTTTTGCTGAACCGCTAAGTCATGGGGACGTAAACACACCAGCATTGGTTGTCAAGCGATGTTTGGGGACAAACACAGACACACAAACACACACACACACACACACACACACACATATATATACATATATACGACGAGCTTCTTTCAGTTTCTACCAAATCCACTCACAAGGCATTGATCGGCCAGAGGCTATAGTAGCAGACACTTGCCCAAGGTGCCGTGCAGTGGGACAGAACCCAGAACCATGTGGTTGGTAAGCAAGCTACTTACCACATAGCCACACCTGCACCATTCTAACAATAAAAAAAAACTGTATCATTTTCTAATTTCCCTCAACGATAGTGGAGTGATTGAAAAAAGCCTTCTGTCTTGCTGTATTTAGTTATGCTGCTTTATCTTTCTTGTTCAAATCCATCCAGAGCTAGCTTTGTTTTATATTTCATTGTGAGTTGGGCATGAAATATCTTGCTGTATTTGGATGTGATCTTTCACATTTTGAGTTCAAATCCCTCTGTAGCTGACTGTGTCTCTCTTCATTTTGGATTTTGATAAAATAAAATAAAATGAGATTGACATAATCAGCTGTTAATCTACCTTAATCCATCAACAAAAGAAGAAAAGAAATCAATCAGGCCAATCACCCATTTAAGTGTACACCTCAGTTCAGTAACAGGTTGAAATCGAGTCAGTTTATTCCACACTAAAGTGTGGCATAATCATCATAATCATCCTTATGATGATGATCATCATCATCATTGATATTGCAACTCTTAGCTCCATTTCTTTGTTGCTGTATTGTCATTGTTATTGCTTTTGTCATCATTGTTGCTGGTGTCATTGTTGTTGTTGTTGCCATTTTCATTGTCTTTGTTGCTGTTGTCAATCATTGTCATCATCATCATCATCATCATCATCATCATCATCATCATCCTCCTCCTCCTCATCATCATCGTCATCATCATCATCATCATCATCATCATCATTACCATCATCACCATCACCACCATCATTATTGTCAATATTGTCATCGTCATCATCATCATCATCATCATCAATCATCTTTGTTGTCATCAGTGTCATCATCATCATCTTTGTTGTTATCAGCAGTAACAGCAGCAGTGGCAATATCTTTATCATCGTTGTCATCATCATCTTCATTATCAGCAGTAGCAGTTGCGTCATTGTCATCGTCATCGTCATCGTCATCATCATCATCATCATCAATGGCATCATTTTATGTCCATTTTCCATGTTGACATGGATTAAACAGGTGGAAATGGTTCAAATCAATTATTATTCAAAGTGACTACTCTCATACATGAGTCAAAGACCCTGTCTCATTCATATATTATCACATTTTTGACATGGTGTTTACATCTGGTACCCTACCTAACACCAAACACTCTTTAGTGGATGCACTGAGTGCATTTTTTATGACACCAGCATCAGAGGGGTAGCCATGTCCTTGACAAGACATTGTTTTTGCTAAATAAATATTAAATAGTGAATTTACAAATTTTTTATGTTTTACAAATTTTTAAAACTTACCATTGAAAAATTCCCCCTCGAAATAAACAATGTTACAATTATATTTAGAGTAAGATAAAGAATAGACTCACATACATATAGGGTAGTCTGAAAGTCTTGTTACCCCCCTACACACTGTTTATTATTGTCATTATAATTATTGCTTGTTTTAGTAATATAGTAAGTGCTGCACCCCACTATGTTATCATTGTCCAGGAGTATCTAAATGATGTCTTTCAGGATAGATAGATGGATAGGACAAGGATTGCAACAACTTCCAACACCTGTGTCTCATGTTTTGTGGTAATGCCCTGTAGGGTATTATCAAAGAGAGAATTTCACATGAATGATACCAGAATACCAATCAGTTGAAGGATGCCATTCGGAGAGCCTTTGCAACAATCACCAAAGCACATCTCAGTTCCGTAACAGGTTGAAATCGAGTCAATTTATTCCACACTAGAGTGTGGCGTAATCATCATCATCATCCTTATGATGATGCTCATCATCATTGTCAACATCATCATCATCATTGACATTGCTACAAGCCCACATCTTCACTGAGAAAAGCGACATTAAGTGGCAACTAGTGTGTGTGTGTGTGTATGTGTCTTTGTGCTTGTGTATCACCCTCACTGCCTCTTGGCAGCTGGTGTTGGTTTGTTTACATCCTCATAACAAGTGGTTTTTCAAAGCACAGCTTGAAAAAATATCGCACAAGATATGGCACCACATCATTTTGGTGATGGTGTTCATACGGACCTTCTTGATGTGTGACAGCATCAATGAAAGTGAATAAACTAAATCCAGTTTGTGCCTTGGATTACTGCATTACTTGTTCTTCTATTGTTCTCATTACTTTCTGGTAGGGAGTAACATGACTTTTGGACCACCTTGTATATCATCATCATTACCATTATCATTCAATGTCATTAAAATGTTACAATTCTGAAACTGCTGTAATAGTAAATTACATCAGTCAAGACTGCTATCACACAATAGCAAATGTTAATTCTCACTGCTGTGAATGTTTCTACTGAAGTTGAGTTGTTTTTGTGGTTTCATATCTTTTATCTTTTATTTGTTTCATTCATCTGACTGCAGCCATGCAGGAGAACCACCTTGGAGAATTTTAGTTGAACGAATCCACCACAAGATTTATTTTTTAAGCCTGGTACTTATTCTGTTGGTGCCTTTTGCCAAACCACTAAGTTATGAGGACGTAAACTCACCAACACCAGTTGTCAAGAGGCAGTGAAGGGGATACACAAACACAAAGACAGACAGACAGAAAGACAGACAGACAGACAGACACACACACACACACACACACACACACACACACACACACACACACACACACACACATGCTACGGGCTTATTTCAGTTTCTGTCAACCAAATCTGCTCACAAGCCTGAGGCAACTTGTCCAAGGTGCCTCACAGTCGGAGTGAACCTGGAACCCATGTGGTTGCGAAAGTAAACTTCTTGCCATACAGCCATGCCTGTGCCTATATAAAGTTCAAAAGAGAAAGTAAAATATAGCTGCCACTTAATGTAGCTTTTCTCAGTGAAGATGTGGGCCTGTGATGATTGAAAGTTGGGGTGGAAAAAAATTAAAGGGATAGATGGGGAGAGGGAGAGGAGTGCAGTAACTAAATAAGAATTTGTACTATGAAGAGATCAGGTGATGATAACCATTATAATCCATAGTGGATTATAAGGGAAGGATTATAAAGAATAGTAGATTATAAGGACAGGTGGTGATCAAGACAACCAGGAGGTTTATCAAAGTATAGACCTTAGTGGTGGTAGGTTATTGCATAGGTGAGTGAACAACAAAGAAAACCAGATGAAAGTGGCCATCAATGGGGTTAGCATACAAGGATACAGATCATTGGAGTGGGAGGGTGATGAATGGCATGCTGGTAAGAGAAGGAGGAGGAGAAGGTGTGAGAATTACAATACTTTATTATAGTTGATAGGGGACTTACAAAAGATAATAGGGAGGGGGCCTGGTTCTAAGGATAGAATTATATGGATAAGGCAATGAGATAAAATTTTGCAGAATTTATGCCTGCACATGGAAATTGCATTAGAGATGCAATTTAAAAGAGAGACCTCATTGTGGTGTAATATAATATAGTGAGTGATTCATGGTGATACAAATGACTTGGTCATTTATTTCCTACGTAGGGAAATTTGACCACAAACTATGGACCAGGAGAGGAGTATTTTGAGGTGGTGTATTTTGGTGGTAACTGTCTTTTGAGTGGCAGCTACTTGTGCTATAGTGTTGTGTATAAATGTACTGTCTCCATCCTATGGACCTGCTCCATCAAGCTTTACATTTGTAATATGATTGATTTTAAGCAGTGATATCTTTTACATCTCAGCTCTTTCTATAATAGTGCCATGAAACAATCTACCTCCTTTGCCACCCAAATACACCACCTCAAGTATGTATTATGCCACAATAAGGTCTTCCTACTAAATTACTTCCCTGATGTAACATCCATATGCAGGTGTAAGCTTTGCAAAACCTTCTCTCGTTACCTTAAATCCTTATAATTCTATTCATAGAACTAGCCTCCCTCATTTTTTTTTAAAGCCCCAAACAACTATAACAGAGTATTGTAATTTTCACACACTTCTCTCTCACTCTCTTCCCTTTCTTATCAGTACACCATAATTCCCCTCCCACTTTAATGACCTGCATCCTTGTATACTGACACAATTGGCTGCCATCTTTATCTGGTTTTGTCCATGCAACTAACACTTACTACCTACCACAAAGTATTCCCTGCCATTGCCTACCTCAGTGTTTCTCAACCGTTTTTTTACTTTTTCTTTTTATCTTTTATTTGTTTCAGTCATTTGGCTGCGGCCATACCGGAGCACCGTCTTTAGTCAAATAAATTGACCCCAGAACTTATTCTTTGTAAGCCTAGTATTTATTCTATCGTTCATTTTGCTGAACTGCTAAGTTACAGGGACGTAAACATACCAACGTCAGTTGTCAAGCGATTTTGGGGGGATAATCATAGACACACAAACACACATACACACACACACACACACATACACACACACATAGACACACACACACACACACACACACACACACACACGCACACACACGCACACATGCACACACACGCACACACACATCACGGGCTTCTGCCAGTTTCCACCTACCAAATCCACTCACAAGTCGTTGGTCAATCTGAAGCTATAGTAGAAGACACTTGCTCAAGGTGCCACACAGTGGGACTGAACCCAGAACCATGTGGTTGGTCAGCAAACTACTTACCACACAGCCATTCCTGTGCCTATATAGCCACTTCTGTGCCTATACAGCCACTCTTGTGCCTATGGACTCTTTTGATAACTATTTTATTCTGGTGGATCCCAACAGCCATTGGATGTTTAAAAACTAGTTTATATAGGCACAGGAGTGGCTGTGTGGTAAGTAGCTTGCTTACCAACTACATGGTTCCGGGTTCAGTCCCACTGGGCAAGTGTCTTCTACTATAGCCTTGGACCGACCAAAGCCTTGTGAGTGGATTTGGTAGACGGAAACTGAAAGAAGCCCGTCGTATATATGTATGTGTGTGTGTATTTGTGTGTCTGTGTTTGTCCCCACAACATTGCTTGACAACTGATGCTGGTGTGTTTACGTCCCTGTAACTTAGCAGTTCGGTAAATGAGACCGATACAATAAGTACTAGGCTTACAAAGAATAAGTCCTGGGGTCGATTTACTCAACTAAAGGTGGTGCCCCAGTATGGCCGCAGTCAAATGATTGAAACAAGTAAAAGAGTAAAAGGAGAGTAAAGAGAGATACTTTTTCCAAAATTCCTATTTTGTTATTCACACATTCACTTGCTTAAGTTGAAATGTGTAGAATGAGAGAGAAAAACAGGCAATAAATGCATCTAAATCAAAACTTTTTTATGGCCACTTAATATACAACTGTGGATCCCCAACTTACTATTATGCTTGTATGGACCCCCAAAAATCTTGTATGGACCTCCTGGGGCAATATGGACCCCAGTTGAGAACTACTGGTCTACATTTTGACAGACCTCTCTGTTGGTTTGATCACTTCTTTCCCTTATAATCTGTCTCTTGATTCTAATTATTATCAACTGATCTCTTCATAGTACTCATAGTACAAATTCCTATTCAGTGATTGCAACCCTCTTCCTCTTGTCATCTTTCCCTGTAGTATTTTCCTTACCTCCCCACTCACTACTTCAAATGTATATATTTGCAAAGATTGCTATACACATTTAACAACGTTCTATCAAAGAGGGTAACTTAACCTTTACCAAACAGATCCTTAGGAACTTGGGTTACTCCATACTCCTATGAAACATTAAGTAATAAAAACGATTGTGGTGGAAGTGGCTATGTAGTAAGTAACTTGTTTACCAACCACATGGTTCCGGGTTCAGTCCCACTGTGTGGTACCTTGGGCAAGTGTCTTCAACTATAGCCTCGGGCCGACCAAAACCTTGTGAGTGGATTTGGTTGACGGAAACTGAAAGCAGCCCGTCCTATATATGTATATATATGTATATATGTGTATGTTTGTGTTTGTCCCCCTAGCATTGCTTGACAACCGATGCTGGTGTGTTTATGTCCCCGTCACTTAGCAAAAGAGACCAATAGAATAAGTACTGGGCTTACAAAGAATAAGTCCTGGGGTTGAGTTGCTTGATTAAAGGCGGTGCTTCAGCATGGCCACAGTCAAATGACAGAAACAAGTAAAAGAGTAAAGAGTATGGCATAAACCATAGTTCACCCGAAACAGCTGTCAAGATAAGACTATTACATAAATCATATTGTTTATTTTATTTTATTTTCCTTGATACTCTGTATTTTGTATTCCATGTAAGCCTATTTTTGTTTATCTGACAGGTTTACTTCTATATCAACATATTCATACATACACACTTGCACAGATACATATAGAACTCTCTCTACATACACATACATGTGTGTGTGTGTGTGTGTGTGTGTTCGTCTTTCACTGTCTAACAACAGGGTTAACTGATAACTAAGAGCAAACAGTTAAATTTTGGTTCAGATGGTTTCTTCATTTACATTCAGTGTCAAACAATACAGGTCAACAAAACCAATCTGATTTATCTAAAAATACTCACCAGCCATTGTGTTTTGCATTTCCGTTTGTTTTATATTTTCTTGCAGTTGAATTTGTGTGGATGTATGTGTGTGTGTGTGTGTGCATGCATGCATGTGTGTGTGTGCCTGTGTGCATGCATAAGTGTGTGTGTCTGTGTCTGTTTGTGTACATGTATGTGTATGTATATATATATATATATATATATATATATATATATATATGTATGTATATATAAATATATATATATGCATATGTGTGGGTGTTTGTGTATGTCTGTGTATGAGTGTATGTGAGTGTATGAATGTGTATGAGTGTGTATGAGTGTGTGTGTGTGCATGTGTATGTCTGTGTACAGCCACACATGTGTTTGTGTATGTGTGTGTACATGTAAGTGTGTATGTGTAAAATGTGTGCACATGCACGTGAATATGTGTACTTATGCATGTGTTTATGTGAGTGATTGCATGTGTATGTGAATGCATGTATTTGTGTGTCTCAATTTGTGTGTTGTATGAAAGACAGCCAAGAGTGAAGCTGTGTGGAGCAAAGAGAAAGAAAAGGGAGTTGGTGTGCGGCTGTGTTTTTCTGTGAGTGTGTGTGTATGTGTGTGTGCATGTGTGTATGTGTGTGTGTGATTGTGTGTGTGTACGTGTGTGTGTGTGTGTGCGTGTGTGTGTGTGTGTGTGCGCGCGCGCGTGTGTGTATGTGTGTGAAAGGAGAGAGAAGGTGAGTAGAGATGCATAAAGTAAATAGAGAGGGATTGAGTGATGTGAGAAATGGTGGAGTTGAGTGTCTGTATATGCAAATGTGAGTGTCTGAGTGTATATATATCAATGATAGAGAGTGAGAGGAAGTGGGTATGAATGCTACAGAGAGAAAGCAAAGGATGGTAGGAGGGAGTGAGGGAGAGAGAGAGATGAATGATAAAGAGCAAGTATGTGTGTATGTATGAATGTGTATGTATGTTAGTAAGTGTTTGTGCATGTGTGCGTAAGAGAGTGTATACGTGTGTGCATTTGTGTATGTGTGTTTGGTATTTTGAACCAATCAATAATATTTTAGGATTGGGTCCACACTCACTCTTCAGAATCATCATCATCATAGTCATCGTCATCGTTCTTGTCATCGTCATCGTCGTCGTCATCATCATGATCATCATAATCATCAACATCATCATCATTTAACGTCTGTTTTCCATGCTAGCATGGGTTGGACGGTTTGACCAGGGTCTGGGAAGCCAGGAGGCTGCACCAGGCTCCAGTCTGATCTGGCAGTGTTTCTACAGCTGGATGCCCTTCCTAACGCCAACCACTCCGTGAGTGTAGTGGGTGCTTTTTACATGCCAGGGAAGGCTGGCAGCGGCCACGATCAGTTGGTGCTATTGAAAAAATTATATAAATTTAACCTTCCAGTCAAATTACATTTCACATGTTGAGATAATTGTATAGGTACATACATACAGATAAACTCACGCACACACACACACACACACACACAGTGTCTTCTCATACATCAAACTGTAATGTATATGCAGGTATCATCAGTCATATTTCCTGGAGTCACTGACTCCCAACACTCTTACCCAGGTGACCCACTCAGTATTGATCAATGCCCCAGCTTGTGTCCTGTTAGCACTACCTCTAGCAGCTCATCTTTTTTAGAGCTTAGAACTGCTGATCCACAGCTATTGCATCCATAACCAACACCATGGTCTTCCTCCTACTGGCTCCTATGATGTCCTTTTGTTGCAAATCCTCTATATCCCACCCCAATTAAGTTACACCTTGTTCAACACGTGTTGATTCAGCATAATTTCAAATTTCACCTGCTCAGTATACTTCTACTTTTCTGCTTGTTAATTTCTTTCAAAAACGTTTCCCATATACATATGCATGCACATTCACGTGTATTTTTATACATGTGTGTTTACATATATATACGTGCCCTGAGAGAAATGTTGGACATAAGAAGCATCGGATGTGGCGTGCAAGAGAGATGTTTGCGCTGGTATGATCATGTACTACGGATGGATGAGGAGAGATGTGCGAAGAGGTGTCATTCCCAAACAGTTGAAGGAATCTGGAGTAGAGGTAGACCCAGGAAGTCATGGGATGAGGTCGTCAAGCATGACTTTCAAACGCTGGGCTTCACAGAGGCAATGACGAAAGACCGAGACCTCTGGAGATATGCTGTGACTGCAAAGACCCAGCAAATAAAGTGAGTTCATGGCTGAATCCTACACCAGTTTTGCATAACCAACCCCAGCCCATTCAAAAGTATATTGGATCGTAGGGTGACCTGCTGTGCTTGAGGAGACCTATTGAGTCAAGTACATCAACATCAAAATAAAAATCAAATAGAAATTGTAGTTGTGATACCCATGCCAGTGGCACGTAAAAAGCACCATCCGAACATGGCTGATGCTAGTGCCAGCTTGACTGGCTTCTGTGCCGGTGGCATGTAAAAACCACCAACTGATCGTGGCCATTGCCAGCCCTATCTGGCCCCTGTGCCAGTGGCTCGTAAAAACCACCAACTGATCGTGGCCATTGCCAGCCCTATCTGGCCCCTGTGCCGGTGGCACGTAAAAACCACCAACTGATCGTGGCCATTGCCAGCCCTATCTAGCCCCTGTGCCAGTGGCATGTAAAAACCACCAACTGATCGTGGCCATTGCCAGCCCTATCTGGCCCCTGTGCCGGTGGCTCGTAAAAAGCACCCACTACACTCATGGAGTAGTTGGCGTTAGGAAGGGCATCCAGCTGTAGAAGCACTGCTAGATCATTCTGGAGCCTGGTGCAGCCTCCTGGCTTCCCAGACCCTGGTCAAACCGTCCAACCCATGCTAGCATGGAAAACAGATGTTAAACAATGATGATGATGATGATGTCTATATATACATATGTGCATGTGTGTGTGTGTATGTTTGTGCTTGTATGTGTGTGTGTATATGTGTGTAATTCCTTGACTTTGTATCCTGTGATAGTCGTAAAATAGGTCAGTCATACAAGTGGTTTGTTTTTAATCTTTCAAGAAAATTTGTCTAGTCACAGTTTTCCTATAGAACTTGTGTGACCTAGAAACAAAGAAACAGGTGAGGGTTGACAACTGGTAAAGCATCTGACCATAAAAAAAATATCTGCCTCAATAAATTATGTATGTATGTATGTATACACACACACACGCACACACACACACACACACACACACACACATACATATTTATAAGGTTAGTAATGTTAGAGGTTGGTCTAAGGGATAAAAATATCCGTTATACTACCGGTATAATTACCTATGTTAACCCTGGAGATACATATGCAAGAATATTATGCTCATAGGTTACAGGCAATGACAAAGATAAACATGAGTTTATCAGGAATCAAATTTAAAGTATATATATATATATATATATATATATATATATATTTGAAACATACTTTTAATTAACTGTGTTCACTTGATATGCCATTTGAAAGTGCAGGTTTTGGTTTATTGATTTATGGCTAATGGATTTGGTTTCATTTCTATCATTGTTTATTTTAGGCTGTCAGATTAAAGATGAAAAATTATAAGTTTGAGTGATTTTATTATGTGTGTTCAAACAAAACAGAAAACTGTGGAAGCTGCTCACAATATCAACCAGTGAATGTACAACTTAAAATTGGTTCCAAAATTTTGTAGTGAAACAAGAGTCTAGAAAATTAGCAATAACCAGTTGAGGGCCATTATAGACTGCAGACCAATGCAAAACAATTCGAAAGGTTATAGTACAATTAAGGGAGAGTTTACAAAAAAAAAACAAAAGACAAAGACAGGTGGTGTACAAAACAAACAGATGTATTAGTATAAACGCTCAGAAATAGAAAAAGTCTTTTACGTTTTGAGCCAACATTCTTCTACAGAAAGGTACACAGAAAAAACAAGGAGAGAAACAAGGAGAGAAAAAAATGTGTGTAGTGGCTAACGATCTATCATGGTGACATTCAAGTGTTAGTTGATATTTGCACCTTGACTGAAAATGAAGTTCCACAAATGGCTACCACAGAAACTGAATGAAAAAAGAATGTTGTTATGGAGTCTGCTCAACAAAATGATCCATTTAAATTTTTTTTATCTCATCATGACATGGAATGTAAAAATATGGATTCAAAACAACAAACAACTGGCGGCATTCAGAACAGTTACTGAACTGAAGCAAGAGATTAAATACTTTCCAAATGCAAAGATGCATTAAAAGAAGGTTGTGATCATTGCTACATGATTGGGAAATGGAATCACTCATCATTATTTCTTGAATCCCGTTTGAACAAACACAACAATGTCATATTATGAGAAAATTGTCAACATTCTCCAAAAACTTCAGTTATGTTCACTATTGGTCATATGAACGGAGCCAATTTTCCTCTGCGACAACACATGTCTAGCAAATGTCTATTAGAAATTTAATTGGGGCAGTTACCCTCTCCTTCATTCAGTTTACTCTCCACATGTAACAGTGATCAATGACCACTTGCTTCAATTGTTTTGATAAATTTTAGTGAAAGATTTTCAACAATTAGGCAGTAGCTCTAATCACTTTTGAAGAATTTATTTTTATATATACTTGTATGCATCCTCGTTTTTAATGTTTATTTTTTCCATGCCCTCATGATTTTGAAAAAAAAACCATCATAAAACAGTATTGTACTCCCACTTGCCATTCATAACACTGATCGTTTTTTGTTTTGCAAATAAGGCAACTCTTTCCACGTGATGTTGCATATCAAAATGCCCAGCTGTAGGACATATTGTTTATCTGGGTCATAAACAAATATAATTACTTGTCCAAGCTGTGACAATATACACCACACACACACACACACACACATTTGTATATCTATCTGCCTATCTATCTATCTATCTATCTATCTATCTATCTATCTATCTATCTATCTATCTATCTATCTATCTATCTATCTATCTATCTATCTATCTATCTATCTACCTATGTATCTATGTATCTATGTATCTACTTATCCACCCCTCTCTCTCTCTATATATATATATATATATATGAAGGGATACCCAAAAGAAACCAGAATTTTACAACATTATTTTATTCACTTAGTTTTACATGTTTACACTTTGATCACCTTCAAAGTATTCTCCATTTGAAGCAATGCATTAGTCCAGGCTTCTTTTCCACTGTTTCAAGCAGTCATGGAACTCATGTGAAGTGATGCCTTTTAATGCCTGTCATTTTTTTCCTTCACCTCTTCCACATCTGCAAATCATTTTCCTTTAAGGACGTTTTCCATTGGGGGAACAAAAATAAGTTGCAGGGAACAAGATCGGGTGAATATGAAGGGTGGGTAAGTGGGTTCATGCAAATTTTGGTCAAAGAATTCTCACAGTCAAAATGGTGTGTGTAGGCACATTGTTGTGATGATACCGCTACTCCCCACTTTTCCACTGATCTGGGCGTTTTCATCTTATCGCATCTTGCAAATGCTTCAGAACTGCCAAGTAAAGTGACTGGTTAACAGTTTGATCAGGAAGAACGAATTTAGTGTGGATAATTCCTTTCACATTGATGAAACAAATCAGCATCGTCTTGACACTGGACTTCACTTAACGCACTTTTTTTTGGATAATGGTGATATTGAATGCTTCCATTGACATGATTGCTGCTTTGTTTCTGAGTTACAGCCATAGCACCAGCTTTCATCACAAGTAATGACCTTGAAAAAAAGGTCTGGATCAGCTTCTAACTGTTCTTTCAGCTCATGATCCACATTCAATCATAACTGCTTTTGATCTTCCTTGAGTAAGCAAGGCACAAATTTTGCTGCACCTCTTTTCATTTGCAATTCCTTGCTCAAAATTCATTGGCAGGAACTCCAGGACACACCAGTCACATCAACAAGTTTGTCAATTGTTTGGTGATGGTCCTCCAAGATTAGTTTATGAATTTTTCATGATATTTTCATTCATTTAAGAGGCTGATGGTCACCTTGAACAAAGTTGGCTTCAAGCGATAAGTGACCATTTCTAAAGCATGAAACCACTCGTAAACTTGTGTTTTGCTCATAGCAGCATCTTTGTAAGCTGTTTGAAACATGACAACTGTTTCAGCAGCCAGTTTCCCCTGTGAAAAAACAGAATTTCATGGAAGCATGTTGTACCATTGTTTCCGACATCATAAAAATCTACAAACAGGGGAGAAGCACTGCAAAACAAAGATGCACCACATGACAGTATGACTAACCTGAATGATGCCAGTTGGCAGATTAATGCCTGAAGATCACATCAAGTGGCTTCTAGTAGCAGAAGTCTGAACTACACCAGGCTTGTCCACAGAGAATGTATCCAGTTACTTTTGGGTACCGCCTTGTATGTATGTATGTATGTATGTATGTATATGTATATGTATATGTATATGTATATATATATATATATATATATATATATATATATATATATATATATATATATATATATATATATATATAAAACAATTGCAGCATGGAAGATGTTTATAAGCCATTTAAGAAACACACAAAAACCGTAAGATTCACGTCAACATTTAAATTTAATTTGCCAAAATATTTTCATCGCTTTGAGACTGTGACCTGTTCGCTGACAAAATTCTGTGCTGCATAATTTTGGAACCAACTTTAACATTGACTGGTTGATATTGTCAGTGAACCGGTCTGAAGTGAATCTAACGGTTTTTGTGTGTTTCTTAAATGGCTTATAAACACCTTCCACG
>NC_043016.1:24793955-24871455 GCF_006345805.1 Octopus sinensis | reverse complement strand
CTGTTAATATGATTATATACAATTGAATGGTGACTGATCTACTAAACTGTGACAACATCCAGCTCGACCATGTTTGGTACCAAATGCAATGAAACCGATGTTATTGATTACCTTATATGACAGCTTGTCACCAAAGTGGCATCAACTTTGTGTCAAAATACTGTTGGAGCACATAAGGCTTAAGAATAAATGAGAGAACTAGTGTTGCTTCCACAGGATTAACAACACTACACAGTCAGAGCTGACCTTTTGAGGCCTAACATTTAGAAACCATTTTGAATTTGTCTCAATTCCCTTACTCTTTTCTCAGTACCTGGAACTAAGTCAAAGTGTTATTAAAAACATGAGTAATACCTACAAAATGTGCTCACTGCCACTTTCTTTTGTTTGTCTGCTCACTCATATGCATATATACATATATGCATACATACATGCATGCATACATACACTATGGAAATCGATCAATGGAAATTGCAGATGTGTTACCAGTGCCGGTGGCATGTAAGAGAACCTTCCGTTTCGCGACCATTGCCAGCACCGCCCCGTTTCATGTCTGTTGCCAGCCTTGCCTGGCCCTCGTGCCGGTGGCACATAAAAAGCACCATCCGTTCGTGGCCGTTTGCCAGCTCTGTCTGGCACCTGTGCGGGTGGCACGTAAAAAGCACCCACTACACTCACGGAGTGGTTGGCGTTAGGAAGGGCATCCAGCCGTAGAAACACTGCCAGATTTGACTGGGCCTGATGAAGCCTTCTGGCTTCACAGACCCCAGTAGAACCGTCCAACCCATGCTAGCATGGAAAACGGACGCTAAACGACGATGATGATGATGATGATGATGATACACATACATACATAGAAATATGCATTCAAACACACATACATAAATACATGCATGCACACATACACACATGCATGCACGCACACACAAATAAACATAAAAATGACCTCTATACTGTTGGAAGGCAATATTTTCACATTTCAAGATGGCAGGAAGTGAGTCATTGTGGTAGTGTTGATATTTCACCTCTTCCATATCAACCAATGTTATTTCTTATTTAAGTATAAGTTTGAAAGTTGATCCAACACAAAGGAATTCCAACTAGATGAAATCTCCAAGCAGCTTAAATGCACAATGCTCTGATATCCAAATGGCTAAAAAATATCAGCAGAAGAGCACATAGGAGCCATGACCTGACTGCAGAAAGTAAGGAATTAAGAGCTGAAACACTTGCCTAAAGAAGTTTCTTCTCTAAAAACCTTTTGCTGTTTGGCTTGCTGAGAATCTTTTTTACCACTATATATGTGAGTGTGTGTGTATCTACACACACACATACACAGGTGCAGGCAAGGCTGTAGGGTAAGAAGCTTGCATCCCAACCACATGGTTTTGGGTTCAGTCCCACTGTGTGGTATCTTGTCCTCTACTATAGCTTCAGGCCAACCAAAACCTTGTGAGTGGATTTGGTAGACGGAAAATGAAAGAAGCCTGTCATATATACATATATCATCATCATCATCGTTTAACGTCTGTTTTCCATGCTAGCATGGGTTGGATGGTTCGATTGGGGTCTGGGAAGCCAGGAGGGCTGCACCAAACTCCAGTCTGATCTGGTAGTGTTTCTACAGCTGGATGCCCTTCCTAATGCCAACCACTCCGTGAGTGTAGTGGGTGCTTTTTACGTGCCACCGGCACAGGGACCAGAGGAGGCTGGCAAAAGCCACGATCGGTTGGTGCTTTTTACGTGCCACCGGCACGGAAGCCAGCCAAGACAGTGCTGGCATCAACTGTCATATATATATATATATATGGAAAACTAAATATTTTTATTCCACATGGGTAAAACACTGCAAAAAAAATGGGTGATGAACACTGCAAAACAAAAACACACCATGTGGCAGTACAACTTCAATCAACAACATGGGTCAGCACACTGATGCCTGAGGGTTGCATCATGTGGCTTCTAACAGTAGAAGCCTCAACAACAATGGGCTTGTCCCACAGTGAGCATTTCCAGTTACTTTTGGGTACCCCTTTGTATTCTTAAAAGACAAAAAAAAGTGACCAGCAAGCCACTACAGAGAATCCCATTCCTCTTTTGCAGCTTGCAGGTCACTTTTTGCAATCTTGTGAGTGTTTTTACCAGATCTTCTAAGCTGTTTTCCCAACTATTCTCCTGAATTCAAGATTTCCTCAGTTTCTAAAATAAAAATACCATCTCACTTAATGTTTTGGTGTTTGTTTATAAAAATGTTCTGATATCCAAAAGCTATTATTTGACATTATTAAAGATGGTATCTGTTGTCATCGGTCTTTTAGCTCAAAGGTCCAAAGTGTTCAGTTGGATTTTGTGAGAAGCAGACTTCAATTCTCTGTAGCAGCATGCTACTCTTTTTCCCTCTTATAAGGGTATTTTTACCTGATATTCTAAACTGTTTTTACAGATATTTTCCTGCATTCGAAATTTCCCTCATTTCTAACACACACACACACACATCATCATCATCATCATCATCATTAGACCATATAACCAAAAAAGCAGCACACTCTAAAAGTTAGAGCAGTAACGTATTTACAGGTGATTAATTAGATGTCCGGTCACAGAGTGACTAATGGTTTCGCATCCATAAAGTGCTTAGCCTTATAGACAACTCATCAGATTCCAATGACCATGGAGGTTATATGTCCATCCATGGACATCTTAATCTCCTGTAAATATATATATGTATATATATATATATATATATACTGTCAAAAGTGAGGATGCAATTTCCTTGTCAGGGATTTTAAAAATCTGAATATCAACTGGTGTTATCAATTTATATATTGAGAGAAAATTCCTCAATATATAAGGATAAACTGTCCAATATTTTGTTAAGTAAATATAAGAAAATGGAGGAGAAATATAGTGGATACTTATTTAATTTTATTTGCATCATGATGAAGACATATCAAATAGTATAATACAAATAAGATTTAAAGTAACAGAATCAACATAATAAATAATCAAAAAAGATGTCTACACATGTTTCAATCTGGCCACTCGGTGAACAACTGCTTCGGATCATCACAATTCGAACCACGTTGGGTGTAAAAGAGCCCCCACAGAATGTCAAGATTTCATCAGAGTGAAATTTCCTACATCTTGGTGGTAAATAACAAATAAGATTGATGAGGACTGTATTTTCGAATATTCATGATACAAATAAAATTAAATGTATATAAATATATACATACACACATATATATATATATATATATATATATATATATATATATATATATATATATATATATATATATATATATATACATATACATACATACATACACACACACACACACATATATATATATATATATATATATATATATATATATATATATATATATATATATATATATACTTATATATATACTTATATACGTTTATCATCATCATCATCATCATCATTTAACGTCCATTCTCCATGCTAGCATGGGTTGGTTGGTTCGACCAGGGATCTGGGAAGCCAGAAGGCTGCACCAAGCTCCAGTCTTATCTGGCAATGTTTCTACAGCTTGATGCCCTTCCTAACGCCAACCACTCCGTGAGTGTAGTGGGTGCTTTTTACGTGCCACCTGCACAGGTGCCAGGCGAGGCTGGCAACGGCCACGGTCGGATTGGTGCGTTTTACGTGCCACCGGCATGGAAGCCAGTCGAGGCAGCACTGGCTTCGGCCACGATTCGGATGGTGCTTTTTACGTGCTACCGTCACAGAAACCAGTCGAGGTGGCGTTGGCATCGGCCACGATTCGGATAGTGCTTTTTACATACCACCAGTCCAGGGGTCCTGGCATCTGCCGGGTGCCAGTCATAGGATTGGTTCAGTATATATACATTATTGTGTCTGGAGAGAGTCATTTTCTTTTAGTGCCCTATTGTTTAACACACTCACCAGTTCAATTTCCACTCATTTACTTATTTATTTTAAATTAGTTAGATATATGTACACACACACACACACACACACACACACACATCATTGATAGTGAGATTCAGCCTTTATGTTGCTACCATAAGTCTTCTACTATAGCGTGTGTGTGTGTGTGTGTGTGCACGTGTGTGTGTTTGTGTGTCTGTGTTTGTACCCTCAACATTACAACTGTTGTTGGACCAGGCTGTATATTGTGTTCTTGAGCAAGGCACTTTATTTACATTGCTCCAGTTCACTCAGTTGTAGAAATGAGTTGCAACATCATTGGTCCTTGGAGGGATCGAGCAGAGAACTGGAAAAAAAAAATGATGCTGTCAGAGAAGCCATTGTTTACAACCAGTAGACATAGTGGGAAAACATGAAACCCACACACTCTCTCACACACTCACACACACACACACACATTAATATTCATGCATACCTCAATATAAGTTGATAATTGGCTTCAAGACTTGCAACTTAATCAGCATAACAGGAAAAGGAATTTTTGAAACTTTATCAACTTATATCTGTTTTGGTAAATGGCTCACACATATTTTCACATGTATTTTATTCTATTTTCTGTTTCAGTATTGATTTTTTAGGTGTTTATGTATTTTTTTTTAATATATTTATGATTTGAAATACATTCACTGAGACTGATGTAAAGTCAGATAACTCAATTGAAGTTGAGGTATATTTTTCACCCTTAATATCTTAAAGAAGTGATGTAAAGTTGAAAAAAGATGTAACTTGAATGAGGTAACATAAGTTGAGGTATGCCTATATGTATGTATGCATACATGTATGTATGTATGTATGTATGTATGTATGTATGTATGTGTGTGTATGTGTGTATGTGTGTATGTATGTATGTATGTATGTATATCATAATTTAATATCTGTTGTACATGCTGGCATAGGCTAGATGGTGTGACCAGAGTTGGCAAACTAATGGGGGAGGCTGCACCAGACTCCACTATATATATATATACGGAGTGGTTGGCGTTAGGAAGGGCATCCAGCCGTAGAAACACTGCCAGATTTGACTGGGCCTGATGAAGCCTTCTGGCTTCACAGACCCCAGTAGAACCGTCCAACCCATGCTAGCATGGAAAACGGACGCTAAATGATGATGATGATGATGATGATGATATATATATATATATATATATATATATATATATATATATATTTACACATACATTCAGGGTTTGAACAAAATTATGGAAACACCTAGCATCATAATATTGAAATATCTATAAAACCGTCAAAAGCTTGTTTATTTTTGTGTTTTTTTATTTATTATTAGTGTTGTTTAATATGTTTTGCTAAAATTACTGTTTCTTTTCAGATATCATCAGAAAAAGGTAATTAAAATTCATTAAAATGACAGATCTTTTGGACTTTCAAAGAGGTCAAATTGTTGGTGCTCATATGGCAGGTGCTAGTGTAATGGAAACAGCCAAAATATTTGGTGTATCAAGAAGTACTATCTCGAAAGTAATGACAGCCTTTGAGAAAGAGGGAAAAACCTCCTCGCCAAAACAAAACTCTGGAAGAAAGCCAAAACTTTCAGATAGGAACCGTCAGAATCTTACGTGAATTGTTAGAAAGGATCACAAAAGTACAGCGCCCAAAATTACTGCAGAGCTTAATGACCACCTTGAGAACCCAGTTTCCACAAAATCTGTTTGCCGGGAGCTGCACAAAGCTGGATTTCATGGGAGGGCTGCAATCCAAAATAAATGTTGCAAAGCATTTAGAGTGGAATAAAAACCTACAGAATTGGTCCCCAGAGCAGTGGAAGAATGTTATTTTCTCGGATGAGTCATCCTTTACCTTATTTCCGATCACTGGCTGACTTTACGTGTGGAGACAATCAAAAGAAGCATTTGACCTAGACTACCTTCTTCCAACTGTTAAACATAGAGGAGGATCTATGAGGATATGGGGGCTATATCTTGGAAATCCACTGGCTCAATGGTTTTCCTCCATGGCAGAATTAATATTTAAGCATTTTATCTGATCAAATTCATCCTATGGCTACGGAACTGTTTCTGGAGGGAAACACAATCTTTCAGGATGATAATGCACCAATTAACACAGCTAAACTTGTTACTGAATGGTACGAGGAAAATTCTAGTGAAGTTGGACATCTTACCTGGCTACCACAGTCCCCAGATCTCAATATTATTGAACATTTATGGGGCATTTTAGAGAAACAAGTAAGAAGTCATTATCTTCCACCATCATCACTACAAGAACTGGAAACTGTTTTAGCTGAAGAATGGACAAAAATTCCTTTGGAAACAATTCAAACTTGGTATGAGTCCATACCTCATAGAATTCATGCTGTAATTACTGTCAAAGGCGGTCCTAATCCATATTAAAATAAATTTGTTTGAAATTTTAAGCTGCTTCCATTATTTTGTTCAACCCTTGTATATATGGAGTAATCATTACTGATGATCTTTAATACCAAACAAAACTAGCTCACTAGTATAGTGACCTCGCTCACTGTGGAGCTTTTATCTCCCCTGTCAAATTGTTTTTTGTGACTATAAGAGTCAAATTGACTCTTGTTTCTAGCAATCTAGATGCTACCCTGTATCCTCAGTCACTATTAGTGGCAATTGAATTTTTCCTTTTTGGTTTTATATTGCATCAAGCCACCTTCATTATTTTACACAAATATATGCATATATTTATAGATGGATATGTGTATATCTATCTATCTAATTTTAACTTTCAATCTCTCTCTATATATATATTTATATACCATAAATCCTCGTGTATAATCTGCATTTTTTCCCCAAAATTTAAAGGTTAAAATCCCTTGTGCGTACTATATACGAGGTTAAAAATGAAAAATACTTTCTTAGCAATATCCGAGTCTCTATTTGCTGTCCAGCAATGTTTATTCAGATGAATTTTGTGATGTCAGGCGTGAAAATACCTTAAGCTAAGCCTGAAAGCAATGAAGTCATAAAAGAATCATCCATAACTTGCAGTAAGCAACATTTATTAAAATAAAAGTATTCAGAACACAGAATAACATGTAACAAAAACAATTTACAAACATATTTACATTCCCATATAACAGTTAAGAACATCAGCATTATTGTATTATGCATGCTCGGAAGTGTTTGTTCGACTAGGTGCTGCTGGCTTCATTACGCACCACTCAAGTTAGAGAAGGGGTGCATATTATACACAAAGTTTAGGTTTTTCAGAGGTACAGCCCCCTAAAAATCCCCTGCGTATTATACTCAGGAGGGAAGAAGAAAGAGTTGAAAAGATGGAGTGCATGGTTAGTGTTGTGGATGTGGGAGGGGAGGGAAGCCACTTGTGGGGAGGGGCAAGGATATGGTCGTGGTATTGCTCTGTTCATCAATTTTTGTAATGGTTGGAAATGCCCCAACTTGTGACAAAGTGGGCAGTGGTGGTTTCATCATGACAATGCACCTGCACACACTGCCTTGTGTGTGAGACAGTTTTGGACCAAGAACACTTGGATTTTTTATCTCATTCTGTTAATTTTTATATAGATGCATGCTAATACACAGCCTACGTTACACTCCTCATTCATATCATTATCGAACCTGGAGCTTAACTATAGTCTGTCCATAGCACTTACACAGCATTACCTGACACTTTTGGATCTTCTTGACACCAATACCTTTCATACCTTATATATATATATATATATATATATATTAAGTAAAAAGTGTGTTATGAGCATTTGTAGTATATAATCCTATATAAACTCATCTAACAGTTAAAAAATGGAGAAGAGAGGATGTTAAAAGTTTTTATAAAGTTTTAATCCATACGGTCATTTTGAATGATAATACCAACATGTAAGAAACATGGAAAAATTAAATTAATTATAATAATAATTAAAATAATAATTAAATTAAATTAATCTAATTACATATTACCATTCTCCTCAGTAGAAAAGATGCAGAAAACATAAAAAAAGTTATTATCAAAAGAATATTACAATGAAACTACAGAGAGCCTGTGTTGGATAAACTTGATATTCATAAAAAAGATTGTGAAAGAGTAAAAAAGAAATATAGGAACACGAGTTCATATCGGATTATATACTATAAATACTCATAACACTGTTTAAACTTGTCATGTTTTCATATTTTAAATACATGCATTAGCAAGCTACTACTTTGATAGGAAGAATCCTTATTAGAGATCTAACTTTTTGGACCCCACAAAGAGTTCAAAATGTTCTACTTGAACTAAATCTTTCTCACACACAGACACACACATATATATCATCATCATCATCATCATCGTTTAATGTCTGTTTTCCATGTTTGCATGGGCTGGATGGTTCAACTGGGGTCTGGGAAGCCAGGAGGCTGCACCAGGCTCCAGTCTGACCTGGCAGTGTTTCTACAGCCGGATGCCCTTCCTAACGCCAACCACTCTGAGAGTGTAGTGGGTACTTTTTACATTCCACTGGCACAGAGGCCAGAGGGGGCTGGCAGTGATCACGAACGGTTGGTGCTTTTTATGTGCCACTGGCACGGAAGCCATTCATAGCAGCGCTGGCATCAGCCACATTTGGATGGTGCTTTTTACATGCCACTGGTATGGGGATCACACCTACAATTTCCATTTGATTTTGGTTTTGATGTACTTGACTCAATAGGTCAACCCAAGCATGGCATGTTGCCCTGTGATCCAAGGTACTTTTGAGTGGGCTGATTATGCAACACTGGTGTAGGTTACAGCTGTCAGCTCACTTTATTTGCCAGGTCTTCTGAGTTACAGCATATCTCCAGAGATCTCAGTCTTTTGTCATTGCCTCTGTGAGGCCCAATCATCCCATGTCTTCCTGGGTCTCCCTCTACCCAGGATTCCCCCCACTGTTTGGGGGTGGCACTTCTTCACACAGATCTCCTCATCCATCCGTAGTACATGATCATACCAACCCAAACGTCTCTCTTGCTTGCCACATCCGATGCTTCTTATGTCCAACATTTCTCTCGGGGTGTTTACACTCTGTTGTGTGTGCACACTGACATTACACATCCAGCGGATCATGCTAGCTTCATTTCTTTCAAGCCTACGCATGTCTTCAGCAATCACGGCCCATGTTTCACTGCCTTGAAGCATGGCTGTTTGCACACATGCATCATACAATCTATCTTTCACTCTGAGCAAGAGGCCCTTTGTCACAAGTAGGGGTAGGAGCTTTCCGAACTTTGTCCAGGCTATTCTTATTCTAGTGGTAACACTCTCTGAGCATCCACCCCCACTACAGACTTGGTCACCTAGGTAGCGGAAGCTATCAACTATTTCTAGTTTCTCGCACTGGCATGTGATGGAATCTGTATACTGAGCATCTGTGGTGTTTATTGCCCCTGTATGTCTGCCACACATGAATGCTATCTTCTTGGTTAATCTTCCTTTGATGTTGCTGCACCTCTTATGTGTCCATAGCTTACACTGGGTACATCTTATGGAGTTTCTACCTACACATTTTCTACAGATTGAGCAGGGCCACCTACCTAAATGTATGATATGTTCGCCTTCCTACTTGCTAGAACTTTGGTCTTTGCAACATTGACTCTAAGGCCCTTCAATTCTAAACCTTGCTTCCACACCTGAAATTTCTTTTCTAGTTCTGGTAGTGATTCTGCTATGAGGGTCAGGTCATCAACATAGAGGAGCTCCCAGGCCAACCTGTCTTGAATTCTTCTGTTATTGCTTGGAGGATTATGATGAATAAGAGGGGGTTGAGAGCTGATCCTTGGTGGACCTCTACTTCTACCCGGAATTCTTCATTATACTCATTGCCAACCCTAACCTTACTAATGGCATCTCTGTATAGGGCCTGTACAGCCCTTATTAACCATTTGTCAATCCCCAGTTTTTGCATCACCCACCAGATAAAGGATCGGGGGTCAAAGGCTTTCTCCAAGTCCACAAAAGCGAAATATAGGTGTTTGGCTAGATATTTCTCCTGCAGTTGCCATACCAGGAATATAGCATCAGTGGTGCTTCTAACTAACACAAAACTGAACTGCATTTCATCTAAGTAGACTCTCTCCCTAATTAGTTGGGCTTTGACCCTCATCACCTTATCCAGTAGTTTTATACCCCTGTGGTTATTTCTATCTAGAGCATCACCTTTACCCTTGTAGCAGTTGACTATGGGGCTGCTACGCCAGTCATAGGGTATGATTCCATCAAGAACTACCTGGTTTACAATACGGGTAACTAGACCATAGCCCATACCACCAGATGTTTTAAGCATCTCAGTAGTGATTCCTGATAGGCCAGGGGCTTTTCCTGGCTTCATACCCTTAATTGCTTTATCTACCAGGGTGCTGTCTATTCGGATAGCTGGTCCCTCAACTGGGTCAGCATTTAGCAGGCTCTCCTCCTCCCAATCATGCTCCATGATCAGCAGTCTTTCATAATGGCTTCTCCAAGCTTCTTTCTTTTCCAAATCATTAAAAGCATGTGCACCATCATCCATGCAGACACATTTCTCTCCTGTGACATCACAAGTTTCTCTCACATACTGTCTTGCAATCCGAATTACTTCAGTTCCTTGGTCCTCACATTACTGGACTTTGGCAAACTTCTTTTCTGCATATCATCATCATCATCATCATCATCATCGTTTAACGTCTGCTTTCCATGCTAGCATGGGTTGGACGGTTCAACTGGGGTCTGGCAAGCCCGAAGGCTGCACCAGGCCAGTCAGATCTGGCAGTGTTTCTACAGCTGGATGCCCTTCCTAACGCCAACCACTCCGAGAGTGTAGTGGGTGATTTTATGTGCCACCGACACAGGTGCCAGATGAGGCTGGCAGACGGCCACGCTCGGATGGTGTTTTTTATGTGCCACCGACACAGGTGCCAGACGAGGCTGGCTGACGGCCACGCTCGGATGGTGTTTTCTTATGTGTCACCGACACAGGTGCCAGACGAGGCTGGCGGACGGCCACGCTCGGATGGTGTTTGTTACGTGCCCTCAGCACGGAGGCCAGTCGTTGCGATACTGGCTACGGTCACGTTCGGATGGTTTTCTTATGTGCCACCGGCACTGGTACCACAAGGATACAAATTCCATTGATGTTCATCTATTTTGATTTGGTTCGATTTGATTTGATTTGATTCGATTCTCACTTGCCTCAACAGGTCTTCACAAGTGTCACAAGAAGGAAGGTATGCACAGGTGGACTGACTACGTCCCAGGTAGGGGCCACGGGTTATGGCTTCACTAGTCTTGCTGGGTCTTCTCACGCACAGCATACTTCCATAGGTCTCGGTCTCTAGTCATTTCCATGGTGAGACCTAACGTCCGAAGGTCGTGCTTCACCACCTCGTCCCAGGTTTTCCTGGGTCTACCTCTTCCACAGGTTCCCTCAACTGCTAGGGATTGGCACTTTCTCACACACCTATCTTCATCCATTCTCGCCACATGACCATACCAGCGCAATCGTTTCTCTTGCACACCACAACTGATGCTTCTTAGGTACAACATTTCTCTCAAGGTACTAGGATATATATATATATATCCTATTACTTGTTTCAGTCATTTGACTGTAGCCATGCTGGAGCACCACCTTTAGTCAAACAAATCAATCCTCAGACTTATTCTTTGTAAGCCTAGTACTTATTCCGTCGGTCTCTTTTGCTAAACCGCTAAGTTATAGGGCCATAAACACACCAGCATCAGTTGTCAAGCGATAAATACAGACACACAAACACATATATGTATATATATATATATATATATATATATATACATATATATATACATATATATATATATATACATACGATGGGCTTCTTTCAGTTTCCATCAACCAAATCCACTCACAAGACTTTGGGTGGCCCAAGGCTATAATAGAAGACACGTGCCTAAGGTGCCATGCAGTGGGACTGAACCTGGAACCATGTGGTTGGTAAGCAAGCTACCTACCACACAGCCACTCAAAGATGCAAAAACATTACATAAAACTGCTATTCAGAGTTTCACGTTCCTATTCGTTGGGCAGTTGTGATCCTGAATAGATCTATTCTGGATCACAACTGCCAGATGAACAGGAATGTGAAACTCTGAGTTGCAGCTTTTTGTGATATTTTTGCAGCTTTAATAATAAATCATATTACTCTACCTCCAGTATTTGAGTACTATTTTTTCTCACCTTGTTTCACATTTATGTGCTTACTCTGGTATATATATATATATATATATATATATATATATATATATATATATATATATATATATATATATATATCATTGCTATAATGCAAAAGTGTCATAAGTCCAAAAATGCTAGTTTTTCAGAAAATGAAAAAGATAGGTTCATCATTCCATAGTAAAACCATTTTACTACACTGTGACAATTTTTAGTATCTTGACATCTGAAGCAGCTGGAGATATGATATATATATAAATGATGATGATATATGTATATATATATATATACATATATAATTTCAAGAGAGTTAGAGGTTGTGAATCCAACCAAGGGATAGTATCTAACCAATATACTGCTGGTAATATACTCAATTATTAATACACAAGTGTTGGTTATTGCATGGTAATTACAGTAATAGATGTAATGAGTGTAATAGATGGCAAGGGTAAAAGTGGCTTACCCTTAATTTATACAGCTAGAAGAAAATGGAGGGAATCCACTGTTAGATATTATGTCTATTTATTTATTTTAAACAATAATGAGAATATATATACATAAGTAAAGATTGTGTTTTACATACATAAGTACCAGTAATTTCTAGAATAGAAAAAGAAATTCTAGAAATTACTGTGAGTATTAGTAAATGTATCAATATTTAACAGGTTAATATTATGTGAAGAGATAATTTGTAAGAGATTTTTTGTGTTGGAAAAACCAATCCTAACACATCTCAGTTATATAACAGAATTTCTAATCATTACTCTACATTTAGGGATAGGAATAAACATAACAGTACAGGGCTTGGTAAGTTAATTTGGGATCTAAAAGACCACAATAAACAATTTAATTTAGATTTGTTGATTCTCTCAATCTCCATATCTTATGACAAAGACAAGGAATTCTGTCTTCTCTGTAATTCTGAGCTATTTTTTATTCTTTTTTTCTAAAACAACCCTTGTAAACACAGTTATAGAGCATGCATACCGATGTAAACATTAGCAGAAACACACCTTTAGTTCATAAAGTGATATCTATCATTATATATAATTTAAGCACTAATTTTCTTCTTACATTTCACAATCACTAGATATATCTTTTTCCAAGTCTATATGGTTTTAGTTAATATACATATCAGTATATACTTCTCATTTAATTCGTTTTTCTTTCCTCTATCCCTCCTCTTTCTATGGGCTTCCTTTGACGTTTTTTTGAAACAAACTTAAAAGCGTTCAGTTAATCACTATACATATCCATCATTTTCTGTTATATACTGTCTTATTGACGAGTTTCATTTCTTCACTTCCCTGAAGAGAAGAAATATCATTGCTTTACACCATTTTATTCCTTTGGAATAATACCAATGATATCTTCGAAACATGGGTTGGAAGTAAAGGAACTTGAATAACACCTGCGTTTAACTCCATTTATTTATATATATATTATACAAAATATTTCATGTAAACCCGAAATTTCTACGTTTAAAAACAAGGAGTTACAACCTTTTCACTTGTGGATTTTTTGCTACCCTGATAACTATTTATATATTTTTTCCGTGTTAATTGTTAACAAGGGAAAAATACACACATTTATATATATATATGAATTAGAGAAGAACCACCGTGAAGCAATTCAACAATGATATACTTAAATCATACCATACTAAATAATAAATAAATATACTATTTATTTATTATTTAGTACTTTATTTAGTTATGGGTAAATGTTTTATCGTATCTTCAATTTTTTTCTATATGGTATGATTTAAGTATATCAATGTTGAATTGCTTCATGGTGGTTCTTCTCTAATTAATATATACATGTATTATATATTGTGAAATTTGATTTAGTATTACTAAACTGAATTTTTCCCTGTAAGTTTGGAATCATATTTCCTAATATTATATATATATAATACATCTATGTTCCATGCTGGTATGGTTTACACATATATATATTTTTAAATATATGTGTGCATGTGTATAAAATTACTGAGGTACCCCCCCCCCTTTCATGCTGATATTTTCAACATTTCACTTTATCTTCTATTTAAAATAACTAATAGCTAAGTCTACAACAGGAGGTTATTTTGGTAGTCTCTCCTTACTGAAACAGCATATTTTTTATGCATGATGTGTGACAATGTAATGGCAAACTAGCAGGTGTTTGATATGGCTCTCTACATTCTAAGTTTAAGCCCACCAAAGTCAATATCCCTTTCATCTTTCTGGGCCAATAAAATAAATGATCTGTTCATGTGGTAGACTGGCTTAATCTTTATTTAGAGCATTAGATAAAATAACTTGTGTCACTTGTTTTGTTTCATGCATACACGTGCACACACATATCATCATCATAACTTTTCCAAGGATACCATAGGGTGGATGGGTCATCACAACCTGGATCAGTTCTTATTGTAAGTTACTGTCTCTTTAGACATGTCAAGGGACCATTTATATATATATATATATATGCTAACAATAAAATTTTCGATTCTTATGCAGCGTATCATAATGATGTTCTAGCTAGGGCTGGGTACCATTAAAAAACTCAGTATATACAAGAAGCAGGCATGAGAAACACTGGTAATTCCTACAACTGTGATGCACATCATATTCCACCACAATGTTACCGTTTGAGAACTCACATTTTTGCAGATGCATGTATGAGCAAGCATACTCGCGTCATGCAGCATGCCCGAGGGCATTTATACATCCATATCTGTTAAGTTATTTTCAATACTTTTCTCGCTGGATTGAGTGTTTGTTTCTCTTTTTGTCATCTGTGATTTTATTTTTGATGTTCTATATAAATGAAGATATTTCCTCTCTACAAGACGTAAAGTTACATTGCAGAACAGAGCTGTATTTATTTATCACCTGACAAGATACACCTGCACCACTGGATGCTCCTGAACCAGTTGTTGAGTGTTTTACCCATGAGGAATCAATGCTAGATGTGTTGAAACATTTGTCATGATTAATAATTCTTGTATATTCCATCTTCTGTCTTTCATTTGTTATGTATATATATATATATTTGTACTCTGCAGCAGAAGTGTTAAAACTGACCCTTCTGGTGGTGTACAGCATATATATGTATATTTATTTATTCACATATATATATATATATCATCATCATTTAACATCTGTTGTCCATGCTGGCAAACTGGAGAGCTGTGTCAGACCCCTGTCTGATTTGGCATGGTTTATATGGCTGGATTTCCTTCCTAATGCCAACCATTTTAGAGTCTGCTGCACAAACACTTTTATGTGGAACCGCCACAAGCGCTGTACACCACCAGAAGGGTCGGTCTTAACACTTCTGCAGCAGAGTACAGCCAGGTGCTAGGTATCTCAGTCCTTTGTCATCTTGCCTGAATGATTCAACATCCTGAGGTTGTTCTTCTGTACTTCATCTCATGTCTTCCTGGGTCTCTCACTTCCATCTTCTTTGGGAGATTGGCACTTGTTTATGAAGCTGTCGGCATCTATCTGCATCACATGACTAAACCAGCAGTCTTCTCTCTCGCACTCATCATCTAATTCCTCCTGTGCCTCTCAAAGCACTGGCACTGTTGATTATGTACACTTACATTACACATCCAGCGGAGCATACTCGCCTCATTCCATTCTAACCTTCGCTTGTCCTCTGCATTCAGGGTCCACATCTCACTACCATATAGTCTTTCAATATCAAACCAGTTGAGGGACCAGCCATCAGTATAGTAGATAAGGTAATTAAGAATATGATGACTGGGCAAGCCCCTGGACCATCAGGAATCACAGATTATTAAAATATCAGGTAGTGTGGGATACAGCTTTGTGACTCACATAGTTAACCAGGTTATTCAGGAAGGCGTCATCCCCAAAGATGGGTGTAGTAGTATTATAGTTAGCTGCTACAAGGGTAAACATGATACCTTAGAAACAACTAGAGGTATTGAACTGCTGGACCAGGTCTAAGAGTTATATCTCAACTGATTAGGGATAGAATTAAACTAGATGAGATGCTGTTTGGTTTTGTTCCAGGGAGAAGTATCACAGATTGCCATCTTCCTAGTGAGACGGTTGCAAGAAAGTATTTGGCCAAAAGTAAACCATTGTACTTAGCCTTCATTGACCTGGAGAAAGCTTTCGACAGGGTTGCTGCTGTCTAAAATGGCTTGTTAGACCCATTCAAGCCATGTACAGCAATGCTGTAAGGTGAGAGTTAGCCTTGAATATAGTGATGAATTTTATGTACATGTTGGGAGTTTAGTCCACTCTTGTTCATTATAGTCCTCCAGGCCATAGCATGATTTCAAAACTGGATGCCCACAGGAATTGTTATATGCTGATGACATTGCTCTTATTGCAGAATTGGAGAATTTCTAGGTTTGGAAGCAAAACCTGGAACCAAAGGGCCTTAAAGTTAACTTAGCAAAGACTTAAGTTGCTGTTGTAAGCAAGAAAGCAGATAAGACTCTTTTACATCAGGTAAATGGCCCTGCTCAATATGTAAATTCCATTTGCTGCACCAAGTTTAAGCTATGGACACATGAGGCATGCAGTGGAATCACAGGTAGGTTGAGATAAGGTCGCTTTTGTGTGAACAAAAAGTACTAAGAGAATGAGGGACTTAGACTCTCTTGAGGTATAGATAGTTCCTGTTATTCAGGTGACCAAACTAGCAACGGTGGTGGATGCTCTGAAAGTATTGTTTCTAGAATAAGAACAGGGTGGAAGTTAAGAGAGCTACTACCTCTGTTGGACTGAGTGTGAAAATGGCTATATTACATGAAGTGAAATATGGGCTCTGACTGCAGAGGTATGAAGGCTCCACAGGATTTGGAACAGTGTGCATGACCAACAAAGCAAAACTGTGTTGAGAGAAAAGTTAGGCATAAGAGGGATTAAATGTGGCATGTAAGGGAGGAGAATGCATTGGTTTGGACATATGATGCATATGAGCAAAGGCAACTGTGTAAACATGTGCCCATCACTGAAAGTGGATGGTACCTGTGGAAAAGGAAGACATGGGATGAAGTAGTGAGGATGGATCTTAGTGCTCATGGAGAAAATGACAATGGACCAAGATGTTTGAATTATGAGGTTCTAAGGATCCACCCACGTCAGAAGTGTTGTGTACCCCACGTAAACCAACTTCTCACACACCCTACATCTTTTTCCTTCCTCATCATAAACTGTCTTCCAGTCCCCTTATTTCTTTATTACCCACACAGGTGACAAAGGGATTAAGTCAATTATATCAATACCAGTGCATAACTGGTACTTAATGTATCAACCCCGAAAGGATGAAAGGCAAAGTCGACCACAGCGGAATTTAAACTCGGAACATAACGGCAGATGAAATACCTATTTCTTTACTACCCACAAGGGGTTAAACACAGACAAACGGATTAAGTTGATTATATTGACCCCGAAAGGCGAAGTTGACAGAATTTGAACTCAGAACGTAGCAGCAGACGAAATACCACCAAGCATTTTGCCTGGCTTGCGAATGTTCCAGTTCCCATTCTTGCCCCCCTTACTGTATCACTGCTCCCACTTCCATTTTTGTCAGGTTTTCAGTCACTACAATCCCTAATTGTGTCTCTTTGGCAATACCTTACTGCATGTTACAACCTTTGTACCCCCCCCCCCACTTCCTTACTCTAATCACATCTATGCTCTGATCCTTCTTGTGAATATACCCTGGCACTTCAATCTTACACCTATGCTGTTTCCCTCTGGCTGGGTAGCCATTTCCACCCTCATTCTTGATCACTCGTTTCTCCAAGTAACAAACTATTTCCTTTACCTCAGCACACCTATTTGTCCTCTTTCTTGTACCTCTCTTTGAGTAACCATGTACCTCCTCTATAGCAAGACAAGTATTTGTCACTTCTGATTACCTCCATTATAGCAACACATGTATCTACCCGTCTCACTAACCATTCATCCTCACACAAATACTCCTGCCAGTGCCATGTAAAAAAACAGCTATAAATATGCCAAGTGGTTGGTGTTAAGGACAGCATCAAACCATGCCAAAGACAGTAGTCTAGGGTATTTTTGTACCCTGCCAAACGTCCTATTCATGTACACATTGAAGACGGCTGATAAACAATGGTATTTCTGTTGAAATTTGACAATCTTTAAAATACAATAATGCCTCACTTTATGAGAACCCGGGTTTACAAGTTTTGTACAGTGAGCTGAAAGTTTTTCAAACAAGATCCAAATTTTGAATGAAGTGCAACCTTCTTTACTACCATATAAATGCTTCTAAGCAAACAACTCTAGAAATCTAAAAGTCCATGAGTATTAGTGAATCAGTGATTGCACCTACAAGTGGTGCGTGCAACTCATGTGAGTGAAAGTGATGCAGAGAACTATTATAATTGTATTTTTTATTATAAATGACATTCCTTTTACTTTACATAAAATATTCTTTATATTGAATTCTGATTTATATACAAAAATAAATTTTTTAGGTAAAATATATTTCTGAAAACAAATTGGTTTATAACAGTGCATCTATGGGATTTTGCTCTGGTTTATGAAGTGTCCAGGTACAAATTAACTCAGAGGCATTACTGTAATGAATTTGAGTAATGTTAAGCCAGAGTTTGGAACAAATTGACATCTAATTTTGATGGAAGATTGTAATTTACATCACTTCAATTCCCCCGTTTCCATAATTGTTAAAAGCTCATGAAAGCTGCAAACCCATTTTCAAAGACCATACAATTTGTGCTGCAAATTTAATACAGGAGGGGGAACAAAAGAAAAAACTGAACAATCTAGAATACAGTTTGAGAACTTCAATATTCCAAATTTATTTGTATGCTATTTAAAAAAAATTTTAATTAGCCTTGAAAGTCATGTAAGCAAAACAACAACAGCATACAATATGTAATATTTTATTCGTAGGAGTCAACAGGTCTTACCAATATACATGTTCACAACCTGTAGAGACAATATTAGCAAAGAACATTTGTCAAAATGAAATGGAAGCAGTAATTGTTAGGGCTCTTGACGCATTTAAAAATCTAGTTCGCTGCTAAAATTATAGTTAATGTTTTAATATATGTCGATTTTAATGAAGAGCTCTATCCAACAACAAACATTTCTAGAATAGCCAAAAAATAACAACAATATCCATATTTTTAAATTAGAGAAAAAATTAATACACTAAATGAAAATTTAACTTGGGAATAACCCTCGCACATTATCCTTAAAATTAAAAATATGCACCAAATGAAAATGTGATTAGTATAATTATTACCTACGCCCTTTATTAATAAACTGGTGCAGTTCGCATTCTCTTCATTGAAAGCCTTACAAAATGTAGACTTTTTGTCAATGTATTTAGTTTTCTTTGGCATGCTTTTATCATAAGTTACTCGACCTGAAAAAATTAGTATCTGCACAAAATATTCTCAGAAACAAATTTTAAAATGTTCTAAGTAAGCAATGACCAGAAGATTTCAAATGGCATCAATATCAATATCTGCTCCACTCTCATCATCATCATCCTCATTCTTTGGTTCAGACATAGAAACTACCTCAGTAGGAGAATAGGCAATCTGGAAGAGAGAAAAAGAGAAAAGTGTTAGTAACTGTAACAATTTGTTGATGTTTAGCAACAAGTCACAATTTTTACAACTTGAATTATTCATAAGTACATGAAATAAATTTTGAGTTACTAGGATAGAAGAGACTGAAAGTTATGCTAGTTTTTTTTCTTTTTTTTTTTCTTCTAATAAAAAAAAAAAGACGCTATCTCCTAAATTAGTAATTTGACATTGGACTACAGTACAGTACAGGATACTTTATATTTCTATGTTCTTAATTGAAGTATTAGCACCAATTATAGACAAGGGAAGTAAGAGATAGAAAAGCAGAATATACCTCTTCATCATCAGACCCATCTTTATCAGAGTCTTCAACTTCAGCTTCTTCCAACCACTTGATAAATGGCTTTGCTTTCTCCCTGATGTCCTCAGCCACTGACTTGGACACATGATTCTTAGTTGGCTGAAAAGTTAGAAATAAACCAGTGAAGTTTAAATATTCACAACAAATACAAAATAGTACATGTGAAAGACAAAGAGATGGGAAACACACCTTAGCAGCCCATTTTAGTATCACATCTTCATCCAGTATATCTTCATCATACAGTGTCTTTAATATATGTGGAACCTTTGACATAAGAACATCCTTGTGGATTTTACCAACAAGAATTTCAATACCAGACAACAGATATTTTTGGGCTTTTGGACTATCATTGCAAAACTGAAAGAAAAAAAAAGTTCACAAATCTTAAGTTTTAATTTGGAAAAGTACAGACTTAAGATGGTTTCATGTTTGTATGACAAAAACACCAACAGATTTTAATTAAAACTGTTTTAAAAACAATGCTTATATACATGGTATCAAAAGGGTTTAAAAATAAGCATTTAAATATTAAAGAGTGGAACTATATTTACCCTTAAGAGGAGTTTCTTGTGTTCCTTAATTTGTTTTAAAATGTCTGCATTAAAAAGCAATTCAACCAGGATTGTAGGACATTTCTCTTTGATCTCAAGACGTTCAGCTTCAGCAAGGATATCTTTGTCAGCACCAGCAAGGGTTTTAGATTCATGCTTTTGCTATTCCAATATAAATAAATGTATTAACTCTAAAATATCAAACCTTCTATTCAAAAACACATACTATTGTTTAAAACATGTCAAAAACCTTTTACTATATCAGCACAAGGGTACTGGATATTCCCATTAAAAATAAATTCAAAAGTATTAAAGTAATAACTAATCAATAGGAGTATCAATATACTTAAAACCTAAACTTGCATTCCTTTTATTTTAAAATGCAAAAGAACTGTCTAATACTATGCAAGCCTAAGTTACATAAACATATTACTCAGGAAAAATTTCGACTCAACTCACTTTGATAAAGTTGTAGAGAATGTTCATTCTTTCTTCTTGTGTCTTTTCAAGATCATCTGTTAAGGTAAGCCCTTTGGCTGCCGATGTCAAATCTCTCATACGTTCCCTGACAGCTGCTTCACTAAAATCTTCAGTCCAATCATCATCATCACCAGCATCTTGGGCCTCAGGAGGTGCCAGAATATCTCCTCCACTTGCACGCTGAGCAGCCATTTGTTCTTGTGCATTAGCTTCAGGGCTGTTACAATCACCATTCACACTCTCTTGTTTCTTTGACTTCTTTGACTTTTTGCTTTTAGATGTTGCTTGAGCTTGATTATCCTAGAAAATGAAATTAATTCTCAGTTTCAGTTTTGAATACCAAGTTGATATATTCACAAGATACTTTAATGTGCAGTTCATAGTGTTCTATTATTAGGCAATATACAGACATTAAATTCTTTAGAAAATATTGACAATCCATTGAAATTTAAAATTAGCTTTTCTTATGGCCCCAAATTATGCCTAAAATCAAATGCTTTCTATCTTAAAAAAAGGAAGAGTAACCATTCATTACCTGATCAGGTGGGTTTTTCAAGATAAATGTAGTAAGCTTATGATTCATATCAACGGGACCTTGGTATCCACATGCAATACAACGTTGCAAGATAAGCTGCTTTCTGGATAAAATAACCTGAAAGTTCATTAAAAAAAACTTTAAAATATATGCACCTTCAATCAAAGTTATAAAAGTTGAACGTTCAGAATAGTTGCTTACCAAATTGGTCTCTGGATTAGAGCATTGTGGACAAAGCACAAATTTCTTAATGAATCCATCAAGTAATCCCTGCAGCTTAATAGCTTCATGTGCACCATTAACAATGTAGCGATCATTTTTCAAGTCAAATTGTGTTTGGGCGCCAAGTTCACAGCCAAAATACTTGGTAGGATCTTAAAAATAAATAGGTTAAAATAAAGTTTGCAACTTGAATACTCATCGAGTTGACAGCTTATATTCTATTCAGAACTTCAAATATGAAATCTACATCACAAGGAGAAAAAAAAAGCTTACATTTTGGGGGCCTTGAGAGAGCTTTGGCAATCTCTGGCATGTTGACAACAACTGTTTTAATACCATTTCCTTTCCCTTCTACCTAGAAATGGAAAAAGAAAAATCATTTTACAGAATCGAAGTTTTACAAAAAAAAATTTTAAATATGGACAACTTCCGACAGAAAAAGTGAAACGTAAAGTACTAATAATCAGCAGAAATGAGGAGTAAAACGCAAAATGTTTTATTTAGAGTTATAATTTAAATTAAAGTAAAATTTCAGGAGTTGATATACGAACACACCGGTACATACGTGTGTATGGTTGAATTGTGCTGATATACTCATATTAGCCAATTGTTAACCTTTCCAGTTAGTTTCACTTTGTTCAAGATTACATGTAAACCGTATTTGATGGTATAAAAAAATAATTTTTTTAATTAAAAAAAACGCATATGTATAAGATACACCCTAATTTCTAGAAGAGTTTTTGTACTCTTATTTAAAGTAACTTCGCACATAGGAGCCCCAGTGATATGAGGCGTTTGAGTTTTTTACTATTTTGCAAAAGGTGGTTAAAAATGCGTCTTATAAGACAAATATATTGAAGTACAAGAATGATAACATACTTTTGCTATGAGACGAGGCATCTTATAGCGATAAAACTGGTCAGACACATTGGTGTTGACGTTAACGCAAGCCATTCCGATTGATTTTTGTGACACTTATGTTTACGATGGATGCTACTATCAGGATAGCGCCAATGGCTCCAAACCGTGGAGAAATTCATAAAACCTTGATCGGATTTACTTCTGGTCGAACACTTAGTTCTCGTGCTCAATAGGCACAATGATAACTCTGGAAAAAAAAATAAGAAAAAATGACAAAAACCACTGGCTACAAAAAACAATATTAAAAGTCTATGTAAATTCGTGGCTAGATACTCACAAATTATTATTATACTAGCAGTATTCCTATGTTGACAAAAGACTTATTCATATTCAAAAAAAATTTTTTTTTTGCGAACTAATATTTTCCAAGTTGCCAAGAGACCACTAACAAATTTCGAAATTTCTATTTAATCCACCGAACTTTCAGAAATCAAGCATAATCCAACATTATCTTCAAGAAAAAGATCATTGTGCCTTTAACAAATCCCCAATAGGTTGCTGTTAATCGTCAATATGGTTGAATATTGGAAAGGTAGATTTGATACAAAGTCGTTTTCGGCAAAAGAGGAGAAAAAGAAAAAAAAAGAAGAGGTTGTATCGGTCATGGCTTTCCTAAGGGCAATAGCAATTCATCTAAAAAGAAATTGTTTTTAAGGTCCATGTTAATGAAACTTATAATCAATAGTTGACGCATTAAAGTCGTTGGGGTCAATGACAACAGCATTGAAACTTAACAAGTCGCGAAACTTCTTCGAAAACAAAAAACAAAAAAAAAACAAAAAGGAAAAAACTGATAGAAACTAGAGAGGCGTTCATTGTTGAATAATTTTGGAAGGCGTTCTGTGGAACGACGATGCCAATATTTTGAAATTTAGCAACAAAAGAAAAAGAAACGGATTCAAATGGTTAAAGACCTTTTTAAAAAAAATAAGTTCAAAGAGTTCGAGACGACAGTCTGTAGGTGGTGACGACATTAAAAGCTCTTGCTATAATATACATAGCAGAGGCGAGGCAACGTGGAAGTTAAAAAGAATTGGAAGGAAAAAAAAAAAAAGTCCTGTTTCCCTACCACCTCGAAAATTAATAAATATGAAACCAAACTTTCTCTTCAATTAAATCCATTTAGCAATATATAAATCAATTAAAACGATATTTTAGAAGCTTATTAAAATGGAAATATGTTTTCTTTTATCTCGTTCCTTTACGTAGAGGTCAAACAACGAGTATCTATCTGACTGACATAAGCACATTAGTTACAAAAAGGCAATACGACATTAGAATTAAAGATTAGAGCAGCAATTAATGTCTGGGCAAGTAAACTAATTGAGACCTTCCACATTCAATTGAAACGTTGGTTTCTCTGACGGCAATTAGCAAACCTCACAAAGAGAAGCGAAAATCAGAGGGGCAAGGGAAAAAAGAAAAAAAAAACCCATCGAATTCACTCTCTTCAATAGATTACTTTCCATGTGGCGATTGTACCTCCACCCACATATGTAAATCGTACATAATTGAAGCTAAATAACACATTTGGGGGAAAGAGAAATTACTTCAGAAATGGAATTTTTTTTTTTTTTCCTTGATTGATTTAAGAAGAATTTTTTTTTCGGAATACTATAATTAGAAAGAAAAAAAAAATTTGATGGGTGAAAAAAAAAAAAAAAACCCCGGCGAACCCAAATTAAAAGTGAAAAGACAGGGAGAGATAGGTCAAAGAAGTTGGATTTTTCTAAAAATTTCCGTTAATATCGTTGGCAGCAAGTGGCAGTAAAAGAATGAAAGGGAACGAAATTAAAATTCCTTAAAACGCACAAGTCACACACATCACACAGAAATGCAAGACTTAATGAAAACAGAACAAGGCAATTTTATTTTTTCTCTCTCTCTCTCCCCCAAGACCACGAAACATTTCATAAAAGAAAGTAGCCATGTATATAATAAAACCAATGTGAACAGACATGGATGGATTCCATGCTGAACGTGGAAAATTTTCCTGGTGTTGCCGATAATATTCAATGGTAAAAATCAGGTTTTAAATGTGTGTGTATATATATATATATTACTTTTATATATAACGTTTTATATACATTTATTACATCTATAACAGGCATGTAACATAATTTGCTTACATAGAAACAAACATATAGCACTTTAAACACTAATAGGTTTTAAGTACTACATAGCTTCTCCCACACGCATAATATACATTCTCTCACTACACACACATGTAATATATACATACGATTGTTACACACACACACTATTTAACAATTAAGCCTAGAACATACGAACATATAAAGATGTACATGAATTAGTGATGAAAGGAACATGCGGTTGATGTCACGACAAGAAAGACCAGCACATAATAGAAGAGTAGCGAAAAAAGGGTTTAATTTTAAAAGAGACTATGAGAAAGTGTGATTATATATATATATTAGAAGTATTAGGGGTGATGTACACATTTAATTTTTATTATATATATATATATATATTTCTTTACTGCCCACAAGGGGCTAAACATAGAGGATATATATATATATGAGAGAGGATAGAGAAATCTAGAATAAAGGATATACATATAAAAAAACGATGTGTATATATATTATATAAGCTTATGTAGGAATACTGTGATAGACACGCGAAAAGTTAAAAGTTATGGACTTGTAACATGAAAACTGTAGGCCACAAAAAAAATGTGAATGAAAAAAAAAGAAAATTTTTTTTTTTTTTAAACTGAGAAAGAGAGAGAGCGGTATGGAGAGAGGAGAGGCGATTTCTAAATGGTTGTGGTTAGTTTAGAAATTGTCCAAGAGGAAAGGAAAAAAAAAAAACTTACCGTCTTGATGCAATGACATAAAAACGTCGACGACAACAGAAAGGATAAAGAGATAAAATAAAATATGGCGGTTGGCAACAGCTGAAGAAGGGAGCGACACGAGCTCCTATTACTTCGTCCTGGTAGCCGTCTTCTTCTTCTTCTTCTGGCTGCTGCTGCTGCTTGCTTGCTTGCTTGCTTGCTTTGCTTGCTACGTCGCCGTCGTCGTCGTCACTGTCTTCTTCTTCGCCGCCACCACCACGACTCCTAAAACAAACACTACTTTAGTAGGAGTGTTTTTAGTAGTGTTAATAGTTGTTTTTTTTTTTTTTTTTTGGCTTTCTCGGTACACTGGTTGTTGAGTGATGGAAAGTAGTTGAAGGTGGTGGCAGAGTCGATATTGCTGGTGCTTGCTTTTATAGGCTTTTTTTTGTAAACTGCTGCTGCTGTTGTTGTCACTAGTGAAAACACTAGTGCTGCTGCTGCTGCTAAGTACCGACACTAGTGCGGCACCTGATGTTGCTGCTGCTGCTAGCACTGACAATGGTCGTCGCTGCTCCTACTGCTGCTGCTGCTGATGTCGTGTTGATAAGGAAATACTAAAATACTACTAATAATAATAATGGCAGTGGTGATTTCAAAAAAAAATTATAAACTTGTTCACCGCTTTTCTACCAGTAATATACGTGACCAAATTAACTGGGTTTTCTTCCTGTTGTTGTTGTTCTTTTGTGTCGAGGTTAATAGTGAAATAAATGTTGATAACGATGATAATACTGCTGCTGCTGACGGCAACTGTTATTCTGTGCAGACTGATGATCTTCAAAAATCACTGGTGAAAACAATACAAAACTATTATTAATGTTTTTTTTTTTAATGATATATATATATTAAACGATCGTAATAAACGTATTCCGTAAAGTAGTTACATATATATATATATATATATTGAGGTTGTTATCCAATAACCAAGAATTCGTTTTGTGATAAGAATACTAGGGTGTTTATTGTTTCTCTCTTGTGTTGGCGGTGAATGATCTGCTAGTTCCCACAATCCGTGGTTAGAGACAGACATAAAAGGGGTGGGAGGACGAAAGTATGCGTGTGAGTACGTGTACTTTTCAGAGAGGGAAAAAGAGCTATTGAGCGATAGAGGAGGAGGAGAGAGAGAGGAAAACTACAAGTATGTATATGTGAGAGAGAGGCATAAACATAGAACAAGCGAGGGAAAAGACGACGGAGTGTATGAATGAATGAGAAAGGATGGGAGGGGTGTGTTGAAAGGAAAAGGCGGGTGTTTAAGTAAATTATCCTAAATTAACATTTTAACAGTAATTAGTGAGTTCGAGTATTAGTACTCCTCATGAGGTTAATTAATAATTAATGAGATTCCTTCAGATAAATAAAAAAAATTGATTCTACGGAGTTAGCTCAAAATATGCATAATCGACATATATATATATATATATATTTCTGAGAGAGAGTGAGATTGCTATCTACAAATAAGACAGATGCGAGAGCAGATCAAGTCGGTAAGAGAGAGGTGAACCCGTAAAATATTTCCTTTACAATACTTAATATTTTGTTGGGCAACAAATATTCTTCTAATCAAAATCAGAAATCAAACTTATCGCTTATTATTTAATACGAATAAAATCAAATGGCGAAGTTAATCAAATTAATGAATTCTGAATTACTCACATCGTCGAGCAAATAACCTTGGTCGGGAAAAAAAAGGTTGGTTACAAAATGAAAGATGGAGAGTTAAGTTAGAGGGAAGAAAGATCGGAATAAGTGGAGGGAACCGGAATTAGTCGTAGAAGCAAGCGGAAGTCTCGTTCGAACGAGACTTATGGCATTTTTTAATGTAATGTAATGTAACAACTTTGTTACGTTCATTCGTTTTATTATGTTAGCAGACGTACATATACCTGTTATATATACATATAAAGAAATATATAAACTCGACCCTACTCTCAGTTTTTCGAAACCGGTTTCTAGGAGTCGTGTTGAATAGCAGCAACGCGAAACTCGCAGCATATGTGTGTGTGTGTGTGTGATTTACTTATTATTAACCCTGTTAAGCGCGGTTGCCAGAAAGTGCTTTCTTGAGTTGAAATACCGCCGCATTCAATGTTGGATCTTTAATCCTTCCGGAATCGAGAAAATAAAGTATCAGTTGACTTGAATTTGAAAGCTTGTGCTCATATAAATATATTATATATAGAGAAAGAGTGTGAAATATAGATACGTAGACAATGCATGTTTATTAGAAGCCACTTGTAGGGAAAGCAAATCCCTTTAATTTTCATAGCGCAAACCGTGATGATAATAAACGATTTCCACTGTAAATGCTTGTAATTGAGATTATTGCACTGGGATACAGCAAATCCAATTACGAATTAGCAATATAACTTTATTAAGCTTTAATATATTTGTTTATATACATATACTTGTATACGAATAATTTAGGCAGAATTTTCTCGTGGCAAACAGTGGAATAGTAAAGAGTCATAAAATAGATGAGAAAGAAAACTCCTGGCCAGTTGGCAAGTTATGGTCGCAGATTCTGGCGTTATCTATCCCATGTACACAGCTGAACTGACGTATATAGTTTTTATATCCACATACATTTCGTGTATATATATATAATACATATACGCCTTTATAAACATATACATGGATGTAAGTAGATAACATCATACTAAATATACGTGTAAATATGCACACCCCTTTGATATATATATATATATATATATATATATATATATATATATATATATATATATATATATATATATATATATATATATATGAAAGCATATATTGCAGACATATATGCCTATATGTACATATATCCCTCTATACACACACAAAGAGGCATACAACACTTGCGCGTGTAACTGCGTTTATACCTTCTGCCGAGTTGCTTATAATCGATATTACAAGAATTACATATCAATTTATTCATAAAAGTAAACAGCGAAATTTCATTTCATCCCACACGTCTCGCGACTAGGTTGTTGTGACCTGAGAACAAGATATTTCGCAGGTCTCTGTTGACTGTGACTGTGAATGCCAAGTGGGAGTATTGTGGGTTTGTGAAGATTATGCCTACGTTATGTAGATTAGGAACAAACGTGGTGGTGTATCAGCTGTACGTAAATGGAGATATAAAATGCGTAAGACACTGTCCCATCAGAAATAAAGAAAAATACAATTGAAGCGGAATCCATATGTAATTATATCAAAAATATCGATGTGTGAGTGTCATCGATACATTTTAATATCAAGAACATCCTGACAGGACTGGGTGCCTACACGTTTTGCTAGAAGATTCGATAATTCTCATGGCGAACACCGGCTGAATTTATATATATATATATAGACGTGTGTGTGTTTGTGCTTATTTCCTTCTTTCCTATCTCTTGTTTCATTCATTGAACTGCGGCCATGTTAGTGCTCATCCTCGACGGGCTTAATCAAGGCGATAGCTTCCCTCCAATTTTTATTTTTAGTCTGGTACTTTAATTTTATTCTATTGGATCCTTTTTGGCGAATCGCCCATTTTCGCACTTATATAAAAAAAAAAACAACCAACACCGTATCACGCGGTGAAATAATTAAGACACAGATATAGACAAGTATATGTGTGCGTGAGTATGTATATATATATATATATATATATATATATATATATATATATATATATACTCACGCACACAGGCGGTGCCCCAGCATGGCAACAGTCTAGTGACTGAAACAAGTATATTCACCTTTCAATTTTTACCTGTTCCAGTCATTAGACTGGGGTCTTGATCGAGCACTACCTTGAAAAATTTTTAGTCGAATGAATCAACACCAATATTTGTTTTTCTTTTTAAGTCTGGCACTTATTCTATCGGTCACTTTTATCAAACCCCTAATTTACGAGGAAGTAAACACACCAACACCAGTTGTCAAGCTGCGGTGGAGGGACAAACACACACACACATATATACGACAGGTTTCTTTCAGTTTCCGTCTACCAAATCCACGCACAAGGCTTTGGTTGGACCAAGGCTATAACAGAAGACACTTACCCAGTGTGCCACGCAGTAGGATTGAATCTGGAGTGATATAGTTGGGAAGCAAGTTTACCACACAGCCGTTCCTGCGTATTTATATATATATCTGTAGAGAGAGAGAGAGTAAAGATTATTTGCCAACATAATGTGACAGTCCTGGTTAGGACGATTGTTACTGTTAAACATCGTCTCCAGCTGGCTATATGATACACTACCTACGTCCTTATATTTTTGAACAAGGGAGTTTAGTGTCCCCAATCAGCTCAAAGCAAATTTATTAATATTTGGCAGAAGCAAGTGAATGACTCAGAGTACAAGAGCTTCGTGAATTAGCCCTTTTTAAATGCTAATACCCAAAGCTCTCAGACCTTGAGTCACTCTGTCACTTGTGTTGATAAATATCAATAAAAATATACATGTACTCATATTTTAAGTTCTATCTCTCCGCATCACCATATCTACACACACACACAAACACACATATATATATATGCATGTATCATATATCAGGATTCAAGTAAATCAGACATTTAAATGGGTTGAAAATTGTGTACACAACAAAGAAAGGAATACATACGCAGGTACCGAAGAACAGGCAGAAAGATACTCAGTTTACGTATACAATTAACTGTGCCCAACCATGTATATCATGAGTCCTGAGGCTAATCTGGAAATGCACATTGCACTAAATGTATGGTCCATAATATACTTCAGATCGATGCAAGATGCAGGTTCCAAGTGAGCTGAATAATAACAGATGGACAATGTGTCAGTCTACTACAGCTGTTTCAAATGAGTTTTTTAATTGATTAATGGGGACATTACACCATTAGAAAAAAACGTTTTCATCTAGTGAAATCACAACATTCAAAGACATTCAAAAGCTGACTGCTTGTGCCACTTCATGATTCTGTGAGCATTACCGGTCATCTGATAATAATTTTGCTTGTCATTGTGTTACTTAGCCTATTGGTAACACTTTCATGTGATTAGAGAAAATGAGAGTGAGAGAAACATCCATGACATGAGATAGAGAGAATGCAAATGTAATGCTTTCACGTGATTAGTTAAAGGGAAAGAGAAGAGAAAGAAAAAGGAGAGAGAAAAAGAGGATAAGGCAAAGAATAAGACAGAAATAGGGTGAAAGAAAAGACAGAGAGAGAGAGAAGTGTTCATGATGTGAGGTAGAGGAAACCTAATAATTTTAGCAGAGGGGTGATGTTCTGATGGTGAGGTTAAAGAAATGCAGGGAAAAGAGAAAGATGAAGATGGTGATGGTGACTGGATAGTGAAAAGTGTATTTTTAAAAAAAAATTGAATCAAGTTTTTTATATCACCTATCACTTAACGCATGTGCATAAGTGCAATTCCATGAAATATTCACAGTTATTTACATGACAGATAAATGCAATTTAACTAAGGGTTGTATCATATGTACAGAATATTTTTTTTATGGGGAAAATGGGAAAATAAGAGTGAATATTTATTTTATGAGCACTGTGCATTAAGTAATCATCATATTACAATTTCTTTCACTTTTCAATGAGTAGCAGATGGACGACTATATTTCCATACAGACAGAACATAGGCTACACTTTCAGTTTTTTTGGGGATAAAGTTTTCAGAAATAACCCAATAGGTTTACCATTAATTTGGTGAAATATTCATGGGTCCCACTACTAAGAAGGAATTTGTTTGTTCAGTTTGGTGGTATTATAAGGGAAAATGCTTTGATGTCAGGCATAAGTTGAGGAGTATCAAAGATTTATAGCAATGAAGAAGGTTAGAGGATGGAGTAAGTGGGGCAAACAGATAACAAAATATTTTGGCCCTACAATGAAGATAGAGTTAGTTTCTTTTATTTCCATCCAACTAGAAGTTTTAAGGCTAAGTACAAAGAGTAAGGTCAATCAGCTATTTATTTATTTAACAGCTTTCTATATGCCCACTATAAGGCCAAAAAGATTGTAAAAGAGAGAGACAGTAAGTCTAAGAAGTGCTGGTGGGGGGAATATCAAATAAGAAGAGTGGCTGTCATATCAAGAAGTATACAATAAAATGCATTCAATACAAAAGTATATGAATGTAAATGGATAATAATTAAAAATGCAAGTGGTAAATACTGCAAAGAATCTTATAAGAATTTTTTAAATAATTAGAAAGTAATTAAAATTAGTATAATGGAATAAAATAATGTAATAGGATAAATTATAATAATGAGTAAAAAGTAAAAAATACATTAATTAGTAAAAAATGAATTGGAAAAAATAATAATAGAATATATAATAACCATAATTCAATAAAGCCACAAAATGTTTTGAGATAAATCTAAATATATGTAAAAAAAAATAACAAAGAAGATGAAAGAAAAGAGTATGGTATAAATTTCTAAGTCACAATTTGATGCATATAAAATAGGTTAGTCTGACTGTAATTACAGATTCATTGATATTAAGAATATAAAGTGTATAAATAAAAAAGAAAGTATTTATACATATTGTGTTCAACATAAGGAATATGAGTAAATGATGTGTAAGATATTATAGGTTATAGACAATTAGATTCAAATTTGTTTCAAGGGTGAACTGAATATACAGTACTGATGAACAGTGATTTGTTTCAACTGGCTTTGAATTTATACTGCATTTTTTTTAACACTCCTAGATGAAATATTGAAGCCTAAAAGTGTTTAGCAACATGCATACATTAAGTATATGACAATTATGAATGTGAAGAATGACTGGAAGGAGGAGAGTTTGCTTAATGTTGACCCAGTTGAGAGACTAGCTATCTGAATTGACAGTACCTTGGTAGATAAAGCAATTAAGGATGTGAAGACAGGGAAAGCCCCTGGTCCATCAGAAATCACTAGTGAGATGCTCAAAATATCTGGTGGTGTGGGTTTTGGCCTAGTCACCCGTATTGTAAATCAGGTGGTTCAATGACTGGTGTAGCAGCACCATAGTCAACTGCTACAAAGGTAAAGATGATGCCTTAGACATAAATAATTACAGAGGTATCAATTGTTTGATCAGGGGATGTAAGTTACAGAGAGGGTCATAGCTCAACTAATTAAGGAGAAAGTTAGCCTGGATGAGATGCAGTTTGGTTTCATGCCAGGGAGAAGCACCACTGATGCTATATTTCTGGTAAGGATCTGCAGGAGAAATACATAGCCAAAGATAAATGTCTCTGCTTGGCTTTTGTTGACTTCGAGAAAACTTTGACAGGGGATCTGGTGGAATGCATACCATAGCCAAAGATAAATTGTCCTCTGCTTGGCTTTTGTTGACTTCGAGAAAACCTTTGACAGGGTCCTCTGATCCCTTATCTGGTGGTCAATGCAGAAACTAGGGATCGGTGAATGGCTTGTGAAAGCTATACAAGCCATGGAGAGGGACACTATCAGTAAGGTGAGGATTTGCAACGAGTACAGTGAAGAATTCAGAGTTAAAGTACGGGTTCATCCAGGATCAGTCCTCACCCTGGTCATCTTCTTCATGAGCAGGGTGAGGCAATAACAGGAATTTAAGATAGGCTGCCCCTGAGAGCTCCTCTATGCTGATGACTTACTCTTATAGCTGAATCAAGGTCCAGAATCAAAGGGCCTAGCAAAAAACCAGTCTTAGTAAGTAGGAAGACAGACAAATCACAAATTGCTTCAGGTAGATGGCATAGGTTGAAACTCCATAAGATGTACCCAGTGTAAGCAATGAACACATAAGAAGTGCAACAATATTAGAGGAAAGTTAATAGGGTACAAAAATTTTGTGTGTGGAAGATGCACAGGTCCAATAAACACTGAAAATATACAGAAAATAGTCTCCATTAACTGCCAGCAGGATAAGCTAGAAGTAGTAGATAACTTCTGTTATCTAGGTGACCAAGTGAGTAGTGGAGGTGGGTGCTCTGAGAGTGGAGCTATGAGAATAAGAATAGCCTAGGCAAAGTTCAGAGAGTTTCTACTTCTGCTGGCAACAAAGGGCCTTTCCTTCAGAGTGAAAGGCAAACTGTATCATACTTGTGTGCTAATAGCTATGCTACACATCAGTGAAGCTGGGGATATGTGTAGGCTTGAAAGAAATGAAGCCAGTATGCTTCACTGGATGTGCAATGTCAGTGTGCATGTAAGACAGAGTGTAAGCATCTTGAGAGAAAGGTTGGGCATTAGAGGCATCAGATGTGGTGCACAAGAAAGATGACTGTGCTGGTATAGTCAAGTGATATGCATGGATGAGGACAGCTGTGTAAAGAAGTACCAATCTCTAACTGTGAAGAGAACCTGTGGTAGAGGCAGACCCAGGAAGATATGGGATGAGGTGGTGAAGCATGATCTTTGAATTTTGGGCCTCACAGAGGCAACATCTAGTGACGGAGACCTTTGATGATATGCTGTGCTTGAGAAAACCTGTCAAGCCAAGTGAAATTGTAGATGTGGCCAATACTGGTGTCATGTAACTGGCACATAAAAAACATCTTTTGTGCATTGGACCACATGGAAACAAAGTGACTGATGCTGGTGGCATATGAAAAACTCCTTCTAAATGCTGGGCAATGACAAATGACCGAGACCTTGGCACTATGTCATGCTTGAGAAGAAGACTCATCAAACCAAGTAAAATCACAGCCGTGGCAGATACTGGTGTCACGCAAATAGTACCTGTGCCAGTGGCAAGTAAAAGCACTCATTACACTCTTGGAGTGGTTAGCATTAGGAAGGACATCCAGCCACAGAAACCATGCCAAATCAGACAGGAGTCTGATGAAGCCTTCCAGCTTGCCAGCCCTGATCAATCTGTCTAACTCATACCAGCATGGACAATGGATGTTAAATGATGATGATGATGATGATTAATGTGGTGTGTTGGCAGAATTGTTAGCACACCAGGCAAAATGCTTAGTGGCATTTATGTTCAAATTCCACTGAGGTTTACCTTCCCTTTCATCTTTTTGGGGTCAATAAAATAAATACCAGTTGAGCACTGGCTTCAGTGTAATTGACTTACATCCTCTCCCAGAGTTGCTGGCCTTGTACCAAAATTTGAAGTTATATATATGTATGTATGTATATATCTGTATGTATGTATATGGTTTTTGAGTGCACTCGTATTTCAAGCATGTTGAAGACAGGTTGTTTTCTCCCTTGCCCCTTAATATAATTATATACATTGTTTATAATTATTAATTTAAACAGTATCATTAACGTGATTTTATCCTTATATTCTATACACACACACAGGTGTATATATATATATATATATATATATATATATATATATATATATATATATATATATATAAAGATAATATATATTTATATATAGGAAAAAAGCAACAAGAATGGATTAAATTATCGGGTACAATTGTTTCTTACGAGGACATCTTTAATAAGCTACAAAAAAGCAGTAAATATAGATGGCTCGTACTCGTCAGCTGAAAAAACATCAGAGATTCCCAAACATCAAAAGGGGTAGATACAAATGAGGGTGTGAGTTTAACTGCATTGAAGAAAGTTCAATTCCTGGAGATCCGATGAAAGGTATTGAACTCTGAATGTTTTTCAGCTGACGAGTACGAGTCATCTATATTTACTGCATTTTGTGTAGCTTTATTAAAGATGTCCTTGTATGAAACAATTGTACGTCGATAATTTAATCCATTCTTGTGCTTTTTCCTATTTGTAATCACCCCACTTGTCGTATGGTTAACACCATATAGATTTACACAGTGTCCATCCCTAGTTAGGGACCATATTATGTGAATTCATTAGAATTCACTTGAATCTCAATTACTTAAACCGAATATATTTATATATAATATATTGTTATATTTCGGAATGGTCATTTTGCCAGTTTAGCCAATAAAAACACACACTATATATTTGGTGTTACTTTACTTCAGTGTTATTGATTTTTTACATTAATCTTAATCTTATTTTGGCCAGAGTTCTTTCGTCACTCTCCTGTGACAGCATCAGTGGTCCTTTGCTTTCTTCTTTCTTATTTGTGTCTCTCCTTACTAACCGTCAGCCATTTTGTATTTCTATTGTATGTCTTCATTTGCGCATGCTTATATCTCTATGTGCGTCTGTTTAGTTAGTGTGTATGTGTGTGTGTGGGGGGGATGCCTGTAATATTTGTATCTTCTGCTTATATACGTTTGTGTAACTTGTTTTTGTTTTTGTTTATTCTTATTTTGTTCATGTGTTTACATCCACTTATTATTATCATTATGTATGCTTGTATGTATGTATAACAACAATACTAGTAATAATAATAATAAATAAATAAAAAATCTTTTAAATTAAACAAAACACCCCAAAAACTTATATACACTAACTAAACATAGACGCACATAGAGATATAAGCATGCGCAAATGGAGACATACAATAGAAATACAAAATGGCTGACGGTTAGTAAGGAGACACACAAATAAGAAAGAAGAAAGCAAAAAAGCAAAGGACCATTGATGCGATCACAGGAGTGTGACGAAAGAACTCTGGCCGAAATAAGATTAAGATAATGTTAAAAATAAATAACACTGAAGCAAAATAACATCAAATATATAGTGCGTGTGTTTTATTGGCTAACTGGCAAAATGACCATTCCGAAATATAACAATATCTGTTTCAAAAATAAATATATATTATATCTAATATATATATATATATATATATATATATATATATATATAATATATACACATATATATAGTTGTCTATAGCTTAATGCAATAAACTATTCCCTGATTATCTATTGAAGTTGACATCTGATTCTCTTGGGACATCTGTAGCAGGATTCCAAGCCTCCTTAATGGTGAAACATATAAGAACTATAATATAAACTTGTGTTTATCCCTATTTCTCCCATACCTATGTATGTATGTATGTATGTATGTGTGCGTGTGTGTGTGTGTGTGTGTGTGTGTGTGTGTGTGTATGTATGTATGTATGTATGTTTGTATGTATGAATGTATATCATTGTTCAGTTTTATTTCAAGATTTCTTGCCATTAGAAAAAGAGCTGTTTTCTAGCCTAGATCCAAGGCTCCTTCATTGGAATTTCAACATTGACAACAGGGTATTTTTCTATGTATGAATGTGCAGATTTGTATGTTTTGCTTTATGTATGTATTCTCATGCATATAGTTGCATATCTAGACATCCTCATGTATATTGAAATGCTAAACTTCTGGAAAGCTTTACTAATTCTTTCAATTCCATTGATGGATCTGATCTGTAGTCTTCAAGTTAGCTTTCTCCTTTCTGATTTTGAGAAGCCTAATTTCTCAAAATTGGTAATTTAGGCAATTGGTAATTTATCCCAGGGCTCCAGTAATTACAGGTATAAACCAGAACTTGTAATCTGGATAGAGTAACTGCAGATTTCTCAATAGTTCAGCACAGGTATTCTTTTTTTCACTGATCTTCAGCTTTATGTTAACATCCACTGGGCAGCTAATTTCCTCATCTGTGTACAGTTTCTCTTCTCTATCACAAATTATTATATCAGGTCTGTTGTGCTTACATTTTATTGAAGTATTCTTTAGGATATTCCACCAGTACTCCTTTTTATTATGAGTGGCTATGGCTTCTACCATACTGCAGGTTCTTATTTTTTGTCCTTGAGGTTATCCTTCCGCTGGATTTCATTATAAAGTGTCCTAGCTACAACATCATATCTCATTGCCAGATAATGCCATGATGACATTTTCAGGCAACTGCTTATAATGTGGGTGATATCTTCAGTGTTAACTCCACAAAGTCTGCATTGGTCACATTTTACTGCTTTTCCTGTGCATCAGGTACTTGGTTCCTGGATTGCAAACACATACTCTTCAAAATGGGAGGTAGTAATCTGGCTATTGGTCCATGATCAACGTTACTGTCATCTCAGAGATTTCAACTAACATATCCATGCATAGTTTTCTGTACATCCTTTTATCTGATGATATTTTAGTAATGGAAGGCAAGGTTTATGATATTGGAGGAATATCATCTTCTTCCATCATCTTTTTCTTGTTCTTTATGTAGTTCAGGCTTTCGGCAGGCGAAAAGAAAAGACTTCAAGTACAACTGCTATTTACAACTGGTTTATTTACAGAAAAGGTGAAGTGTGCTGCTCTCAGCTACCATCTTAAACTCTGATAGTGGGGGTGCGTAACCACTGGAGATAGACAGGTAGAAAACTCTGCCAGCATTCATGTTCAACCAATGCCGCTGTGTAAGGGCACCAAAAGAGGCTGGTCTGAATCGGTTTCCTGTTTATATAGTTTCCATCGCAAGCCTTGTTGTGATCTCATGCATGGCAAAAGGATGCAGGTGAGGTCTCACTCCAGTCTCAGAGATGGCAATGGCTGCCACGAGATCTCATTCAATATGACGCTGGCTGTTTGTGCCACTACAATATGTTGTGGTAGAGTTGTGCGACTTCTTTGGGCATGTATTCTAGGTTATCAGGCATAAACTGTTGCTAAAGGAGCTGCCTTCTAAATCTTATGATGTTATCAGCTTAATGTATGCAAACTTGGTCAAGGGATGCACTTCGACAGTTGGTGGTCAAAAGATGTTGTCGAAGGGATATGATATGATGTTCAAAGGTATTTTAGATTGATGTCAAGCCTCTGCTGCCTTGTTTTCGTTTTAAGTAGAGGTGGTCTATGTCACTGTTTATGTGGAAATTATGTGTGTTGGTTAGTATCTTCTGGATTTTCACATCAATGGCTTGGATCTCATCAAGCGTCCAATCAAGCAGCCCAAATGTTGGTATGAAGTACTGGCACTGCAAACACATTGTGGGCCACTGTTTTATTGAATGCAGAGAGTTCTGAGGTTCAAATTTTCTTTATTCAGCTGTAATATTCTCTAGTGACATGTGTTTTGTTCACGCTTCTGGACTGGCGATCCCTGATGACGGTGTCCTCAGTTGACGAACTATGGTCATCCCTCAAAGATATGTAATCTGGTTGAACTGACCAGGCAGTTCCTGTGGGCTCCCAAGAAGAAGAAAACAAGCCTGGGTGACGAAGAAGGTTAAACGAGAACGTCGACTCAGAGATATTGCTTGGCTGAATTCAAAAATCTGGATTCGACTGCAGCTTTTGAGGTGTACAAAACTCAATGAGACCGAGCCGTGAAAATTGAAAAGGAAGAACGCTTCAGTTATGAATACAAAATCGCGGCAAATGCCAGTAGCAATCCAAAAACCTTCTTTGCCCATGTCCAACGGAATTCCCGCTTGAACAACCAGATTGCAACGTTGGTAGACTCAACAGGCGTATCGATTGAGGACCCTTATCAACAGAGTCAATTATTTGCCGAGGCTTTTTCAACTATTTTCAAACAAGATGATGGTCGTGAACCCCCTCCATTTGATAGATCAGTACCTCCAATGCCTAGATTGGTCATCATGCGGGACGAAGTCAAACGTGTTATTCAAGGCCTCAATGTCAACAAGGGTCACGGCCCTGACGGCATACACCCATGGGTTATCAAAGCGTTGGCTCCGGTCATCTGTGAGCCCTTAACACGTCTATTCAATATGTCATTGGCGACGATTGTGTATACCTGCGGACTGGAGAACAGCGATAATCTGCCCAATTTTCAAGAAAGGGAGCCGCGAAGACCCGCTTAACTACCGACCGGTTTCCCTTACATCAATAATCAGCAAGATGTTCGAAACCATCCTTAAGAAAAGTATGATGCTCCACCTCCAAAACACAGCCTCTATCTCTGATTCCCAACACGGCTTCGTGCCGAAGAGATCATGCTTGACCAACTTACTGGTAATGGAAGAATTGGTGACGCGCATCCTCGATGATAGTGATGCTGTTGACATCGTTTTATTGGACTTTGCCAAAGCTTTTGACTCGGTAAACCACCGCCTATTACTTGTCAAGCTTCAAGCATATAGTTTCCATCCGGATATTGTACGATGGGTTGGTGCCTTCCTCTCAGATCGCTCCTTCCAAGTCCAAGTTAATGGTTCGCGGTCCGACGTCTCCAGTGCGAGCAGTGGCGTGCCTCAAGGTTCAGTGCTTGGGCCCTTATTGTTCTTAGTCTTCATAAATGACTTGCCTGACGACCTCACACAACACACCCTTCTATTTGCCGACGATATCAAACTGGTCGCTCCTCGCGGTGATATAGAGGATCTTCGTCGATGCCTCCACCAAATTTGGAAGTGGTCTAACGAATGGGACCTGTGTCTGAACGTGACAAAGTGCTGTCATCTGCCTGTTGGCTCTCCTCCTGCAACTCAACTTGATTTCAAGCCGGGTCGTCTGCTGCTGGAGAGGACTGATCAGGTAAAGGACCTGGGTATCTTGGTGGATTCCTCCTTTTCGCCTTCGGCCCAGTGCGTCCATGCTGCCAACAAAGCACACGGAATTCTGTTCTTGATTCGACGGTCATTCGGAATGCTCACAGCAGCCATATTCCTACCACTCTATGTCACGCTGGTGAGACCCATATTGGAGTACGGGATTCAGCCTCTTCTCCTTATCTCCTCAAAGACATACAGCATCTCGAAAGAGTCCAGAAGCTGGCTACCCGCATGGTTCATGGTCTCAAAAATTTGTCCTATGTAGAAAGGCTCAGGACGCTCGACCTTTATTCTCTTGAAAAACGCCGCCGCCGTGGTGATCTCATTCTCGCCACAACATCATAAGCGGAAAGTGTAACCTCTCGAAAGAGCTGTTCTTCACTCCTGCTCCAGAGCGTCGGCTGCGGGGTCATTCCGAAAAGCTCTACCTGCGACGATTTCATCTCAATCGAAGGAGAGGAGCTCTTCTCCATCCGGGTTGCGGATCCGTGGAACAAGCTGCCAGACGAGATGGTGAAGATGCCGACGACCGCTTTTGTTCAAAGCCTCCCTTGACCTCAAGTGGCCTGAACTCTTTACATGAACACCACCCTGTACTTAACTCCATGTCCCCCTACATGGCCTTGCTATTTGCTTTTGAGCCAAATTAACTAACTAACTAACTAACTAACTAACTAACAGGTGCAATTGTAAGATATGTTTTCATCCACCTTATAGCTTCCCCCTTTTCACAACCACATAACAACATTTATCCTGACCAAACCCCAACCTTACATCCTTTAATGATGTTGTAACTAGGTCAAGGCTCTTTTTCATCTTATGCATATTCTTCGTATAAAGTCATCCACAAAGAAACAAGTGTGTAATTTTGGTATTTCTGTTTCCTTGTGAACCACTGAGATATCCTTCAAACATCCTTAACATGAATGACAAAGGGGTTTACAGAAACTATAAACAACACTACAGAGAAGCTGTCTGCTTGGAATATGTCTTGCGATACTGTATTATATCAGTGATAATTTATCAGTTTCATTTCAAGATGGTGGCTCAGAATGAAGGTGGGTCAGCTATAGCTTTGACTATGCTTACTGAAACTTTAGCAAGCTGAAGGGCTTCCGTGAATAAGAACAGAGTCAAAAGCCATCTTGTAATCTAGCCACATTGAAACTAAGTTCATCCTATGCTCTCACACCTTTGACATCACAGTTTTGTTGATGAACAATTTATCAGCACACACCCCAGACTCCCTTCTTCCCAGCTCCTTGTTTTGCTGTGATGATGTTATTGGTTTCACAATAGTCCTGGAGGAAGAGGTTTAAGCATGCTGTATATATCTTATACATTAAGTTCTGGTATGCAATTGGCTAGTAGTTTTTTGCCATGTGGGTGGTTCTGCATTTGGGGATGAATTTTGTCTCTGCCAGAGCTAACCAATGTACTATGTTACTGTTCCCATTGAGAACTTGCTGGTACTAGATTGATAAGATAGAGTCAGTAGAAGGTTAGCTTCTCGTACCAATATCCAACAATCAAAATATGAAGTTTTGAATCATTCCCCAACATTGATTTTGTTTCCTCATGTCTCTCTTTAAAATGTATATTTTTAAATGTCATTTTGCAGAAAATAAGTTTTCATGAATGCATGTTACAATTATCTTTTATGCATGCATGTTACAATTATCTTTTATGCATGCATGTATGTATTTACATATGCATGTATGTATGTATGTATGTCATTATTCAGATTATTTCAAGATTTCTTGCCAATAGAGAATGAACTGGTTTCTAACCTAGATCCAAGCTCCTCCATAGGAATTTCAACATCAGCAACAGGGTATGTAGCTATGTATGTATGTATGTATGTATGTATGTGTATGTGTGTATGTATGTATGTATGTATGTATGCATGCATGCATGCATGTATGTATATATGTGTGTGTATGTATGTATGTATGTATGTGCGTGTGTGTATGTATGTACGTATGTATGCATGCATGCATGTATGTATGTATGTATGTATGTATGTGTGTGTGTATGTATGTGCAGATTTGTATGTTTTATGTATGTATTCTCATGCATATAGTTACATATCTAGACAAGCTCATATGTACTTAAATGATAAACTTCTGGAAAGTTTTACAGATTTTTACAGTTCCAGTGATGGATTGGACTTGTCTGTCTGTCTGTATGTATGTATGTGTGTGTATATGTATGAATGTATGTCTATGTATGTATGTATGCATGCATGCATGTGTATACATGTGCATTTATGCGTGTATGTGTGTGTGTGTTTATCTATGTGTCTGTGTTTGTTACCCTACCACCCACCACTTGACAACCAGTGTTAGTTTTGTTTACATCCATGTAATCTAGTGGTTTAACTAAAAGGGACCAACTGAATAAGTGCCAGACTAAAATCTAAGTACTGGGATCAATTTGTTCAACTTAAAACCCTACAAGGCATGGCCTTTCCAGTGACTGAATTCAGTAAATGCAAAAAAGATGGAGATTTGAATCACTCCACAATATTGATTTTGTTCCCTCATGTCTCTCTTTAAAATGTATAGTTTTAGATGTCATTTTGCAGAAAATGAGTTTTCATGAATGCATGTTACAATCATCTTTTATCTTTTTACTTGTATCAGTCATTAGACTGTGGCCATGCTGGGATACTACCTTGAAGAATTTTTAGTCGAATGAATCAACCCCAGTATTTATTTGTTTAGTATTTTAAAATCTGGTACTTATTCTATCAGTCTCTTTTGCTGAACTACTAAGTTATTGTTATAACTTAGTGAACTGCTAAGTTATGGGGATGTAAACATACCAGCACCGGTTGTCAAACACAGGCACAAAGACATACACACACACACATGCATGCGCACGTGCGCACGCACACACACACATGCAATGGGCTTCTTTCAGTTTCCATCTACCAAATCCACTCACAAGGTTTTGGTTGGCCTGAGGATATAGTAGAAGACACTTGCCCAAGGTGCCACGCAGTGGGACTGAATCCAGAACTATGTGGCCAGAAAGTGAATTCTTGGAAAATGCAGATTCGGGAAGAATGTAATTATTGCAAAGACACATGTAGAGCTAACAAGATGAGGAAAGACAAGTGAATCAAGTTTGCCTTGATGGACATAGCGAACAAGCAACTAGTTCATAGGAGGAGATACTTTCGTAGTAATGATAGAAGAGAAAGATAGAATAAAAAGCACATTTGAGGAAGGGAGTTGTGGTTGTAGTGCTTTAGACAAAATTTATTGGTTAAATTACTAACTTTTGATGTTATGATATGCTGCAGAATAAACCTAAAAGTTCAAGCCAACAGCACAACGTCTGTAAATAAACTAAACATATAATTAAAAACACTGGGCAGTTATAAAGACTATCCTTTCTCTTATGACTGTCAACAGAAAGATTATATAAAAGATAGCTATTTAAAACCTGTCCAGTGCGTTAATCAATTTACACATGCAGTGTTGGCTTAAATCTATAATCTTTATTCTGTAGTACGTTATAGCATTAGCAACATCTTTGCTTTAATGAAATTTTCATAAGCAAGATGGCGGATCATGTAGGATAGGTGTCTGGAAGTTTGACAAAGGACCACATTGATTGATGGCATGCAATACTGCAGAAGCCTTGACCAGCCATGAGCAAGACGTATATTGAAATGAGGGCAGAAATATGAGCTAGGAAATTTTGTACACAGTCAAGACTACATCTGCTGCTCCCATTGCATTTTGAAACACATGCCCCTCCCGCAATCACCACCACTACCTAACATCCACCTATTGCTCACCTATACTCCCTTACACTTTATCCATCTTTTCTCTGCTTCATTCATTTCCCCAACAATATATGCTCATCTTTGACCCTCTCTTTGAGTTACCCTTCATGAGAAATATGTAGAAGAGACTACAACAGATCATTCAGCTTTCCATCTTTGGTCCAAAACTTCTGTCCCTTCCATCATACTCCTGTTCCTTTCACCCATTATTTTCATTTCACTTTTTCACTACTGCCAACCATAAGTCTCTCTACTCCAGTGGTTTTCAACCAGGGTTCCGCCAGTACAGTCCAGGGGTTCCGCAAGAAGTTACAAAACTGCTAAAATCAGCAGTAATTTTTAAGTCTCCTGTGCAGATATGTGTGCATAAGACTATTAAATTACTGCACAGGGGTTCCTTGAGCCAGTGGAATGTTTCCTTGGGGTTCCGCTCCAGCAAAAAGTTTGAAAAGCACTGCTCTACTCTATGCTACTTCAACTGTCACCCATCATCCCTTGCTATTGCCCATCACCTACTTCCTATCTTCTTTCCAATACTTCTAGATCTTCTATAATATTCCTGTTTCTTTCAGCCACTTATTTTTCTTTTACCTTTTCAGTGCTGCCAGCCATAAACATCTCTATGCTAGCCTACTTCTATTGTCATCCATCCTGTCTTGCTATTGACCATCACTTCCTATCTTAATTCCAATACATCTGAGTCTTGAATAATACTCCAATTCCTTTCACCCACTTATTTTCCCATCATACTTTTAGTACTACCAACAATTACTCTATTCTAACAAAATTCTACTCTCATCCATCATCTCTAGCTATTGGTCATCACGTCTGATCTTCACTCCAATACCTCCATCTCTTCCAACATAGTCTTTTTCGTTTCCCCACTTATTTTCCTTTCACCCTTTCAGTACCACCAGCCATTACTCTTTCTACTCTGGCCTACTTCTACTGTCATACAACATCTCTTGCTAGAGAACATCACTTCCTATCTTCATTCCAATACTTCTGCCACTCGAAAAAAATTTTTGTTCCTTTCACCCACTTACTTTCCTTTCGCCATTTCAGTACTGCCAGCTGTTGCTGTCTCTGTGACTATCATCTATCATCTCTAACTATTGCCCATTACTTTCTTCCTACCTTCACTCCAATACTTCTGTACCTTGTTGCTCTTGTTGATTTCACCCAGTCTTGTGGCTTTCACCCACTTATTTTCCTTTCACCCTTTCAGTACTGCCAGCCACAAATCTCCACTCTGTCCTACTTCTACTGTCATCCATCAACTCTTGCCCACTACATACCCCTAATCATCACTCCATTACTTCTGTCTCTTCTATCATATTCTTGTTCCTTGCACCTTTACAGTACTCTACTCTAGCCTAATTTCTATTGCCTTCCAGCATCTCTTGCTATTGCCTGTTGATTGCATCCTGTCTTTGCACAAATACTTCTGTCTCTTCCACAACATAGTCTTTTTTTCTTTCACCCACTTATTTTCCTTTCTCAGTGCTGCCAGCCATAAATCTCTCTCCTCTAGCCTACTTCTATTGTCATCCATCATCTTTTGCTATTGCCCTTCATTTACTTCTACCTTCACTCAAGTACTTCTGTCTCTTCCATAATACTATCGTTCCTCTCATCCACTTATTTTCCTTTCACCTTTTCAGTGCTGCCACCCAACACTCTCTCTCCCCCAGTCTACTTCTACTGTTATCAATCATCTCTTGTTATTGCTCATCACTTACTTCCTATCTTCAGTCCAAAAGTTCTATCTCTTGAAGCATAATCTTTTTCCTTTCACCCACTTTCAAGATCTTTTCCCTTTGAATGGCAGATCAAGAAATTAATTATTTGTAACTAAACACTTTCAAACTTCAGACACTGGTAGAATGTGTCATATAAAACATCTTTTACTCTTAGGGTTGTTGAGAAAAGTTTATATCTACGAAGTCATTTCTTGTTAAAGTTGTCGTATTTCGGTAATTTCAACCAATCAATGATGTGTATTCTGCTGAATAAAATTACTACCATTGATTGTCAACAACAACTATCGGCGGTGTATATTTCGTTTGTCACTGTTATTTATAACATCGTTTGTGCATTTGTACTGGTTTTAGCTTTAAGGTTTTAGGGTTAGGGTTAAGGGTTTTGGTTTTAGGGTTAGAGTTTTAGGGTTAGGGTTTTAGGGTTAGGGTTTTAGGGTTAGAGTTTTAGGGTTAGGGTTTTAGGGTTAGGATTAGGGTTTTAGGGTTAGAGTTATGGGAAAAAAAATGAAAAATGAAGAAATTGGAGGGATAGGGGGGAAAAGTCTTTCTGAAAATAGTAGCTGAAAAACAAGGAAAAAAAACTAAAAGCAGTAGAAATGCATGAACGATTATGGTGGTGCCATGAAGTAAACATGCTTCAGATACACTCGTTTATTCATACAAATGTAACTGAGATGAAATATGCCATAAATAACAGTGATAAATGAAATATACACTGCCAGAAGTTGTTGTTGACAAACAACCGCAGTAATTTTATTCAGCTGAATACACATCATTGATTGGTTGAAATTACCGAAATACGACAACTTTAACATGAAATAACTTTGAAAATATAAACTTTTCTCAAAAACGGTAAGAGTAAAAGATGATTTATATGACACATTCTACCAGTATACGAAGTTTTAAAAGTGTTTAGTTACAAAAAGTTATTTTCTAAATCTGCCAGTCAAAATGTAAAGATCCACCTTTCAGTACAGCCAGCCATAAATCTCCACTCTAGCTTACTTCTACAGTCATCCATTATCTCTTGCTACTGCCCATCACTTACTTCCCATCTTCACTTCTTCTGTCTCTTCCATCACACTCCTGTTCCTTTCATCCATTTATTTTCCTTTCACCCTTTCAGTACTTTGTGCCATAACTCTTTCTACAGTATTGCAAGCTGTAAATCTTTCTACTCCTTTTACCCACTTATTTTCCTTTCACCTTTGCAATACTGCCTACTATCTTCCCTCCATTACATCTGTATCTTCCATCATAGTCTTTTTACTTTCAACCAATTATTTTCGCCAGCCATAAATCTCTCTCCTCTAGCCTACTTCTGCTGTCATCCATCATCTCTTGCTATTGCCCATCAGTTACTTCTATCTTTATTCAAAAACTTCCGTCCCTTTCATGATATTGCTGTTCCTTTCACCCACTTAATTTCCTTTCACCCTTTCAACTACCAACCAACCATTACTCTCTCTCCTCTTGCCTATTTCCAATACGATTGCACATCAGTTGCCTCCTATCTTCACTCAAATACTTCTCTCTCATCCATCACACTCCTGTTCCTTTCATCCACTTATTTTCCTTTCACCCTTCCAACTACCAACCAACCATTACTCTCTCTACTCCAGTCTACTTCTACTGTCATCCATCGTCTCTTGCTATCGCCCATTATTACTTCCTATCTTCATACTCTTGTTTCTTCCACCCACTTATTTACCTTTCACCTTTCGATACTACCAGCCATAAATCTCTCCTCACTCGTTTATTTTCACTCTCCTTATTCTAATACTTCTGTCTCTTCCAGCATACTCTAATTCCTTTCACCTGTTCAGTGCAGCCAGCCAGCCATAAATCTAGCTTATTTCTACTGTCATCCATCATATTACTTCCTATCTTCACTCCATTACTTTTGTCTCTTCCTTTCACTTTTTCAGTTTTGTACTCTAATCTAGCCTACATCTACTGTCATCCATCATCTCTTGCTATTGACCATCACTTACTTCCTATCTGCACTCCATTACTTTCATCCCTCCTATCATACTCTTGTTCCTCTTCAGTTCTGTACTCTACTCTAGCCTACTTATATTGTCATCCATCATCCATCATTTCCTATTATACATCATTTCCTTCCTATCTTAACTCCAATACTTCTGTCCCTTTCATCATACTCCTGTTCCTTTCACCCACTCCTGTTCCTTTCACCTTTTCACTACTGCCAGCCATTACTTTCTCTCCTCTAGCATACTTCTACTGCCATCCATCATCTCTTGCTATTGCCCATCACTGACATAATGTCTTCACTCAAATACTTTTGTCTCTTCCATCATACTCCTTTTCCTTTCACCCACTTATTTTTCCTTTGACCCTTTCATGACTCCCAACTATTAATCTCCCCACTCCAGTCTACTTCTATTGTCATCCATCATCTGCTTTGCCCATCAATTTTTTCCATCTTCACTCAATTACTTCTGTCTCATCCTCACACTCCTGTTTCTCTCACCCACTTATTTACCTTTGAACCTTTTAAGTACTACCAACCATTACTTTCTTCACTCCAGTTTACTTCTACTTTCATCAATCATCTCTTGCTATTGCCCATCACTTTCTTTCTATCTTCACTCCAATATTTCTATCCCTTCCATCATACTCTTCTTCCTTTTACCCACTTCTTTTCCTTTAGCCCTTTCATTTCTACCAACCATTACTTTCTCTACTCCAGTCTACTTCTGCTGTCATCCCTCATCACTTGCTATTGCTCATCATTTACCACCCATCTTCACTTCAATACTTCTATCACTTCCATCATATTCCTATTCATTTCACCCACTTTTTTTTCTTTCACCCACTTTTTTGTCTTTCACCCACTTATTTTCCTTTCACCCTTTCAGTACTACCAAACATTACTCTCTCTACTTCAGTCTACTTCAGCCGTCATCCATCATCTCTTGCTTATTGCCCATCATTTACTTCTCTCCATTACTTTTGTCTCTTCTATCATACCCTTGTTCCTTTCACCTTCTATTGTTATCCATCATATCTTGCTTTCCACTATACTTACATACTATCTTCACTCAAATAATTCCGTCTTTTCCAACATAGTCTTTTTCCTTTCACTCACTTATTTTCCTTTCACATTTTCAATACTGCCAGCCATAAATCTCTCTACTCTTATTGTCATCCATCAACTCTTGCTACAGCCCATCATTTATTTCTTATCTTCACTCCAATACATCTGTGTCTTCCATCATCCCTCTGATCCTTTCATCCGATTATTTTCCTTTCACCCTTTCAGTACTACCAACCATTACTCTCTCCACCCCAGTCTACTTCTTGTGTCATCCAGCATCCCTTCCCCATCATTTACTTCCTATCTTCAGTCCAATACATCTGTCTCTTCTAAGTTAGTCTTTTTCCTTTCTCTCATTGATTTTCTTTTCCTCTTTTTCCTTTCACCCACTTATTTTCTCTTCACCCTTTCCAAACCACCAACCATTACTCTCTCTCTCTCTCTCTCTCTCTCTCTCTGCTCCAGTCTACTTCTACTGTCATCCATCATCCTATCATCTTATTGCTCATTATTTACTTCCTACCTTCACTCTCTTCCAACATAGTTTTTACATTTCACCCACTTATTTTCCCTTCACACTTTCATTACTACCAACCATTACTCTTTCTACTCCAGTTTACTTCTATTGTCATCCCTCATCACTTGCTATTGCTCATCACTTACATCCTGTCTTCACTCAAATACTTCTGTCCCTTCCATCACACTCCTGTTCCTTCCAGCCACCTATTTTCCTCTCCGCCCAATTATATTTTCCCTTCACCCTTTCAGTACTACCAACCATTACTCTCTCTCCTTTAGCCTACTTCTACTGTCATACATCTTCTCTTGCTATTGCCCTTCATTTACTTCCCAGCTTAACTCCTATACTTCTGTCTCCTCCATCATACTCTCACTAATTGAGCCTTCTTCTACTGTCCTCCATTATCTCTTGCTATTACCCATCTCTTACTCCTATCTTCATTCCAATATTTCTGTGTCTTCTACCATACTCCTGTTCCTTTCACCCACATATTTCATTCCCACCTTTTCACTATTGCCAGCCATAAATCTCTCTACTCTAGCTTACTTCTACTGTCATCCATCTTCCCATCTTGACTGATTATTGGCTATCATTTACTTCCCATCTTCTCTCCAATACATCGCTTTCTTCCATCCTGCTCTAGTTCCTTTCACCCTTATTTTCCTTTCAGCCTTTGGGTTCTCTCTACTCTTGTCTACTTCTATTGTTATCCATCATCTCTTGCTATTGCCCATTACTTACTTCCCATCTTAACTTCAATACTTATGTCTCTTCCATCATACTAATCTTCCTTTCACCCACTTATTTTCCTTTCAGCCTTTCAGTACTTCCAACCGTTAATCTCTCTACCCTAGCCTACTTCTGCAGTCATACATCATATCTTGTTACTCCTCATGAATTTTCTTCTCATCTTCACATTGATACTTGTGTCTCTTCCATCATACTCTTGTTCCTGTCCCCCCCTTTTTTTCATTTCACTCTTCAGTATTACCAATCATTACTGTCTCTAATCTAGCCTCCTCCTCTACTGTTGTCCATTGTTACTCCTCATGAATTTTCTTCTCATCTTCACATTGATACTGGTGTCTCTTCCATCATACTCTTGTTCCTGTCACCCCTTTTTTTCATTTCACTCTGTCAGTATTACCAATCATTACTGTCTCTAATCTAGCCTCCTTCTACTGTTGTCCATTTTCTTTTGCTGTTGCCTATCACTTTCTTTCTATCTTTGCTCCAATACTTCTTTCGTTTTGGATTTGGTTTGCAAGATTCTTTATATGAGTTTGTGCGTTGAAGCATATTCTGTTGTGTCTGGGGAGAGTCATTTTCTTTTTGTGTCTTATAATGTAACACACCCACCGGTAAAATTTCAACTTATTTCTTATTTTTTATTTTTATTTTTATAAAATATAAAAATAAGAAATATAAAAATAAATTTTACCGGTGAGTGTGTTACATTATAAGACACAAAAAGAAAATGACTCTCCCCAGACACAACAGAATCCAATACTTCTGTTTCTTCTATCAAAGTCTTATTCCTTTAAATAAAAGTGCTATTGATAATTCATCAACTGTAAAAAAAAAAGAAAACATTTTGTTGGAAAAGTGTTATGTAATGAACTAAATCAGCGTGTAAGCCAGATTTTACTGGTGGCTCCAAACTCAATATCAATACAGTAGGAAAAATATTGAGATTATCCTATTTTAAACTATTATTTGTATTAATGAACCAAACATACTTATGGTAATATTTGGCAACATTTTTCTTATGAAAACAAATTCTTGTATTCTTTTATTCTTTTACTTGTTTCAGTCATTTGACTGTGGCCATTCTGGAGCACTGCCTTCAAGGAAATTGACCCCATGACTTATTTTTTCATAAGTGTAGTACTTATTCTATTGGTGTTTTTTGTTGAACCACTAACTGACAGGGAAATAAACACACCAGCATCAGTTGTCAATCGGTGATGGTGGGGGCAAATACAAACACACTTACATAAAAACACACATATCATCATCTTCGATGTCATTATTTAACATCTGTTGTCCATGCTGGCATGGGTTGGGTGGTTTGACCAGAGTTTGTAAGCTGAAGGGCAGCACTAGGCTCCAACTACCAACCACTCCTAACACCAACCACTGCTAATACCAACCACTCCTAACATCAACCACTCCTAACACCAACCACTCCTAACACCAACCACTGCTAATACCAACCACTCCTAACACCACCCACTCCTAACACCAACCACTGCTAATACCAACCACTGCTAACACCAACCACTCCTAACACCAACCACTGCTAACACTAACCACTCCTAACACCAACCACTGCTAATATCAACCACTCCTAACACCAACCGCTGCTAACACCAACCACTGCTAACACCAACCACTCCTAACACCAACCACTGCTAACACCAACCACTGCTAACACCAACCACTCCTAACACCAGCCACTCCTAACACCAACCACTCCTAACATCAATTACTCCAAGTGCCAACCACCCCTAACACCAACCACTCCTAACATCAACGACTCCTAACACCAACCACTGCTAACACCAACCACTGCTAACACCAACCACTGCTAACACCAACCACTGCTAACACCAACCACTCCTAATTCCAACCACTGCTAACACCAACCACTGCTAACACCAACCACTGCTAACACCAACCACTGCTAACACCAACCACTCCTAATTCCAACCACTCCTAACACCAACCACTCCTAACACCAACCACTCCTAACACCAACCACTGCTAATACCAACCACTCCTAACACCACCCACTCCTAACACCAACCACTGCTAATACCAACCACTGCTAACACCAACCACTCCTAACACCAACCACTGCTAACACTAACCACTGCTAACACCAACCACTCCTAATGCCAACCACTCCTAACACCAACCACTGCTAACACCAACCACTGTTAACACCAACCACTGCTAACACCAACCACTCCTAACACCAACCACTGCTGACACCAACCACTGCTAACACCAACCACTGCAAACACCAACCACTGCTAACACCAACCACTGCTAATACCAACCACTCCTAACACCAAACACTCCTAACATCAATTACTCCTAGTGCCAACCACCCCTAACAGCAACCACTCCTAACATCAACCACTCCTAACACCAACCACTGCTAACACCAACCACTCCTAACACCAGCCACTCCTAACACCAACCACTGCTAATACCAACCACTCCAAACACCAACCACTCCTAACATCAATTACTCCTGGTGCCAACCACCCCTAACACCAACCACTCCTAACATCAACCACTCCTAGCACCAACCACTGCTAACACTAACCACTCCTAACACCAACCACTTCTAACACCACCCACACCTAACACCAACCACTGCTAATACCAACCACTCCTAACACCAACCACTCCTAACATCAATTACTCCTAGTGCCAACCACCCCTAACACCAACCAATCCTAACATCAACCACTCCTAACACCAACCACTGCTAATACCAACCACTGCTAACACCAACCACTGCTAACACCAACCACTGCTAACACCAACCACTGCTAACACCAACCACTCCTAATGCTAACCACTGCTAATACCAACCACTGCTAACACCACCCACTCCTAACACCAACCACTGCTAATACCAACCACTCCTAACACCAACCACTCCTAACACCAACCACTGCTAACACTAACCACTGCTAACACCAACCACTCCTAACACCAACCACTGCTAACACCAACCACTGCTAACACCAACCACTGCTAACACCAACCACTCCTAACACCAGCCACTCCTAACACCAACCACTGCTAATACCAACCACTCCTAACACCAACCACTCCTAACATCAATTACTCCTAGTGCCAACCACCCCTAACACCAACCACTCCTAACATCAACCACTCCTAACACCAACCACTAATAACACCAACCACTCCTAACACCAACCACTGCTAACACCAACCACTGCTAATACCAGCCACTCCTAACACCAACCACTGCTAATACCAACCACTCCTAACACCAACCACTCCTAACATCAATTACTCCTAGTGCCAACCACCCCTAACACCAACCACTCCTAACATCAACCACTCCTAACAGCAACCACTGCTAACACCAACCACTGCTAACACCAACCACTGCTAACACCAGCCACTCCTAACACCAACCACTGCTAATACCAACCACTCCTAACACCAACCACTCCTAACATCAATTACTCCTAGTGCCAACCACCCCTAACACCAACCACTCCTAACATCAACCACTCCTAGCACCAACCACTGCTAACATCAACCACTCTTAACACCAACCACTGCTAACACCAACCACTGTTAACACCAGCCACTCCTAACACCAACCACTGCTAATACCAACCACTCCTAAAACCAACCACTCCTAACATCAATTACTCCTAGTGCCAACCACCCCTAACACCAACCAATCCTAACATCAACCACTCCTAACACCAACCACTGCTAATACCGACCACTGCTAACACCAACCACTGCAAACACCAACCACTGCTAACACCAACCACTCCTAATGCCAACCACTCCTAACACCAACCACTCCTAACACCAACCACTGCTAATACCAACCACTGCTAACACTAACCAATGCTAACACCAACCACTCCTAATGCCAACCACTCCTAACACCAACCACTCCTAACACCAACCACTCCTAACACCAACCACTGCTAATACCAAACACTGCTAATATCAACCACTCCTAACACCAACCACTGCTAACACCAACCACTGCTAACACCAACCACTCCTAATGCCAACCACTGCTAACACCAACTACTCCTAACACCAACCACTCCTAACACCAACCACTGCTAATACCAACCACTTCTAACACCACCCACTCCTAACACCAACCACTGCTAATACCAACCACTCCTAACACCAACCATTCCTAACACCAACCACTGCTAACACTAACCACTGCTAACACCAACCACTGCTAACACCAACCACTGCTAACACCAACCACTGTTAACACCAACCACTGCTAACACCAAACACTCCTAACACCAACCACTGCTGACACCAACCACTGCTAATACCAACCACTCCTAACACCAACCACTCCTAACATCAATTACTCCTAGTGCCAACCACCCGTAACACCAACCACTGCTAACACCAACCACTGCTAACACCAATCACTGCTAACACCAACCACTGCTAACACCAACCTCTCCTAACACCAGCCACTCCTAACACCAACCACTGCTAATACCAACCACTCCTAACACCAACCACTCCTAACATCAATTACTCCTAGTGCCAACCACCCCTAACACCAACCACTCCTAACATCAACCACTCCTAGCACCAACCACTGCTAACACCAACCACTGCTAACACCAACCACTGCTAACAGCAACCACTGCTAACACCAGCCACTCCTAACACCAACCACTGCTAATACCAACCACTCCTAACACCAACCACTCCTAACATCAATTACTCCTAGTGCCAACCACCCCTAACACCAACCAATCCTAACATCAACCACTCTAACACCAACCACTGCTAATACCAACCACTTCTAACACCACCCACTCCTAACACCAACCACTGCTAATACCAACCACTCCTAACACCAACAACTCCTAACATCAATTACTCCTAGTGCCAACCACCCCTAACACCAACCAATCCTAACATCAACCACTCCTAACACCAACCATGCTAATACCAACCACTGCTAACACCAACCACTGCAAAACACAACCACTGCTAAACACCAACCACTCCTAATGCCAACCACTCCTACAACCAACCACTCCTAACACCAACCACTGCTAATACCAACCACTGCTAAACACCACCCACTCCTAACACCAACCACTGCTAATACCAACCACTCCTAAACCAACCACTCCTAACACCAACCACTCCTAACACCAACCACTGCTAATACCAACCACTGCTAACACCACTCACTCCTAACACCAACCACTGCTAATACCAACCACTGCTAACACCAACCACTCCTAACACCAACCACTGCTAACACTAACCACTGCTAACACCAACCACTCCTAATGTGAACCACTTAACAAACACCACTCCTAACACCAACCACTCCTAACACCAACCACTGCTAATACCAAACACTGCTAATATCAACCACTCCTAACACCAACCACTGCTAACACCAACCACTGCTAACACCAACCACTCCTAATGCCAACCACTGCTAACACCAACCACTCCTAACACCAACCACTCCTAACACCAACCACTGCTAATACCAACCACTTCTAACACCACCCACTCCGAACACCAACCACTGCTAATACCAACCACTCCTAACACCAACCATTCCTAACACCAATCACTGCTAACACCAACCACTGCTAACACCAACCACTGCTAACAGCAACCACTGCTAACACCAGCCACTCCTAACACCAACCACTGCTAATACCAACCACTCCTAACACCAACCACTCCTAACATCAATTACTCCTAGTGCCAACCACCCCTAACACCAACCAATCCTAACATCAACCACTCCTAACACCAACCACTGCTAATACCAACCACTTCTAACACCACCCACTCCTAACACCAACCACTGCTAATACCAACCACTCCTAACACCAACCACTCCTAACATCAATTACTCCTAGTGCCAACCACCCCTAACACCAACCAATCCTAACATCAACCACTCCTAACACCAACCACTGCTAATACCAACCACTGCTAACACCAACCACTGCAAACACCAACAACTGCTAACACCAACCACTCCTAATGCCAACCACTCCTAACACCAACCACTCCTAACACCAACCACTGCTAATACCAACCACTGCTAACACCACCCACTCCTAACACCAACCACTGCTAATACCAACCACTCCTAACACCAACCACTCCTAACACCAACCACTCCTAACACCAACCACTGCTAATACCAACCACTCCTAACACCACCCACTCCTAACACCAACCACTGCTAATACCAACCACTGCTAACACCAACCACTCCTAACACCAACCACTGCTAACACTAACCACTGCTAACACCAACCACTCCTAATGCCAACCACTCCTAACACCAACCACTCCTAACACCAACCACTCCTAACACCAACCACTGCTAATACCAAACACTGCTAATATCAACCACTCCTAACACCAACCACTGCTAACACCAACCACTGCTAACACCAACCACTCCTAATGCCAACCACTGCTAACACCAACCACTCCTAAACAACAACATCCTAACACCAACCACTGCTAATACCAACCACTTCTAACACCACCCACTCCTAACACCAACCACTGCTAATACCAACCACTCCTAACACCAACCATTCCTAACACCAACCACTGCTAACACTAACCAATGCTAACACCAACCACTGCTGACACCAACCACTGCTAATACCAACCACTGCTAACACCAACCACTGCTAACACCAGCCACTCCTAACACCAACCACTGCTAATACCAACCACTCCTAACACCAACCACACCAACCACTGCCTAATACCAAACCACTGCTAACACCCACTCCATCCTAACACCAACCACTGCTAATACCAACCACTGCTAAACACCAACCACTCCTAACACACAACCACTGCTAACACAACCACTCAAAAAACACACCACTCCTAATGCCCAAAAACAACTCCGAAACACCAACCACTCTAACACCAACCACTCCTAACAAAACACCAACCAACTAATACACAAAACCACTTTGCCTCCTAATATCAAACCACTCCTAACACCAACCACTGCTAACACACACAACCACTGCTAAAACACCAACCCCTCCTAACACCAACCACTTGCAAACACCAAACCACTCCTAACACCAAACCACTCCTAAAACACCACCATGCTAATACCAACCCACTTCTAACACCAACCCACTCCTAACAACCAAACAATGCCTAATACCAACCACCTCCTAAACCAACCAACCATCCTAACACCAACCACTCCTAACACCAACCACTGCTACACCCAACACTTGCTAAACCAGGGGGCAAACCATGCTAACCAACCAGCCACTCCTAACACCAAACCACTGCTAATACCAACCACTCCTAAACACCAAACCCACTCCTAAAACAATCACTTACTCCTAGTGCCAAACCACCCCTAACACCAACCAATCCTAACAATCAACCACTCCTAACACCACCCACTGCTATACCAACCAACTTCTAACACCACCCACTACTAACAACCAACCACTGCTAATACCAACCACTCCTAACACAACCAACCTCCTAACATCAAATACTTCATAGTGCCAACCACCCTAACACAAACCAATCCTAACATCAACCACTCCTAACACCAACCACTGCTCATACAAAACCACTGCTAAAAACACCAACCCACTGCAAACCACCAAAACTCCTACACCAACCATCCTAATGCCAACCACTCCTAACACCAAACCACTCCTAACACCAACCACTGCTAATACCAACCACTGGTACAACCAACCCACTCCTAACACACCAACTGCCTAATACCAACCACTCCTAACACCCAACCACTCCTAACCACCAACCACTCCTAACACCAAAACCACTGCTAATACCAACCAATCCTACACCACCCACTCCTAACACCCACCATGCTAATACCCAACCACTGCTAAACACCAACCACTCCTAACACCAACCCACTGCTAACACTAACCCACTGCTCACCAACCACTCCTAATGCCAACCACTCCTAACACCAACCACTTTCCTAACACCAACCACTCCTAACACCAACCATTTGCTAATACCAAAACAAAACACTGCTAATATCAAACCACCCTAAAACACAACAAACCACTGCTAACACCAACCACTGCTAAAACAACAACCACTCCTAAATGCCAACCCCCTGCTAACACCAACCACTCCTAACACAAACCAAACTCCTAACACCAACCACTGCTAATACAACCACTTCTACACACCACCCACTTCTCCTAACACCCAACCACTGCTAATACCAAACCACTCCTAACACCAACCATTCCTAACACACACCCACTGCTAACACTAACCAATGCTAAACACCAACCACTGCTGACACCAACACTGCTAATACCAACCACTGCTAACACCAACCACTGCTAACACCAGCCACTCCTAACACCAAACCCACTGCTAATACAACCAACTCCTAACACCCAACCACTCCTAAACATCAATTACTCCTAGTGCCAACCACCCCTAACACCAACCAATCCTAACATCAACCACTCCTAACACCAACCACTGCTAATACCAACCACTGCTAACACCAACCACTGCTAACACCAACCACTGCTAACACCAACCACTCCTAATGCCAACCACTCCTAACACCAACCACTCCTAACACCAACCACTGCTAACACCAACCACTGCTAACACCAACCACTCCTAACACCAGCCACTCCTAACACCAACCACTGCTAATACCAACCACTCCTAACACCAACCACTCCTAACATCAATTACTCCTAGTGCCAACCACCCCTAACACCAACCACTCCTAAACCTTCAACCACTCCTAGCACCAACCACTGCAACCAACCCAACCACTGCTAACACCACCACACTGCTAACACCAGCCACTCCTAACACCAACCACTGCTAATACCAACCACTCCTAAACACCAACCACTCCTAACATCAATTACTCCTAGTGCCAACCACCACTAACACCAACCAATCCTAACATCAAACCACTCCTAACACCAACCACTGCTAATACCAACCACTGCTAACACCAACCACTGCAAACACCAACCACTGCTACACCAACCACTCCTAAGGCCAACCACTCCTAACACCAACCACTCCTAACACCAACCACTGCTAATACCAACAACTGCTAACACCACCCACTCCTAACACCAACCACTGCTAATACCAACCACTCCTAACACCAAACCACTCCTAACACAAAACCACTCCTAACACCAACCACTGCTAATACCAACCACTGCTAACACCACCCACTCCTAACACCAACCACTGCTAATACCAACCACTCCTAACACCAACCACTTCCTAACACCAACCCACTCCTAACACCAACCACTGCTAATACCAACCACTCCTAACACCACCCACTCCTAACACCAAAACACTGCTAATACCAACCACTGCTAACACCAACCACTCCTAACACCAACCACTGCTAACACTAACCATTGCTAACCCCAAACCACTCCTAATGCCAAAAACCCTTCCTAACACCAAACACTCCTAACACCAAACCACTCCTAAACACCAACCACTGCTAATACCAAACACTTGCTAATATCAACCACTCCTAAACACCAACCACTGCTAACACCAACCACTGCTAACACCAACCCTCCTAATGGCAACCACTGCTAACACCAACCACTCCTAACACCAAACCACTCCTAACACCAACCACTGCTAATACCAAACCACTTCTAACACCACCACTCCACACCAACCACTGCTAATACCAACCACTTCTAAACACAAACCATTCCTAACACCAACCACTGCTAACACTAACCACTGCTAACACCAACCACTGCTAACACCAACCACTGCTAACACCAACCACTGTTAACACCAACCACTGCTAACACCACCAACACTCGAACACCAACCACTGCTGACACCAACCACTGCTAATACCAACCACCACTGCTAACACCAAACACTGCTAACACCAGCCACTCCTAACACCAACCACTGCTAATACCAAACCACTCCTAACACCAACCACTCCTAACATCAATTACTCCTAGTGCGAACCACCCCAACACCAACCAATCCTAACATCAACCACTCCTAACACACCAAACACTGCTAATACCAACCACTTCTCAACACCAACGACTGCTAACACCAACCACTGAACACCAACCACTCCTAATGCCAACCACTCCTAACACCAACCACTCCTAACACAACCACTGCTAAACAACAACCCCTCCTAACACCAACCACTCTAACCACCCAAACAAAACCACTCACACCAACCACTGCTAATACCACCCACTCTCCTAACACAACCCACTCCTAACACCAACCACTGCTAATACCAACCACTGCAACACCAACACATCCTAACACCAACCACTGCTAACACTAACCACTGCTAACACCCCACTCCTAATGCCAACCACTCCTAACAACCACCAATCCTAACACCAACCACTCCGAACACCAACCACTGCTAATACAAACACTGCTAATATCCAACCACTCCTAACACCAACCACTGCTAACACAACCACTGCTAACACCAACCACTCCTAATGGCAACCACTGCTAACACCCACACTTCCTAACACCAACCACTCCTAACACCAACCACTTGCTAATACCAACCACTTCTAACACCACCCACTAACACCAACCACTCCTAATACCAACATGCTAACACCAACCATCCTTAACACCAACCACTGCTAACACAACCACTGCCCCTAACACACACTGCTAACACCAACCACTGCTAACACCAACCACTGTTAACACCACCACTGCTAACACCAACACTGCCGAACACCAACCACTGCTGACACCAACACTGTAATACCAACCACTGCTAACACCAACCACTGCTAACACCAGCCACTCCTAACAACCAACCACTGCTAATACCAACACTCCTAACCCAACACTCATAACATCAATTACTCTAGTGCCAACCACCCCTAACACAACCCAATCCTAACATCAAAAAATCCAAAAACCAAAAAAAACAAAAAAAACCCTAAAAAAAAACCACTCCTAACACCCACCACTGCTAATACCAACCAATTCTAACACCAACACTGCTACACCAACCACTGCTAACACCAACCACTCCTAATGCCAACACTCCTAAACACCAACCACTCCTATACCAACCACTGCCAAATACCAACCACTCCTAACACCAACCATTCCTAACACCAACCACTGCTAACACTAACCAATGTAACACCAACCACTGCCTGACACCAACCACTGCTAATACCAACCACTGCCTAACACCAACCACTGCCTAACACAGCCACTACTAAACACCAACCACTGCCTAATACCAACCACTCCCTAACAACAACCACTCCTAAAATCAATTACTCCTAGTGCCAACACCCCTAAACACCAACCAATCCTAACATCAACCACTCCTAACACCAACCACTGCTAATACCAACCAATGCACTAACACCAACCATGCTAACACAAACCACTGCTAACACCAACCACTCCTAAGCCCATACCAACTCCTAACAACCAACCACTCCTAACACCAACCACTGCTAACACCAACCACTGCTAACACCAACCATCTCCTAACACCAGCCACTCCTAACACCAACACTGCTAATACCAACCACTCCTAACACCAACCAATCCTAACATCAACTTATCTCCTAGTGCCAACCACCCCTAACACCAACCACTCCTAACATCAACCACTCCTAGCACCAACCACTGCTAACACCAACCACTGCTAACACCAACCACTGCTAACACCAACCACTGCTAACACCAGCCACTCCTAACACCAACCACTGCTAATACCAACCCACTCCTAACACCAACCACTCCTAACATCAATTACTCCTAGTGCCAACAACCCCTAACACACCAACCAATCCTAACATCAACCACTCCTAACACCAACCACTGCTAATACCAACACTGCTAACACCAACCACTGCAAACACCAACCACTGCTAACACCAACCACTCCTAATGCCAACCACTCCTAACACCAACCATCCTAACACCCAAACCACTGCTAATACCAACAACTGCTAACACCACCCACTCCTAACACCAACCACTGCTAATACCAACCGCTCCTAACACCAACCACTCCTAACACCAACCACTCCTAACACCACCCATGCTAATACCAACCACTGCTAACACCACCCACTCCTAACACCAACCACTGCCTAATACCAACCACTTCCTAACACCAACCACTCCTAACACCAACCACTCCTAACACCCACCACTGCTAATACCAACCACTCTAACACCACCCACTCCTAACACCAACCACTGCTAATACCAACCACTGCTAACACCAACCACTCCTAACACCAACCACTGCTAACACTAACCACTGCTAACACCAACCACTCCTAATGCCAACCACTCCTAACACCAAACACTCCTAACACCAACCACTCCTAACACCAACCACTGCTAATACCAAACACTGCTAATATCAACCACTCCTAACACCAACCACTGCTAACACCAACCACTGCTAACACCAACCACTCCTAATGGCAACCACTGCTAACACCAACCACTCCTAACACCAACCACTCCTAACACCAACCACTGCTAATACCAACCACTTCTAACACCACCCACTCCTAACACCAACCACTGCTAATACCAACCACTTCTAACACAAACCATTCCTAACACCAACCACTGCTAACACTAACCACTGCTAACACCAACCACTGCTAACACCAACCACTGCTAACACCAACCACTGTTAACACCAACCACTGCTAACACCAACCACTCCGAACACCAACCACTGCTAACCACTGCTAACACCAACCACTGCTAACACCAACCCACTGCTAACACCAACACTGTAACACCAACCAACTGCAACACCACCACTCCGACACACCAACCACGCTGACACCAACCACTGCTAATACACCAACCCACTGCTAACACCAACCAATGCTAACCACCAGACACTCCTAACACCAACCACGCTAATACCAACCACTCCTAACACCAACCACTCCTAACATCAATTATCCTAGTGGAACCCACCCCTAAACACCAACCAATCCTAACATCAACCACTGCTAACACCAACCATGCTAATTACCAACCACTCTAACACCAACCACTGCTAACACCAACCACTGCTAACACCAACCACTCCTAATGCCAACCACTCACTGATAACACCAACCACTCCCTAAAACACCAACCACTGCTAATACCAACCACTCCTAACAACCACCACTCCTAACACCAAACCACTCCTAACACCAACCACTGCAATACCAACCACTCCTAACACCACCCACTCACTAAAACACCACTGCTAATACCAACCACTGCTAACACCAACCACTCCTAACACCAACCACTGGCAACACTAACCACTGACCTAACACCACCCACTCCTAATGCAACCACTCCTAACACCCCAACCCACCTCCTAACAACACCCACTCAAACCACCAATGCTAATCCCAAACACTGCTAACATCAACCACTCCTAACACCAACCACTGCTAAACACCAACACTGCTAACACCAACCACTCCTATGGCAACCACTGTAACACCAACCACTCTAACACCAACACTCCTAACACCAACCACTGCTAATACCAACCACTTCTAAACACACCCACTCCGAACAACCAACCACTGCTTACCAACCACTCCTAACACCAACCACTTCTAACACCAACCACTGCTAACACTAACCACTGCTAACACCAACCACTGCTAACACCAACCACCAACCCTGCTAACACCAACCACTGTTAACACCAACCACTGCTAACACCAACCACTCCGCCCCCCCACCAACCACTGCTGACACCAACCACTGCTAATACCAACCACTGCTAACACCACCACTGCTAACACCAGCCACTCCTAACCACCAACCACTGCTAATACCAACCACTCCTAACACCAACCACTCCTAACATCAATTACTCCTAGTGCCATCCACCCCTAACACCAACCAATCCTAACATCAACCACTCCTAACACCCACCACTGCTAATACCAACCACTTCTAACACCAACCACTGCTAACACCAACCACTGCTAACACCAACCACTCCTAATGCCAACCACTCCTAACACCAACCACTCCTAATACCAACCACTGCTAATACCAACCACTGCTAACACCACCCACTCCTAACACCAACCACTGCTAATACCAACCACTCCTAACACCAACCACTCCTTACACCAACCACTGCTAACACTAACCACTGCTAACACCCACCACTCCTAACACCAACCACTGCTAACACCAACCACTGCTAACACCAACCACTGCTAACACCAGCCACTCCTAACACCAACCACTGCTAATACCAACCACTCCTAACACCAACCACTCCTAATATCAATTACTCCTAGTGCCAACCACCCCTAACACCAACCAATCCTAACATCAACCACTCCTAACACCAACCACTGCTAATACCAACCACTTCTAACACCACCACTCCTAACACCAACCACTGCTAATACCACCACTCCTAACACCAACCATTCCTAACACCAACCACTGCTAACACTAACCACTGCTAACAACACCAACCAGCTAACACCAACCACTGCTAACACCAACCACTGTTAACACCAACCACTGCTAACACCAACCACTCCTAACACCAACCACTGCTGACACCAACCACTGCTAATACCAACCACTCCTAACACCAACCACTCCTAACATCAATTACTCCTAGTGCAAACACCCCTAACACCAACCACTCCTAACATCAACCACTCCTAACAGCAACCAATGCTAACACCAACCACTGCTAACACCAACTACTGCTAACACCAGCCACTCCTAACACCAACCATGCTAATACCAACCACTCCTAAACACCAACCACTCCTAACATCAATACTCCTAGTGCAACCACCCCTAACACAACCACTCCTAACATCAACCACTCCTAGCACCAACCACTGCTAACATCAACCACTCTTAACACCAACCACTGCTAACCCCAACCACTGTTAACACCAGGCACTCCTAACACCAACCACTGCTAATACAAACCACTCCTAAACACCAACCAACTCCTACATCAATTACTCCTAGTGCCAACCACCCCTAACACCAACCAATCCTAACATCAACCACTCCTAACACCAACCACTGCTAATACCAACCACTGCTATCACCAACCACTGCAAACACCAACCACTACTAACCAACCACTACTAACACCAAACCACTCCTAATGCCAACCACTCCTAACACCAACCACTCCTAACGCAACCACTGCTAATACCAAACATGCTAACCACCCAACCCTACACACCAACCACTGCTAATACCAACACTCCGAACACCAACCACTGCTGACACCAACCACTGCTATACCAACACTGCTAACACCAAACCACTGCTAACACCAGCCACTCCAACACCAACCACTGCTAATACCAACCACTCCTAACACCAACCACTCCTACATCAATTACTCCTAGTGCCAAACCACCCCTAACACCAACCAATCCTAACATCAACCACTCCTACACCAACCACTGCTAATACCAACCACTTCTAACACCAACCACTGCTAACACCACCACTGCTAACACCAACCACTCCTAATGCCAACAATTCCTAACACCAACCACTCCTAATACCACCACTGCTAATACCAACCACTGCTAACACCACCCACTCCTAACACCAACCACTGCTAATACCAACCACTCCTAACACCAACCACTCCTAACACCAACCACTGCTAACACTAACCACTGCTAACACCAACCACTGCTAACACCAACCACTCCTAACACCAACCATGCTAACCACCAACACTGCTAACACCAACCACTCCTAACACCAGCCACTCCTAACACCAACCACTGCTAATACCAACCACTCCTAAACACACCACTCCTAACATCAATTACTCCTAGTGCCAACCACCCCTAACACCAACCACTCCTAACACCAACCACTGCTAACACCAACCACTCCTAACACCAACCACTGCTAACACCAACCACTCCTAACACCAACCACTGCTAACACCAACCACTGCTAACACGAACCACTGCTAATACCAACCACTCCTAACACCAACCACTCCTAACACCAACCACTGCTAACACCAACCACTGCTAACACCAACCACTCCTAACACCAACCACCCCTAACACCAACCACTGCTAACACCAACCACTGCTAACACCAACCACTCCTAACACCAACCACTCCACGAGTGTAATGAGTGCTTTTACATGCCAGAGGCACAGATGCCAGAGGCATAGATGACAGAGGCACAGATGCCAGTTGTGTGGCATCAATATCTGTCACAACTACAATGTCAATTGGCTTGATGAGTCTTCTTCACAAAGCCCTGCATATTACGAAATGTGAGGCCCAATGCTTGAAAGGTGCTTTTTATGTGAGACCAACATCAGCCATATTGCTTCTGTGAAGCCCAACACTTCAATAGTGCTTTTTACATTCCACTGGTATGGGTACCAGTTACGTGACTGAGACAACAGCCATCACTATGATTTCACTTGCTTGCCAAAGGTCTCAGTCACTAGTCATTGCCTCTGTGAGGCCCAATGTTTGAAGATCACACTTCACCACTTCGTCCCATGTATTCTGTGATCTCCCTCTACCACAGCTTTCCTCCACTGTTTGAGATCAGCACTTCTTCAAACAGCTGTCCACATTCATCTGGATCACATGACCATACCAATGCAGTTGTCTCTCTTGCACACCACATCTGATGTCGCTTATGCTCAACTTTTCTCTCGAGATGCTTACACTCTGTTGAACATACACATGGACATTGCACATCCAGCAAAGCACATTAGATTAATTTCTTTCAAGCCTATATCTTCAGCACTCACAGCCCATGTTTCATTGCCATGTAGCCTGGCTGTTCATACACAGGCATCATACAACCTACCTTTCATTCTGAGAGAGAGACCCTTTGTTACCAACAGAAGTAGGAGCTCTCTGAACTTTGCCCTGCCTATGCTCATTCTCACAGCTATGCTCTTGGAGCATCCACCCCTGCTACTTACATATCCCTTAGATAATGGAAGCTATCTGCTACTTCTAGTTTTTTCCCCTGGCATTGGAGAGAATCTATTTTCTGTACATAGAAATATTATTATTTCTAAGTCTCTCTAAAGGAGATTACGGCAGTGATACTGGATATTAACAGTTATCGCGAAGCTAATATGGCTGTCCATAAATATAGGACTAAAGCTGCCGTTGATTAGCTCCAAGAGGCCATTGCCTCTAGCTAGCTATATGACACACGAACCTGTGTCCATTATAACTTTCGAACAGGGGAGGTCAGTTGCTTCCCCTTTCTGGTCAGGCATCTGCAGACATGTTTCAGGGTATTTGCCCTTTATCAATGCAGAGTAACCAAACCCAGCAGGCATCGCTCTGGGTATCAGGGTATCAGGCAAATACCCTGAAACCATGTCTGCAGATGCTTACCAGCAAGGGGAAGCGGCTGAGCTCCCCTGTTCGAAGGTTATAATGGACACAGGTTCATGTGTCATATAGCTAGCTAGAGGCGATAGCCTCTTGGAGCTAATCAACAGCAGTTTTAGTCCTATATTTAGGGACTGCCATATTAGCTTGGCAATAACTGTTAATATTTTCAGTGTTAATTGTACTTGTGCACTTTCCATACACAAAAACTATTTTCCCTATTAGCTTTCCTCTGATATTGCTGCACCTCTTATGTGTCCACAACTTACACTAGGTACATCTTATGGAGTTTCTTCCTTAGCCTTTACTACAGATTGAGTAGGGTCATCTACCTCCTAAAGAGATTTGTGATTTGTCTGCTCTCTTACTTATTAAGACTATAGTTCTTGCTAGATTAACTCTAAGGATCTTTGATTCTAGACCTTGCTTCCACACCAGAAATTTTCTCTCTAGTTCCAGTAGTGATTCAGCCATAAGAGCAAGGTCATCAGCATCGAGGAGCTCCCAGGTGCAGCTTGTCTTAAATTCCTCTGTTATTGCCTGAAGGACTATGATGAACAAGAGGGGGCTGTGAACTGAGCTTTGGTGGACCCCTACTTATACCCTGAATTCATCGCTATATTCATTGCTAATCTTCACCTTACTGAAAGCACCTCTGTACATGGTTTGTACAGCTCTCACTAGCCACTCATCTATCCCTAGCTTCTGCATTGACCACCAGATAAGGGAACTGGAGACTGTTGAATGCTTTCTCCTTGTCAACAAAAGCTAGGTAGAGGGGTTTATTTTTGGCTAGATTTTCCTCCTGCAGTTGCCTAACTGGGAATATAGCATCAGCTGTGCTCCTGCCTGGCACAAATATTAACTGCATCTCATCTGACCCTTTCTGTAACTTTCATCATCTGGTCCTGCAATTTGATTTCTCTGTAATTATTTCTGTCTATGTTATGGGAGATGTTATTGTTATTCAGCACCTGAAAAAAAGTTTCAATGAGCATTTGATAACAGACATGTCATAATGGTTTAGTCTGGCTTTAATCAAGCATCATTCAATCATGTTAAAAGTTGTTACTCCTATTGGCAGTGAGTGTAGTACAAGCATTGTCAATATAAGCATTTTTACCGCACACATAAATAAATTGGTTGAAGTTTAATTTGAGAGAGTCTTTTGGTACAGAGGAGAGGATTCCCATACTGGTGTTGGTCAGTGGGTGAAGCCTTGAATGGAATCACCAGTATAAGAGAAGAGGAGGGATTTCTGGTACAAGGGAGGAGATTTTGGGTATAAGAGAGGAGACTTCTGGTATAAGAGAGAAGATCACTGGTATAAGAGAGGCGATTTCTGGTAAGAGAGGAAATTTCAAGTATAAGAGAGGAGTTTACCAATATAAGAAAGGAAATCGTCAGTATAAGAGAGGAGATTTCTGGTATAAGAGAGATTTGTGGTATAAGAGAGATTTGAGGTATAAGAGAGATTTCCAGTACAAGAGATATTTCTAGTATAAGAGAGTTTTCCAGTAGAGATGGTAGGGGCAGGTTTAGGTGGATGCATTACAAATAGGTAAAATGCTGCTGGACATATGCACAGGGTATTAATAACAGCAGCAACCTCAACAAGCAGTGTGAAATTTAGGCGTCATATGACCAAAGATGGGTTTAAATAGGTCTCCAGGCAGAAGTTGACGAGCAAAAAAGGTCAACTTCATTGCCGGATACAGTAGCTAAGACTGATAGAAAGAAGAAGATCAACCAGTGGAGAGTATTCAATCACAAAATAGGGAAAATAAGAAAGGCAAGGGAGTAACTTGACAGCTGGAAAATAGCAGCCAGGACAGATAGAGGAAGGACAGAGAGAGTAAGAGAGAGAGAGAGAGAGAGAGAGAGAGAGAGAGAGAGAGAGAGAGAGAGAAGGAAAAACTTGACTATGCTACAAGAGGAAATATTGTAAAATTAAAGTAAGTAGTATAAAAGTTAGGATATTGTAAAATTAAAGTAAACGATATGAGAGTTATTTTAAATCAGGTTACTATCAGGTTAGTATTATTAGATGAATGATGTGATTAAGACAAAAGAGATTTTCTTAACTTAGCTGGACATGTGCGTGGGGTAATAATAGCAGCAGCAACCTCAACAAGTGGTATATATATGATGGGCTTCTTTCAGTTTTCGTCTACCAAATCCACTCTCAAGACTTTGGTCAGCCCAAGGCTAAAGTAGAAGATTCTTGTCCAAGGTACCATGCTTTGGGACTGAACACAGAACCATGTGGTTGGGGAGCAAACTTCTTACCACACAGTCACACCTGCACCTAAATGGGAAAATTTTTAGATAATTAATTAAGCATTCAATGAAGATATTCAATGAAATGACTAGTAAAAAGCAAATCAGCAATATCATCGTCATTTAACATCCACTCTACCAAGCTTGCCTGAGTCAGGAGGAATTTGTTGAGGCAGATTTTCTATGGTTGGGTACCTGTTGCCAACACTCACCTGTTTTCACATCATCCTCATCATCATCATCATCATCATCATTTATGGTCAATTTTCCATGCCGGAATGGGTTAGATGGTTTGACTGGAGCTGGTAAACCAGAAAGCTTCCCCAGACTCCAGTCTGTTTTGACTAGATTTCTATGGTTGGATGCCCTTCCTAATGCCAACAACTCCATAAAGTGTATTGGGTGTCTTTTACATATCTCTGACACAGGTGTATTTTATGTGTCACTGTCATGAGTGCCTTTTATGTCACTGGCACTGGTGCCTTTTATGTGTCACTGGCAAGAGAGGTAATATTTTCCCATGTAGCCTTTATTCTTAATAACGGCTGAACAACACCTCAGCATTGAATTCGCTAAGTGATTATAAAATTCTATGGGAATGTTTTGCCATATTTCATTGATATAATCGAATAATTGTTTTAGATTAGATGGTTTTTTAGCATGAACTTAAACTAATTTTGCCAGTAAATTGGACATGTTTATATTAATTTAGCATTAGAATTCTTCAAGTTGTACAAAAATAGTTATTGTCTACATCATTTGAAAGAGAAATAAATTCTGCATAAGATGTAAAAGATATAAATAATTTGTATGGTGTTAGTAACAAAATATTTTGTAAGAAATAGAACTTTTATCATCAGTCTTAAATTTATTTTCGCCAGTGTAGCAGCTGTTTGCACACAGTCAACAGATATTTACAACTTATTTTCTATAAGGAAGCTATGACTACTTAATATTCAGGGTTCTACTTAATATTCAGTGCTGATTATAGCTCAGTTCAGATATGAACTGAGCACCTTGGGTAAGTGTCTTCTGCTATAACTGTGATCTGACTAAAGTAAGTTGACTTGCTTGATGGAAACTGAAAGAAGCCCACTGTGTGTGTGTATGTGTGTGTGTGTGTATAATGCTTGTCTGTGAGTGTCTGTTCCCCACACCCAACTGCATCTTGTCTGCCCCCACCCCGTCAACCATTTCTCTCCTCATTTCATCCCCTTATACTCTTCACTTCTCTATCACCTGAAAACAGATTAGGCAACTACTACATCCCCCTGCTTTCTTAGTTACCTTCATTTCCCCACCTCGAACCACCTTCATTCCATTGTCAATCACCTCCTTTCTGTGCCTTCTCTCTCCTGTGTTCTTAACACCTCACTTATCTGCTATCACTCTCAATGCCCTCGTATATCTGTTGACTTACTTGGAAACAGGTGAGGATTGGCAGCAAGAAGGGTATCCAGACAAAAAAATCTGTCTCCACAAAGTAAACATTAAAACAATGATGATGATGTTGGAGGTGATTATGATGATGATGATAATGATGGTGATGAAAATGACGATGATGAAAATTATGATGATGATGATGATGATGATAATAGCTATAATTCTCTTCACTGATTACGTAATGTCATTTTAATCCTAACAAACATATTTTTTTAATATTTAAGATATAGGTATAGTAATTGACTTCCCCCTTTGATGTCAACACACACAAGACTACTCTTGTTTACAATACCAGTTTCCTGTTTAAAGTGATCCAAATTCCATGTTAATTCATGTTCCAAATACCAGTTTAACCCTTTAGCATTTAAACTGGCCATATCAGGCCCAAATATCATACATGTTTTATGGTCGAATTGGCCGTATCCAGCCTTTTACACCTACCCTACAATGTCATTCAAAAACTAAACAATCACATCATTGAAATCTCAAGGCTATGAGATAGTGCATGATTAATTCAAAACAATTTGAATAAATAAGTGTTAGTTACATTTGAGTGTAATCTGAATGCTAAATGGTTAATATTGACGAAGTTAATTTCTTAAATGTTTCATAATTTTCAATAGTTAATCGAAACAAAGTCAGTTTTATTTCAAGAGAAATATGGTAACAAAAGCATTTAAGTGATCTAAACTAAAATGTTTCATCAAAATTCCATGTTAATTTATTTTCTAAATACCAACTTTATAATGACAAAGTTATTTTACAAAATCATTCATTACTTCCAAAATTAATTGAAACAAAGGTGGCATATTTGAAACAAAGAATTGGAAACAAAAGATTAAGTATAATATTTCAACAACAAAAAAATCAAGACATTTTAAACATCCACTGCCACTTATAGTATCCCCTTCACATTTTGCTGCTCCCTTGTAAACTGATAATGCTATAAAGGGGCCTCTAGTACCCAGGTTAAGAACCACAGATATACTGATTGAGAGACAAAAAAATAGACAAATAATAGTGGGATATAACTTTATGTTATGACTAGTATATATTGCAGTCATTCACACACAACTTTACACAAACACACACACACTCTCTCTCTCTCTTTCTCTTGTGTCATTTGTTGATTGTTCAGTAATATGAAGAACTCTGATTAATAATGTTGTAAAACTATAGGCTCATTTTTCCTTTCCTCTCTCTCTCTTTCCAGATACACACACACACCTACACACACAGGTAATAGACAACCTCAGTTACCTTGGTAACCTAATTAGCTGTTCTGAAAGTATAGTAGCCAGTGTAAGAACAGGTTGAGAAAGTTCGGAGAGTGTTTACTTCTCTTATAACATAAGTTTCTCTCACAGAATAAGAGGAAGTCTGCAATGCTTGTGGATAGATTACAATACTACATGGTAGTGTGATGGGGACACTGATTGCAGAGGTGTAGAAGACTATCAAAGACTGGAAAGAGATAAAGCAAAAATGCTCTGCTGGATGTGCAATGTCAATGTATATGAACAATAAAGTACAAATATTTTGAAAGAAAACTGGGCAGAAGAGGAATCAGATACACTATCAAAGAGAAGACTAAACTAGTAAGGGTATGTAATGCATATGGATGAAGATGGCTGTATAAAGGAATGCCATTCACTACAGTGAATGGAACCTGCAGAAAAGGAAAACCCAGGAAGACATTGGACAAAGTAGTGAAGGTCGATCTCAAACTGGTGGGCTTCATGGAGGAGATGAAAAAATATTGAGTTTAATTTGTAATAGGCAGTACTCATAGAAACTTGCCCATCAAGGAGACAGTGAAGCTCTGGAAGCATAATGCAAGTACCTTTAATATGTTCATCTCAAGCTTTACTCACCCACTCATCCCTTCATCATTCTTCTAAGTATTGCATTAATCTGCTGCTGTGATTAAATGAAAGCAGAATTAGATTTTTCATCATTCCTTTTTAGTACTGTTAGTTATATTTCGATTCTTTCCTGAACCACTTCCTTTTGACATCCTTCCCTCATTCTTAACATCATCTCTCCCACTCCACTCATATTTTCCACAGACTACTCTTTCTGTGCTGACAGTCATCACTTTCTCTCCCTTCAGTTACTTTCTATTGACACCCATACCTTATTCTTAACACCAATTCTTATCTACTATCAACCACACCCTATTTTTGTTTATCACTCATTACATTCACACCAGTGTACCCCTAATTACCTCCACTTTCTGTCTCCCCTTCACACTCTTACAGCGATCATCCACCCACACTTTCTAATCTTTTCCTACACTCTCTTCTCTTTACTCTTTTAAACATTGAGTGTTCACTCTGGCCCCTTGTTTTTATTACCTTCTTTATCTGTCTTTCCTGCTCCATTCTAATCACTCTCATATACGCTTTTATTTAATGTGGATTAGCCACATATCTCCTCTTCACCAACAAACCTGTTCCTGTCCCTTCTATCAACATCAAGCATAAAACCACCGTCTTCTCTACTATACTTCCAGTCTGTCAAGGGGCATCTTTAGTCATGCAATTTACATGTTTACCTCACTAGTAGCACTTGTGCTACAAAAGAAAAGCACCATGTACACTCTGTAAATGGGTTGGCATTTGTTGGTACTCTGTCAATTACGACGACGAGGGTTCCAGTTGATCCGATTAACAGAACAGCCTGCTCGTGAAATTAACGTGCAAGTGGCTGAGCACTCCACAGACACATGTACCCTTAACGTAGTTCTTGGGGAGATTCAGTGTGATACTGAGTGTGACAAGGCTGGACCTTTGAAATACAGGTACAACAGAAACAGGAAGAAAGAATGAGAGAAAGTTGTGGTGAAAGAGTACAGCAGGGTTCGCTACCATCCCCTGCTGGAGCCTTGTGGAACTTTAGCTGTTTTCGCTCATTAAACACTCACAACGCCCGATCTGGGAATCGAAACTGTGATCATACGACTGCAACTCCACTGCCCTAATCACTGGACCATTGTGCCTCCACATTGGCATTAAGAGCAGTGTCCAGTCATAGAAATCATGCTAAAACATGGTCCTTTGGCCAACTGGATTCTGTTGAACACTCTAATACATGCCAACATGGAAAGTGGGAGGTTTTAATTTTGATCACTTTAACTCTTTTGTTACTATATTTCTGCTGAAATAGCATAATTTGTTTTAGTTAATTATGAAAATAATGAAGAAATTAGTAAAACAACTTTGTCATTATTTACCTGGTGTTTGGAATATAACATAACATGGAATTTTGATGGTAGGCTTTAATTTAGATTACATAAACCTTTTTGTTATTATATTTCTGTTGAAATGCAATGCCTTAGTTTCAGTAAAAACTTTAATAAAATAACATTAGGCTAGTGTTGGGAACATGAATTAACAGAGAATTTTGATAGTTTACATTTAGATGATCTTAAAGCCAGGAATTTGAATCATAAAACTCAGGGCAGGCTGGTGTCCAAAGATGTAGATAAATTAGCTGCTGCACAGAGTGACCAACAACAACCAATGTCACTATCTACAAGGCTCACAGAAATTCAAAGACATGATAAATGCCTCATATGCCACAGAGTGAGACTGAACCTGACACCATCTATTTGAAATGCAACCATCTTAACCAAATAGCCAAGCTTGTCTTTCCATGTTTCTTTTAAAAACCATACACATAGGTGCAGTCATGGCTATGTGGTAAGAAGCTTGTTTCCCAACCACATGGTTCTGGATTCAGTCCCACTGCATGACACTTTGGGAAAGTGTCTTCTACTATAGTCTCAGGCTGACCAAAACTTTGTGAGTGGATTTGGTAGATGGAAACTGAAAGAAGCCTGTTGTATGTATGTGTATATATATATATATATATATATATATATATATATATATATATATATATATATATATGTGTGTGTGTGTGTGTGTGTGTGTGTGTGTGTGTGTGTGTGTATATATGTATGTATATATATATATTATATATATATATTATATATATATATATATATAGGAGTGCCTGTGTGGTAAGAAGCTTGCTTCCCAACCACATGGTTCCAGGTTCAGTCCCACTGTGTGGTACCCTGGGTAAGTGTCTTCTACTATGGTCTCAGGCTGACCAAAGCCTTGTGAGTGGATTTGGTAGAGGGAAACTGAAAGAAGCCCGTTGTATATATATATGTATGTGTGTATTTGCTTGTTTGTGCTTGTCCCCCCCACAGTCGCCTGACAACTGATGTTGGTGTGTTTACTTCCCTGTAACTTAGCAGTTTGGTAAAAGAGAGCAATAGAATAGTTACTAGGCTTACAAAGAATAAGTCCTGGGGTCGATATGTATGACTAAAGGCAGTGCTCCAGCATGGCTGCAATCAAATGACTGAAACAAATAAAAGAATATATTTATATGTATTAATATATATATGTGTGTATATACATATACATATATATATATATATATATATATATATATATATATATATAAATATGTATATATATTTATATATATAGATGTTAAATGATGATAATGATGATGATGATGATGGTATATATATATATATATATAATGTATATGTGTGTATATGTATAAATTTATGTATGTGTATCCTCATGTCTGTGTTTGCCCCACCACCACCACCACTTGACAACTGCTGTTAGTGTGTTTATGTTCCTATAACTTAGTGGTTCATCAAAAGAGTATGATAGCAGTACTGGACTTTAAAAAAATAAGTCCTGGGGTTGATTAGTTCAGTAAAACCTTTCAAAGCTGCAGCCAAATAACTGAGACATGTAAAAGTAAAAGAGATATGTACATACATATGAAGCTGTGTATGTGGCAGTCCTTTCAGTTAACAGTGAGAACATCAATATCTGAAATAGCTAGCTCGGTAATGTCATAAGCACTATACATTCGAAAGTGTAAATGCTAGCAAAGTTTTTTTAATGTTGGCCTAATTTAAAATTTCAAAATGCTGTGTGTATGTGTATTTATTAATATACATACATATATATACGGAGAGAGAGAGAGAGAGAGAAACATTGATATATATATATATATATATATATATATATATATATATATATATATAAACATTCATATATATATAAATATATATATAAACACACCCGTTTCAGTTCACAATTTTTTCATTGATTTTCTCATTTTTACTTTTTTTTTTACTTTGGCTTTCTAACTTAAACACATTTATACTTGCTGACGTATTGATTTGCTTTGATTACTGCCTGTCTCCCAACTGTTATATCTAAGTGTTTCTTTTCAAATTTCAGCTGATAATATTGAAGCATTATGTAACAAGGGACATTTTTTTACATTTGTTTAAACATGTCTCTAGAGGTATACTTCAGGATATGAATCAAACCTTCATTGTTTAAAAGTTTTTCTAATATTATCTTGAGAATGATTAATATATATATGCTTATATATATACTAGCAGTATCGCCTGGTGTTGCTCGGGTTTGTTTCGACCCGCTGGAATTGGAATTTTTGAAAAGTAAAAATTTTGCATTATGTAGCTTGTTATTCTCTTCCAAGCGAACATTTTTCTGGTTGAAATACACCGAAAAGTGGCGACACAGCAGTGAAAAAATCGTAAAAAATAGGGATTTTCATAGAAAAAAGCACCTTTTTGATGTAAATAATTTTTGGTGTTAACATGGTCCGATTTGAATTTTATCTTCTATGGAAGGAAGAGCAACCCTTCTATCATACTCTCAATTTTGGTCAACTTGCGCCGCAGGGTCTCGGAGGAGATAGTGTTAGTTGAAGGCTACCAAACCTGGTGCACACAGACAACTTCAGCTTGATATATAGAGAGATAACACACACACATTAATACACATACATACACACACACACACACGTGTATGTATGGATGTATGTATGTATATATGTACATCTGTCCACTTCTTGCCATATTTTTATCCTTCACTTCCTACACACACACACCTTAGCTTACAATTTTCTTTCAACAATTGACACTGTCATATATGTATGTTTGCGTGTCTATGTGTGTAAAGAGAAAGTGGAAGAAAGTGTGGTAATAGGTGGAGTAAAGCCTTTGAAGTGAGAGAGGGAAATCGTAAAATATTGATATTTCTCGAATTTTTGTTTAATTGGGGGTGAAATTGAAAGAAATTTATATGCCATGACCGAATAGAATGTACTTGGAAAAATCATAGGTAAACTCCAATTGAAGAAATTGTGTGAGGAGTAAATCGTTATGTATTTATCTGTTTCTGTTTGCTCTGTATTTTTTTTGAGTAGTGGTTTAAGGTACACTTGCAAAGAGAAAGTAGGAGAAATTATGGTAATAGCAGAAGTGAAGCAGTTGAAATTAGAGAGGCAAATCGTAAAATATTTACTTTTCTCGAATTTTTGCTTAATTGGGGGTCAA
>NC_043016.1:24736455-24791455 GCF_006345805.1 Octopus sinensis | reverse complement strand
CAACCATGTGTGGGCACTTCATCGGGTGGAATACAATTAATTCCACTTTATGAAGTGTCCACACTTATTCTATTGATTTCTTTTGTTGAACCTCTAAGTTTACAGACACTTAAACCAATACTGATATGTATATATGTGTGTGTGTGTGGAAAATCGGTGTGTGTTTGTTTGTGGCGTTGTTAGCTAACTTCTCCTACATCGTTTTATTGATTTTGATGAAACTTGACATGGAAGTCTTGTCTGGAAACCTCATAACATACTTAGATTTTTGAAAAAATTGATAATACAGCCCCTGGAAGGGACCTTTATATCTACCTCGTATTGTTTAAAACACCCAAGGGAAATAACCCATAGCATCTACACTATTTTTTTAAACACTAAAGGGAAATAATCTGTTTCATTGTTTATGTTCAATTACTTTGAATATTGATTTTTTGTGTGTCAAATTTCTAATTTTTGCAGACAATATCACTTTGACATGTGAGTATAACTCATGTCTGGAAACCTCATGACATACTTAGATTGTTGAAAAAAAATCAATAATAGGGCTCCTCCAATGGATCCTTCTATCTACTACATATTACTAATATTTTATTAAACAACCCATGGGAAATAACTCAGACCACCTGCAGTTTTTAGTGAAGCGGTCAATATTTGATTCTCATGATCAGCCGACCTAATTCTGCATTTCACTACTCACAGTTTTGAACTGTTAAACATTATTATTGCACTTACCTTTTTTCAATGCCCATTACTCCAATAATTCTGCATTTTTACCATTCCACTTTTTCCATGACAGTGAATAAATTTTTTATTCCACAAGTATTTGTAGTGGCTTCATGCAGGTATAGTGTGGATTCGATCCTCAATTGACAAATTTCACTTAACACTTCAACAGTGCTTTTCTTACGGTAAAACAGTAGTTTTCCTGTGAATGACAACAGTTATACATTTCCTAGATGCCTGCACTAAGCAAAATAATGTCTATGCTGCTTGACCCTTCTAACCTTTTCTAGGATACCAGGGGCTGGAATGGAGACCTCCAACGAAATCATTTGTTCTCAACAATATGTCTATCCTTCTGGCTGATTTTCAACAGTCATAAAAGCAAGAACTCTGTAAGCTAAAGGCAGTTACTGAGAGTGACCATCAGTGAGTGTGAACATTATTATTGTACTTTCTTCACATTTCATTCATATATTTATATAACCACTGTCACCAACCTCCAACAATCTCTCCCTCCTCTAGCCGACAGTTTTTTGTACTTTTTCGCGATGGAAAATACACCTTTTGTGGCAGTTATAATGAAATTGGTTTCTTATATCAGAGTAATAAGGCGTTTCAATAGGACATCTTTAGCCCCAGGAATTACCGGGTACACCAGCTAGTATATATATATTACATGGAAAAATGCCAGCAAGAGAATTAATATTCTTAAGAGTATAAACCTGGAAAAGTACAGGGCAAGTTATTACATCCCATAAGGTACAGAACAAGAAAATTTTTACTTAAAATATTGCAGCTAAGGATATATCTATCTATCTATCTATCTATCTATCTATCTATATATATATATATATATATATATATATATATATATATATATATATATATGCATATACATATATATACATATATATATACATATATATATGTATATATATATATATATATGTATATATATATATATATATATGTATATATATGTATATATATATATATATGTATATATATATATATATATATATATATATATATATATATATATATATATATATATATATATATATATATATATATATGTGTGTATATATATAAAATGATTACGTTTATATATTTGTTGTGCAAGATTTTTTATGTGAAGTCGTGTGTTGAAACAGACATTGCTGTATTTCGGAATGGTCATTTTGCCAGTTTAGCCAATAAAAACACACGCACTATATATTTGGTGTTACTTTGCTTCAGTGCTATTTATTTTTTACATTAATCTTAATCTTATTTTGGCCAGAGTTCTTTCGTCACACTCCTGTGACCGCATCAGTGGTCCTTTGCTTTCTTCTTTCTTATTTGTGTCTCTCCTTACTAACCGTCAGCCATTTTGTATTTCTATTGTATGTGTCTTCATTTGCGCAAGCATATATCTCTATGTGCGTCTATGTTTAGTTAGTGTGTATATGTGTGTGGGGGAATGCCTGTAATATTTGTATCTTCTGTTTATATATGTTCGTGTAATTTGTTTTTGCTTATTCTTTTTTTTATTTTGTTTATGTTTACATCCACTTATTATTACTATTATTATCATTATTATTATTATTACGTATGCTTGTATGTATGTATAATAACAATACTAGTAATAACAATAATAATAATAATAAAACATTAAAAAAATTTTTTTTTTGTAATCTTTTAAATTTAAAAAAAAACCTATATAGTTATTTATATTTGTTTATATTGCAACCAGTTTATGGGGATCCTCTTCTGTCATATGTTGTGGTGTGTGCTAGTGTTCCACTCCAGTTTCCTATTCAGGCTAGGTTTATCTTCTATTATGTGTGTAGCTTCCGTAATTTGTCTGATTGTTGCATCTGTTCTATGTGTGGACAAGATTTTTAACCTCTATGTTGTTGATTGATTCCCCATGTCCCTGATCGGCGTGTTGGTATAGAATTGATGAGCTCTTTCCTTCCTTAATTTCTCTCCAATGTTCATTTACCTGCTCTCCTATGATTTGTGCCGTTTCCCCTACGTATGTCGTTTATCATCGTCATCATCATCATCGTTTAACGTCCGTTTTCCATGCTAGCATGGGTTGGACAGTTCGACCAGAGTCTGGGAAGCCAGGAGGCTACACCAGGCACCAATCTGATCTGGCAGTGTTTCTACAGCTGGATGCCCTTCCTAACGCCAACCACTCCATGAGTGTAGTGGGTGTTTTTTACGTGCCACAGGCACAAGTGCCAGGCGAGGCTGGCGACAGCCACTATACAAATGAGAAATTTTATTTTAAAGCAATAAATATTTTTATGTTAAAGATTAGTATTCATTTCATCATTTTGTATTTCCATGTCATTTCCTGATATTACCCATAATGGCAACAGTATACTACCAAAATTATTTGTCCTTTAACAAGTAACACACTTGTAATTTGATAATAAAAATAGGTTATATATATATATATGTACATATTTATATACACACACACACATATATATGTTTATATATATATATATACATAAGATGTACCTGCTGTGACCCATTGGGTCACAACCACTCCATCTTGAGGATGTTGATGCACAGCGGGAAAGGAAAAAATACTATTTCGAACTTCATGCAATAAAGTTCTTAAATAATACATATCTCCTAGCTTTGGTGTGACAACATAAACATGACCAAGTATTTCTTCTTTGAAAACCTTCAAATGGCCTTCAACTTTTTTACTCGCTTTCTTCTTTGCCATTCTTTGTTACTACTGTTCCAAGGGAAATACATGGGTACTTTAGCATAAAGTAATGTTTTTGCAAAATCATCATTGATGCACTGTGAAAAGAATTCTGTCAATGTTGTTCTCATATGTCATTCATTGACAACCATATATATTCTCATTATTTCTGAGCAATATTCTCTGTTCATCTGGTAGATAAACTTGCAGTCTCACTATTGCAGGTGCTCTTTCATGAATTGAAAATCTTTAAATGGATGCAACTGCTTCAGATGGTTCAATATACCTATCCATTAGATATTGACTATTTCGTTATCATTGTCTATTTGAACAGCAGCTTGGTCATTTCCTTTCAATGTGTACTTGATGATGTACTTAAATGACCTCACTGAGGCAATAATTTCAAGGTACGACCTGTTTGTTGTTTGTTGTTTGTTTTTCCATTCTTATGAGATCCAATTCCTCTCATTGAAACTGATCTTCGTCTATAAAGAGATAGTCTCTCTGCCTGTTTTTCTGCCTTTTGATTAAGATGATAAAGAGTAATATTTCATTTTAAATAAAATAGCAATTTTCCCCTTTAAGAAAAAAAAAAAAAATCATACCTGTAATTAAAAAATTTCTTGTATTAATATACGGAGAATTTCTATCTTTCAAGTCCACAACACCCCAGAAGTTGTATAAATTAATAAGGGGAGAAAAAAAAGAAAAGAAAAAAGGACAGATGGACAGACGATGACTCGACATTTTCAACTTGATTTGCTTTTTCTTAAAGGAGAAATGACTATTTTATTTGTAATCTTTATCATCTTAATCAAATGGCAGGAAAACAAACTTTGAGTTTTAGTATTATATATATATATATATATATATATATATATATATACACACATTTATTTGTGTGTGTGTGTATGTGTGTGCATGTGTGTGTGTGTGTGTGTGCACATGTGCATGAGTGTGTGTATGTATGTGTATCCTTGCATCTGTGTTTATCAACCACAACCACTTGATAACCGGTGATGGTCTGTTTATGCCCCCATAACCTAAAAGTTCAGCAAAAGTGACTGATAGAATAAGTACCAGGCTTAAAAATAAGTACTGGGATTGATTCATTAAAATAAGAATTCTTTAAGGTGGTGCCCTAGCATGGCCACAGTCTAATGACTGAAACATGTAAAAAGGAAAAAGTAAGACGAAGATATATACATATATTTACAGAATATATATATTTATATAATATAAAATATGTAATTAAAATATCATATATATATATATAAAATATAGTAGTATATATATAAAATGTAATATATTTATATATAAAATATAATAATACATATATATGATGGACACCCTTGTTGAAGACAATGTATGAGTGCTCAGCTTTTGCTGAAAAACCTGCACAAATGATTTAATTATAATGATCAAATGTATGTGCTGTACATTAGCTCATTCCCTCCATCACATCAACTTCCACTGAAAGGTGCACTATGCATTGACGTTGAAGTGCATAGTGTACCACACATGAGATGTCAATGTGGTTACGGATCAACATAAGATGAAGAGTTTTGCTCAAGAACACAACACACCACCTGGTCTAGGAATTGAAACCACAATCTCACAATCATGAGTTATTTCTTTATTGCCCACAAGGGACTGAACACAGAGGGGACAAACAAGGACAGCCAAAGGGATTAAGTCGATTACATTGACTCCTGTGTGTAACTGGTACTTATTCATCAACACCAAAAGGATAAAAGGCAAAGTTGACTTCAGCGGAATTTGAACTCAGAACGTAACGGTAGATGAAATACCGCTAAGCATTTCGCCTGGCGTGCTAACATTTCTGCCAGCTCACAATCATGAGTGCAACACCCTAACCACTAGGCCATACATCTTCAATATCTACATTTAAAAAATATAATATATGCATATAAAATATAATGATATATATAAAGTATATATAGGTGTAGGAGTGGCTGTGTGGTAAGTAGCTTGCTTACGGACCACATAGTTCCGGGTTCAGTCCCACTGCATGGCACCTTGGGCAAGTGTCTTCTACTATAGCCTCGGGTCAACCAAAGCCTTGTGATTGGATTTGGTAGACGGAAACTGAAAAGAAGCCCATCGTATATATGTGTATGTATATATATATATATATTTATATATATATATATATATATATATATGTATATGTGTGTATGTATGTTTGTGTGTCTGTGTTTGTCCCCCAACATCGCTTGACAACCGATACTGGTGTGTTTATGCTCCTGTAACTTAGCGGTTCGGCAAAAGAGACCGATAGAATAAGTACTAGGCTTCCAAAGAATAAATCCTAGAGTCAATTTGCCTGACTAAAGGTGGTGCTCCAGCATGGCCACAGTCACATTACTGAAACAAGTAAAAGAGTAAAAGAGTAAAGAGAGTATAATATTGTTGTAAAATGGTTTCCTCCCACAGGTGTGATGTGTGACTGCTGTTTTACTGTAGTTGCTGTTTATGCTAGTCGCCACAATAGTTACTAGTCATCAGATACTGTATCTCTTCATACCGGAATAATAATACACTAACGTATTCTGACTTACTACTGCTGACAACTCCACAGGACACCAACTAGAACTGTTGACTCTTAATGTCCTTGATATGTGAGCTATGGTTGTTCTTCTGCCATCATTATCCTTGTGTAGGAGCACAGCTCCTATCCCATACTTGCTAGCCTCTGTAGCTAGTATTACCTCTAACTTTTGGATCAAAATGCATGAGATACAAGTCTGAAGTTAACACATCTTTTAACTTGTTAAATGCTTTCTGGCATTTCTCTGTCCAAACCCATTTGGCATTATTTAAAAATAATTCATTAAGTGGTGCCTTTACCTTATGTATATTCGGGATATACATTTGGTAATAATTTACCAATCCTAGAAATGGTTGGAGCAGTGTCATGGTCATCGGGAGTGACGTGTCCCGTATTGCCATCACCCTTGATGGGTCTGGTCTGCATCCTCTTTTGTTGATTACTTGATCTAGGTATTTTATTTTTTCCTTCAAAATTTCACATTTTTCTTCTCTCAGTTTTAGCCTGTATTCACTTGTTCTCTTGAATACTTTTTTATGTGTTCCATGTGTTGTACCCAAATTCACTCTTTATCAAAATGTCATTGAGGTTTGCAATGGCAAAGTCACATTGCCTTAACATTGCATCCATTATTTGTTGGAATATGGTGGTGCCACTTTTACTCCAAACATCAGTCATTGAACTTGTACAATCTACAGTGCGTGTTGATTTTTAGTAGATGTGTGCAATCTTCCTCTAACTGAATTTGAAGGTACCCCTATGAGAGGTCTAACTTTGAGAAATTTTTCCCTCCATTTAGTTTAGCAAATACTTCTGGGCTTGACAGTAGGTAATTGTGTGTGAGTAAACTGTCATTTAATCCGGTTGAGAAGTCTGCACACATTCTTAGCTTATTTTTTTTTTTTTAAGCAGACTGCCAGTGCTGCCCAGTCTGCATGGTTAAGCTTTTCAATTATATTCAGGCTTTCCAACCTTTCCAGTTCTTTATTGACCTGGTCTACTATTGCAAACAGCACATTCTGTTTGGGCCTGAAAATAGGTGCTGAATTTTCTTTGATAGCAATCCTTGCTTTTGGAAAAGTTTCTTTCATTTTTTGTCTCCGTTCGTCAACATCATTGAATCATCTGATTGCTTCCATCAACCTCATTTGATCGTTTGACCACTCTGTTTACGTTATTGCACAAAATGCTTATGGATATGCTTCCCATAAATTTTCTCCATACATTTGGTGCCAGATAAATTCATGGGTTTTTTCAACACATAACATTCACTTTTTGGTTCAACCTTTGAATGTTATATTACTAATGCGTTCCCTTGTGAAATATAATTTTCTTCCTGTAATATCATACACTATTTTGTTTGGATTTCATTATTTTGATTTACCCATTTGTTCCCATGTTTTCTCATTTATGATTGTGATGTCACTTCCTGTGTCTAATTGCATTCTGACACTAGTGGTTTCAGTTCTCACATTCATGAATTTTCTGTTTGTTGTAGTCACAACTTTTCCTGCAGACAAACTATTTATTTTTTCTTGTTTGTTCTATTTTCCTATCATTCTAGTTTAGCAGTACAATTTTATATGTCCTGTAAACCAGCAGTGAAAACACTTTGCTTTTTTATACAGACAATCTTTTTACAGGTGCATCCCACCACATACCATACATGGATCTACATCCCAATATTTTTTCAGTTTTTCTGCAACACTTCATCTTCCGACCTTTTTGCACTGGTCATGCGAAACTCTTTCTGTTGAATTTCTTCCATGTCATGCCTTAATTTTAATATCATGTCATACTCTTCCGGCAGTTTCTGCAATGTTGAATCCTGGTTCATTTCCAGTTTTGTTAGAATTTTCGTTCGGATTTCTGCATCCCTTCTATCTGTCAATCCTTGTGCAAAAAACAAACACTTGAAAGAATATGGAGTAAGCTTAAATCTCTCAAATCTGCTTGTGTGAGTAGTGAAGTCTTCGTCTTTGCTCTTTTCTATGTTTAAACATTTCCATCTAGTATTAAACAGTGAGCTCTTTTCACTAAATGTGTCGGTGAAATTTATGTTGGATGCTTTTTTTGGCAATGCCCTGCTGTCGCTAGTTTTCTTAAAACTAGATGCATTTTCATTCCATCCGTCCAGTACTGACATTCTTTTTCAAAAATTTGTTCAAATCTTTGAAAGCTACTTTTTCTTTGGGGTCATATTTGAATTCGCTTATGGGATTTGCTATATGGTCACATGAAAATGTATTCTCCGGTTTGGTCATCAACTTCATTAGTTGTAACATTTGCAGTTGCAATCCTTGTTGTTGTTCTCATTCCTTGACTTGTTATTGTTGCTGTTTTTTGCAACTCAACTACCCCAGCTAAGAAGTCTTCCATATTTTACGATTTTCATAAGTTTGCACAACAAGATTTTTGTTTCTTTTTTGTCAAGTTATTTAATTTTCCACATGAATTAGCTTAAACTCGCTGTCAGCTTCATCATTATCATCGTTTAACGTCCGCTTTCCATGCTAGCATGGGTGTGCTTGTTTTTTTCTTTACTCCATGTAAATTTGTTTTTCCTCATCACCACTGTTGTAAAGTGGGTTCCTCCCACTGGTGTGATGTGCTACTGCTGTTGTACTGTAGTTGCTGTTTATGCTAGTAGCAACAATAGTCACTAGCCATTGGTTACCATTGTATCTCTTCATACTAGAATAGTAATACATTAACTTATTCAGTCTTACTATCGCTGATAGCCCCACAAGACACCAACTAGAACTGTCGACTCTCAACCCACTTCCTGACAAACAGCAACTGGTCTATTTATAATGGCTGACTCCTACCACTTTTTACAGGGAGGGGTATACAGTTTCACTATACAAAAAATGTAATATAATATAATAAAATATCATATATGTATATAGCAGAACAAGAAACAGAAAATCCTTGGTACAATATTAAAGAAAATGTTTATAAACACCTAATTATTAAATTGGGAAAATTATCAGAAAAGCTATTTCTATTAATTTTTTTTCAAATATATATAATGTGCTGTTTCATTATGGTAGGATGAACAAAAAAAGTAGTCCATGTGGTGAGTGATAAATATTATTTAATAGACACAGTACATGTTTTATGTCTACTAATAGTTTCACTTGTTGAAAAATACCTCAAACATATTTATCAGGTGCAAACCACACAGCAGCAATAAACAACCCTGATGAAGTTGCACTAACTAACACCAAGATGCACACTTAACAGTGTGCAGTGGCTTGCAGCAGAAATGTGCGAAGGTCTAAGTGAGGAACGATCTAAATAGCTGTATAATAAAACTTGAGTGTGCAAAGCTTCGTTCTCCTGATCTTCATTAATTTCAATATGTATGTACGTGTGCATGTGTGTGTCTGTGCGTGTATAGGGTGGGGAATAAAGATATCTCCCACACTTGGAGAAGGCACCATGTGGATGTAAGTAGAAGAGAAGAGGGACAGGTTTCATTTGGAAGGCTAAGATTTGCCACTTTTGTATTTATTATTAACTGCTTATTCCCATGCTGGTATGTGTATATATATATATATATATATATATATGTATAGATGTATTCATCAAGAATTTAGATTCAGCTCAGTAGCTTCTAAGCTGAAGTGAAGGCAGAATGTTCTTTGTCTATCTCCTTAACTTCTTGGAGATTTTAAGTAAAATTATACTAATATGTCCATTTGTTTTAATTTAATTAAATTCTATGTCTTTGTGCAGCTGAGGATTGCTCTGCATTTAAATTGATGTAATGGTTGCATTGTTCAATTAAATGGAGTTGCGTGAAACGATTGTACTGAATTACCTCTGGATATCCTTGCTGCTTATTTTGATTTTAATCACCTTATTTTCAAATTGTATGGATAATACCATACTAAATTCTGGTGCCTCAACTTAGGTACCATATTCATCTGAATCTAAATTTTTGCTGAACTCATCTATACATACATATATATATATATATATATGTAGGTCCCGGGTTGAGTTGGGGTTAACCACAGTAAATAAGGTACTCAATACATAGCAGAGTAAATTAATTTATTTTGTAGAAGGAGCTTCTACAGAACTAGGACTGTTTCATTCAAAAGAAATCATATATATATATATATGGCACTTGTGTTGGTGGCACGTGAAAAAACATTCAAGCTAGGTCATTGCCAGTGCCGCTGGACTAGCTCCTGTGCAGGGAGCACATAAAAAGCACCATTTGAGCGTGGCCATTGCCAGTACCGCCTGACTGGCCCTTGTGCTGGTTGCATGTAAGAGCAACGACTACACTCGCGGAATAGTTGGCGTTAAGAAGGGCATCCAGCTGTAGAAACTCTGCCAGATCAGATTGTAGCCTGGTGCAGTCATCTGGTTCACCAGACATCAGCCAAATCGTCCAACCCATGCTAGCATGGAAAGCAGACGTTAAACAATGATGATGATGATATATATATATATATATATGTAATGTAATAGTTGCATTGACGTAATAGTTGCATTGTTCAATTAAATGGAGTTGCGTGAAACAATTGTACTGAATTACCTCTGGATATCCTTGTTGCTTATTTTGATTTTATATATATGCATATATATACATATATATATTTCTTTATTGCCCACAAGAGGCTAAGCATAGAGGGGACAAACAAGGACAGACAAAGGAATTAAGTCGATTACATCGACCCCAGTGCATAACTGGTACTTAATTTATCAACCCCGAAAGGATGAAAGGCAAAGTCAACCTTGGCATAGTTTGAACTCAGAACGTAACGGCAGACGAAATATCACTAAGCATTTTGCCTGGCGTGCTAACGTTTCTGCTAGCTCGCCAACCTTTTTTTTTATATATATATATACATACACACACACACAGTGATGCCACTCATTACATTGCCTCATGAAGGTCACTTATAGCTTTCATTGCACATGCAACCGTGTGCTGCCATCTGTTGGTGCGCTACAGAACTAGTTTGGGAACTTTTTGATACCACCTCGTATATATATATACTTTTATTAAAGCTGCAAAACTAACACAAAAACTTACTCTGAGTAATAGCTTTTGTGATAATTTTGCAGCTATAATAAAAGTATATTACTCTACCTTTGGTATTCGAGTACTATTTTTTCCACCTTCTTTTGCACTTATGTGCTCACCTGTATGTATATATATATATATATATATATATATATATATATATATATACACACACACATGTATGTACATATACACGCACATATATGTATACCTACGTACCTACCTATCTATCTATTTATGACTCATTACATGAAACTCATGTAATAAAAAAGATTTAGAAGTGTACATGTATTTGGGCTTCGCAAGAAATTAACTTAATTTTTTCACTTTACTTTTCTAATAGAACTGAGTATTGTTTTCATACTCCAACGTTTAACATGGTTTAAATCTATTTTTCAAATGTTTTATTTTTTTCCACCTGAGATAAAAAGAAATAGAATAAAAAAACTAACAAGACTTATCACATTAATCGTTTTTGTTTTTATGAATGTACCGCCACACCTTTCCACCTTTTCCCTTGTCTGTCACTAATAAGTATCATCACGGCCGGCGGCAAAAACTTATATCTAATTTAGGCCTCTCTTTATAACTATTACTGCTACTACTCTCTATCTCTCTCACGCTCGCCAATGTGATTAAATCGAAAGACCTACACTTTCCTATTACTATAACCTCGTTATCTATCATATAGATAGAGAGAACATTCACAATAAGAAAGAGAGAGAGAAAGAAAGAGAAAAACAAAGACAGAAAGTGGGGAGATAGGGCCATGGAAAAGAGAGATAGGTTGGAAACAGAGAGTGAGAAAGAAAGGTAGAAAGTAAAAGGCAGAGTTAGCAGTGGAGGTGTGACAGGCAAAAAGCGAAAAAAAAAAAAAAAAAGAGATTATAAAGAGACAAAGAGTGAGAAGAAAACACAAGAAAGCGTAACGGGAGGGAGGAGAGGGAAAAACAAAGGAGAAAGATAAAGATTAAGTAAAAGAATATGATATAGGCGGAAGGAAGGGTTGGGGAATGCAACTTTTATGTGATGTGAACAGATTAGGTAGGAAACGAAGAGATGAAACCAGCAAACAAGTCTAAAAGGATTTGATAGACAATGGAATAGATTTAGAAAGAGATGCAAGTCCAGTAGAAAAAAAACTGAGGAGTAAGCAGGCAGTTGTACACGCGTACAAAGAGTACAAACGAACTCGTAAGAGTGCCAAATCGATAAAAGAGAGGGTAGTCGTGCTCCTATTTCAATAGATTTGCGTAAGAAAATGTCCAAATGGAAAGTGTAGATATTATTAAATAAAGGCGAGTACATTAGAGGTGTAAGCAAGGATTCTGCACAAACGAGAAAAACCGTATAGAGTCTATATAGACTCCTTACGTAAAAGAGCCAAATGTATAAAAGAGGACAGTTCTGAACAGTATAAGATTTCTCTCTTTTTATGGATTTCCAAAGGGAAATGTAGATATAGTGAAATAAGGCGAGTACGTTAGAGTAGGTATGAGCAGGCGTTCGTTCAAAGTGTACAAGTGAAAAGGTGAAGAGGAATCTGTTGGAGAGAAAGGGTAGTGTAAGTTAATCAGTCGTACACGCAGGATACAATTAGAAAAGGCAAGTGATAATTATGTAAGGGAAGAAGTAAGTCTATTACGCAGAGAGCACGGGTGAGAGAAAGTGTGTGAGACAGCGAGAGAGAAAGAGAAAGAATAAGCGTATACAGTGTACAAACGAAAAAGGCGTTAATAATGGAGAAGGCAAGTCTATTATAAAGAGAGCAGTCGCACGTACAGCGTACAAACGAAAAGGCAAATGATAATTAACATAGTAAGGAAGGAAACGACTCTGTTATACAGAGAGAGAGAGAGGGGGGGAAGCAATCATATGTCGTATTCAAAAGAAAAAGGCAAGAGTTAATAATGGAGAAAGCAAGTCTGTTACAAAGAGAGCAGACGTAGGTACAGCGTACAAACGAAAAGGTAAATAATAACGTGGTAAGGAAGGAAACGACTGTTACACACACAGAATGAGAGAGAGAGAGAGAGCAAGAAAGAGCAGTCGTACATGTGAACTGAACAAACGAAAAAGGTGTTTTATAAGGGAGAAACTAAGACTGTTATACAGAAGGAAAAAGGGCGAGAGAGGGAGACCGCAGTCGTACACATAGTGTACAAACGAAGAAAAAAAGGCGAGCTATAATAGATAGAGTAAAAGATAAGTGTGTTAAAGATAGAGACACAGCACTCATGCATATAGCGTACAAACGAAAAGAGGCGGGTGATACCACGTAGAATGAAGGAGAAGTCAAAACTACTTTCTAACAATCATGCCTTCTCCCCTACTATATGTGTTATATAGTAAAGGCGAGACTTACAAAGAGAAAAAGAGAGGCAGAACCGTCGTACAGTGTACAAACAGAAAAAAGGCGAATATAAACAGATATAGTAAAGGAGAAGACGAGACTAAGAGAGAGAGAGAGAGTAGTCGTACACTTTGTACGAAAAATGTGTATTTTGGCGAACTGATGGCAGCAGCAGTAGGCAGTCGTTCACAGGCAAAAAAATAAAAGTGTTTATTAGAGACAGACAAAGTAATAAGGACAGAAAGGGAGAGAGTAAAAAAAGGCGATACAAGCATAAGGGAGTGAGCTGGTATTAGAGAGAGAGTAAAAAAAGGCGATACAAGCATAGTAAGTAAGGGAGTGGGCTGGTATTACAGAGAGAGAGAGAGAGAGAGACTATCTGAGAGAGGGAGAGACAGAGTGTTATATGTGGGTAGTAGTAAGAGATCGGTCGGTCGGTTAATATACATATGCAAATATATGCACACACATACACTGTCAGTGTACGTAAGAGAGAGAGAGAGAGAGAAATAGATAAACAGAGAGAGAGAGAGAGAGGGAAAAATAGAAAGACAGAAAGTGTGTACAGCGTTGAACCGAGTCGGACGGCCATCTTGGTTTCTATATATGACAGAGCAGGTAAGTAACAAGTCCATGATTAAGTAATAATAATAACTTAACACATAATTTGGAATAACGACAAACTAACTAATTTAACATATTGGTTTTTTTCTTGTGCGTAGGTGAGGTTCGATTTTCTTTTGGACATTTATTTTCCAATGTTTCTTCCACATTTTTTTTTCTTCTTCTCTGAGTGTGTGTGCCGCTTCGAATTCCTCCTTGAATTTCTCCTCTCCTCTATTCCGTTCTCTGTCTCTCTCCCTTCTCTGTATATGTCTGAATAAAATTCGTTAAGCTTTTCTATATTTTATCCCCATTTTCTTTCAGTATATTCTTCCCTTCATCCCTTAAATTGTTTGTCTCTCTCTCATCTCATTTTTTCCAACTTAAATATTTTTTCCTCCTTGCAATTTATTTATGAGTGTTTCATTCCGTCTGTCTATCTCTTACCTAAATTGTGTAATTTATTTAAACTTCACACTCACTAATATAAATATGTATATATATATATATATAATTTATATATCTATAATGTATGTGTTTGTATATGTTGTCTGTAGCTTAGAATATATACATAAAACTTTTCCATCCAATATTTACGTAAAAACTGTCCTCCCTCCCTATTTTCACCTGCCCACTAATATAATATATTTCACAGATTATTATAAATATTATACCTGATCCACCCACTTCAACAGCAAATTTCTCTGAGGACCAAACCTTAACACAAACCCTAAACACACACATATATATATACACATACACACACATACGTGTGTATGTGTATATATATATAAATATATATAAGGTTATGAGTCATCGAGGTCTTGTTTTAATATAAAAGATAAGCTGACTAAAAGTGTCTTTCCTATCTTTTTCTCTTCCCACGACTGTCTTTACTGCCTGGCTTTATTAAAGTTTTATGAAAGCATATTATGATTGTATATTGCTATTTTCTTATCTGTTTCCCTCAAGTAAGTTTCATTAATGTTCAGTTGCAACCATAACTTTCGTCTTAACATTATAATGTAATATATATATATATATATATATATATATATATATATATATATATATATATCAATTCAGTGTAATCTGTCTGTTTTATATATATATATATATATATATATATATATATATCAATTCAGTGTAATCTGTCTGTTTTATATACATATAGAGATAGATATATAAATCATTTTACCGAGTGTTAAAATGTATTACCTAATATTTTTGTAAGTAGGCGGAAATAGTTTAGTTGAAACAATAACCGATCACCAAAGTTAAATTGTGTGTATGTATACGTATATATATATACACACACATACTCACGCACAGATACATTTACACATGTGTATTGTTGATCCATCTATATTAATGATGAAAATTTAGCCTGCCTTTCTGTAATTTGGTACACAGCAGTGCTGTTCTCGAATGAAAGAAAGAATTAGGAAAAAAAGAGGAGAAAAGGCTATACATTCTACTAGCTTCGACTAACTGGAAGCTTCCTTAGATATCGTTCTAACATATTTGGACATCGACCCACATCTTTTCCCTTTTAAATCGTATTTTCTTTTATCCCACTCGACATAGTTACTTTGAATCAAAAGAAGAAAAAAAAAACCCCATAGATCAACAAGCCAAAATTTTAATTTTAAACCACTCCCACCTCCCTCCAAGAGACCAAGTACACGTACTTGCTTTTTAAATTATCACCACTCTTATATGTACATGCTCCTCTCGTCATGTTTAAATTCTTAATTTGGTAAGTGTGTCCCTTCCTGTATGTCTGAGTGTTTTTTTTTTCTTGTATTATTTTCATTTCTCGAATCATTTTTGTAATTTATTATGATAATGTTGCAACGGTCTTGACTCTAAATGTATACTTATATATCAGTATTTTTATTATAAATTTCTGAGTGTAACGTTTTGTTTATCTCTCAAATTTTATTTTGTGATTCACTAAATCTCATGTCACTATTGTTGTTTTATGCTTGTTAATTGCTGTCGCTGCATCTCTAATTAAAAACGGGACGGAGCTATATATATATATACACACACACTTTCATGATATTTTTCAAATGCCGATGATTGCAACTGTCATATATATAAATATATACATGTCCTGAGGGTGTTTTTCTCACGGAATTCGCTTGTAATTAGGCGATCAAAGCATATACAGTTTTTGAAAATAGAATCCGTCATATATATACACACAGACACACTTGTGTATACCTCTTGTTTTGTATATGTACATGTATTCACTTTTTTAGACATCACAGTATTGAGAGGTATTTTTTAGTTGTAGTTGCTAAAGAATTTGCTATTGCGTTTGCAAAAATGATCATCCCTGGCTGCCAACCTTAGAAGCAATGGCAATAACAATTGAAACAACAATAATCATTAAGCCAGATCGTTGCTTACATATTCATAAAATATAACATTCCACCTCCATAAAACAAACCGAAGCAAAACGTCAGTCGATCGATCCATCGATCAATAACCAACAATTGTTCATTTTGGCTCTCTTTTATGATATATATTTTTTCTTACTTCTGTTTATAGTACCTTCTATGGAATGGAACAAAACCATTAAGAAACTAGGAATTAAAGATATCGACCAAAAGTACAGACGAAACTGAATTTGGCCGACCTTGTCTTTTAATTGTAGAGAAAAAAAAGTACCATAACCTTTCTCAAAGTATTGACTTGTCGAGCTGTTGTCATCCTATTGTGTTCTTGGCTCAACCGTTTTAATATATTATATACACTTTAAAATAAGATATTTCTATATTTCCTTCCTTCGGAGAAGAGAGAAGGGTTGTTTATATTGCGACTGAGAGCTTTTCTTTCGTACCTAATTTTGTGGTTTGGATGTTGCAGTGTCACTGACAACATGGGGGCAGTATACAGGTGAGAAGAAAGTATTACATATCTATGTGTTATGTGTGTGAGTGTGTGTGTGTGTATGCGTGCTCGCGCGTGGTTTTGTTAATTAGTTTTAATTAAAAGAAAAATAGTATTAATGTCACACAATTCGTTGACAAATTATTGTCAGTCGTTTGAAAGCATCTGTTCTAAATTTCAAATTATTTGAGCAAATTCTTCTCAGCTGTGAAGATGGATTGTCAATCATATATATGTAAACACACACACATACACACATATACATTATATATATATATATATATATATATATATATATATATATGTTTGTATATGTATGTATATGTAAACAGGAATCAGTTCATGTTGATTATGATGTCATTTGACAAAAACAAAAACAAATGCTGATATCAACTTGATAGACAAGCAAACTGTTGGTCCATTTTGTTTGTATCGTGTCGATTATTTATTATTTCTTTTGTTTGTAGTTGAGAATTTTGTTTGCTTTTTATTCTTCGTTTTCTGTCGCCGTCATTCTTTTATTTCCAAAGATTTATTTTAGTTCTTATCGATTTATGTTCGCTTGCCCCCTCCCCCCACCTCTGTTTATTTTCATTACTTATGTATTTCATTTTCTACCAAATTTTGAAATTTTCCACTCCTTAAGGCATATTTTTCGCTAATTCGTTTATTTCCTAACGTATTTATGAAAGCATCTTCGAAAATAATTACATCTTTTACTGGTTCCAGCAACTGCCTGGAATTGTAAGCTATTTGAGATGATTATTTCACCGAATGCAAACCACAATGGTGCTTTATGTTATATAAACGGTTTCATCATAAATAAACCTGTCGTGGACATGAATTTTTTTCAAATGGAGTTGAGTGGAGAAAAATTATAGTTGAAAGTATTTTCACTTATGGCATTCCATCACTTTTTCTCCTTCCCCCTTGAGATAAAATCTGCATTTAATCATTTAAGACTAGGGATTTAATGCTTGAGACAACTAAAGCAAGGCAAAACGGAGATTAGTATGATGTGTATACCAATTATTATGGTTAACTGAACATAATATAGGAAGAGAGAGAACTAAAACAACGATTCTTGAGTTAGTTGTAGATTTCAATTTGTTAATTAATGGAATTTTTTTTAAAAATTACAATGTTGACATTATTACTAAACTATGTTGGAAGAAATCTCAATTACTAGAAATGTGGATGTAAATGGTTTAAGTGAGTTGTGACACCTAATATCAGAGAATAGTGTCTGATGTCCTCTCCAGGTGCTAAAAGTATTGGATCACAGAAGTCCTTCAAACTTTACGGGGAAGAGAAGTGTTATTGGCATAACATCCATGTATGTACGCATGAAACAAGCCTTTAAAAAAAAGTATATAGTATTGTTTACAGAACTTCGAAACCTGTAATTTTATAATTATATCATAAAGCAAGTTTGTATGTGCATGTATGTAATATGCACACATACATACATTCACAAATTAAATATTTTTATATAAACACAAATACATACACCATTGACAGTCGACGTTGGCTTGTTTACATCCACATAACTTAGCTGTTCAGCAAAACAGACCTATGCAATAAGTACCAGACTTAGAAATAACTAGAGGTCGTTTTATTTGACTAAGCCCTTCAAGGCGGAGCCCCAACATGGTCACAGTACAATGACAGAACCGAGTAAAAGATAAAAGAAAATATATATATATATATACATTTTCTACAATATATATAGTACATACAATATATATACCTTATGTATATAATATATATATACATACATACATACATACACACTCACCCATACATAGGCTAACATAAACCTATTTTCTATACTATACCCCTCACACACATAATATATGTGTATTCGTGTGTGTGGAGGGGAGTGTTCAGATATATTTGTATGATAGTATTACTTTAAATTAAAAATGCTTATGATTTGTAGTTCTATATATGAAAAACATTTGGTTTTCATTTCTATATTATTAATTAGAACTATACTTCAAATTTCACGAGTTTCGAGCATCCTATATTCTATTAATTAACACGCAGTAGTACAAAAACGACCAAACAGATTCCTCCCCCCCCGCTCCATCAGCTATATCAATTTATTGGATAACACTGTTCTCTCTGCTCCACACATAGACAGACATATATATCGATTATTTAATTGTAAACAGTACTACCTGTTCATTATCTCCCTTTTATTTGTATAGAAGTTGGCAGGACAGGTTTCCTCCAGCTATGAGTTTTGATTTTGATATTAGTGTGCGTTGTTGTTGTTGTTGCCTGGACAGAATTAGTATCAAATTTATTGTTAGCTTTTCTTCCAGTAACCACTTTCCTACCTATTTGTTGTTCAGTTACCCATTATCCTTTTTATTTTAATTTATTTTATTTCTAATATATTAAACTTTTAATTAATATGCTTAATTTGAAACTTCACACATCAATAATTATTTCTTTGCTTTTTTTTTTTCCCCTCTTTAAATTTAAAATTGCTAATTATCTTTTAAAATTATTTCTGGTATTTTTTTTTTGCAATACTGTTGCTTGTCTATCAGACTAAGATATTTCCTTTGGAGGTTTGAATTTTAAGATTTAATTAATCTAAACCGTTTAACAAGAATTTTTTTCCTATTTTTAATACTAATATTATAATTATTATTACTATTATTGGGTGAATTTTGGAAAATAAATTGATAGGTTAAATTCTCTTTTATTTTATAATAAATTTAGGTATTGTAAATTATATTTATCTACATTTGTTTATTGACAGTACTATAAATAAAATAAATCTTCATAATTTTTTAATGATTCATTCTTTGTGTATATAAAATATACATGTGTTAATATATATTTTAACAGTGTATAATTTAGGTATGTAGACATCTAGTGATGCTTCATTAAAGCCAACAACTTTGTTTCTGTATTTCAAAAGAGAAATACTTGAACACAGAATACTAATTAAATTATGTTAGAATAAAGATCGCATTAGAGTGTTGGCATGCTGGTTTGTCCGAAGATGATTTAGAATGGCTATATAAATTAAGTCATTAGCGATGGCATGTATTATTGCTTCTCTTACTTGCTTATTTTTACAGACCATGTGAAATCACCATGGAAAACAAAGAATTAGAAGAAAGGTAATTACATGATATTTTCTTAGAATTAATTTTCACTATCAATCTAATCACTGATATCATGAAATAGAAAACAAAACCTCAAACTTAACTCTTTATTTTTTTTTATTGTGCAACTCATTGTGTAGCTAATAACTAGAAGTTGAGGTGTAACTGTGTGGTTAAGATTTTCACTTTGCAACCACATGGTCTGATTTCACTGCATGGCATCTTCTACAGTTCATGAATGTCATGTCAGTGGAAACCAGATGAGAGGAAACTACTGAAGCCTTTTGCTTGTGTGTATGTGTGAGTACCATGATTGTGTGTTTCAAGTAAGGGCGTTTTCCACTCATCTTGTAAAGTGCAGAGCTCCCTGATGATTTTGTTGATTGGGAAATGACAACAGAGTATGTTGTGCAGCTCAGCAATTTTTCATTATCTCTCTCTCTCTCACATACACATCTTAGTTTCCTAACCCTCAATTCTGTACCCCACTCAAGCTCTCTTGTCTTGCAGGTGCTGGTGCTATGTAAAAGGCACCTCTGAAGTGGTTGGCATTAGGAAAGGCATTCAACTTTAGAAACTGTCAAAGCCGACATAGAATCTGGTGTAGACCTTTGGCTCATATCTTCATGTTGAACTGTCCAACCCATCCCAGCATGGAAAAAGGGATGTTAAATGATTATATAAGATGAATTTTGTACAGTTTTTGCTTACCAGATTCATTTGCAAGACATTGGTCAGCCTAGTGCTATAGTTGAAGACACTTGCTCAAGGTACTGCACAGTCTGATTGAACCACGAACCACATGGTTGCAAAGTGAACTTCTTAACCACACAACTATGTCTGTATTTAAGTATACAGTTTGTGTGTGTGTTTTTTTACACTGGTGTAAAAGCTCTTGTTTATGTTGTGTTCCTTTACGTCCCATAACTTAGTCCAGTAAGTGCTGGGAAGGGGTGGGTGTACGATATAATTGGCTAGACCCTTGGTGGAAGTGCCCTGGCATGGTCACAAACCAATGAATGTAACTAGTAAAAGAGTATGATATTTGTGTCCTTAAAGCAATTCATATTTGCTCTGACTACTTCTATTACTAAGATTTTAATTTTTAATTTTGTTCCTGTAAAATTTACTATTGAAGTAAATGAGTTCCCATCTGCCTACACATGTATGTCATCATCATTTAATGTCTGTTTTCCATGCTGGCATGGGTTGTATGGTTTGACAGGAGTTGGCAAGACAGAGGACTGTGCCAAGCTCCAATGTTTGCTTTGGCATGGTTTCTTTGACTGAATGCCCTTCCTAATGCCAACTGCTTTACAGAGTGGACTGGGTACTTTTTATATTGCATCAGAATCAATAAGGTCTCCAAGTAATTTGCCAGACAAAGATTCAACTGGGAGTGGGGAGTAATATTGAGTGAGGTAGCTGAGTGCTAGGTTATGAGAGATGAAACTATGATAGAGAGATAGATAGGTGTCTTGCTACCCTATTTTGAGGAGGGGGACATGATGATGGTAAAATTATGCCAGGGTGTACTTGTGTCTGTGTAATATATAGATAACATCCCCAAATTGTTTTCATACTGATTGTGTTGCTAATCTTGGCCATTAATTCAAGTTAGCTTCTGTGATTTTCTTGACCTTGTACAGCAATCATTCATCCTTAGCTTCCTTATTACCCAGAATATAGTATGAAAATAACTTGTCTGGCATGTTTTTTTCATTTGACAATGCTATGATAGCGTTATATTTTCCTTTTTTCACATTAGGTATCTGTGTAGTTCTTCACACTGATAGTTTATACACATATGTTATTTTGCACCATACTCAAAAACATCCGTTTGTATTTTGATTATAATGTAATTCAACGTCTCCCACTTCTCTCTCTCATTCACTGAAACACAGAACCTCTTTGTCCTAGGTAAACAATGTCATCTTCCGTCTTCATAATCAGCACGCATTTACAAGCATCATACTCACTTTATAGTTTATATCCTATTAGGACACTAAGTTCACATAACTTAAACTGTACTACAAAGGTTGAGGCTTCTTGCTTCACAATCAGGAGTTACTTGAACACTAAGCAGTAGCAGATTGTAAATCCTTCAAGAGACTACTGCTTACACAAGACATTGCACCCATCTTACATAAACATGTAAAATTTGTTAGGTTTTCCAACCAAAATATTGGATTAACACATATCTATATGGAATCTTTCTTAGTAAGGGAATAAAATTTGACAGACTGAAAGGTCCGAAGTTTATCCCCACTCTCCATGACATTGCTGTGTTGAAGGGCAAGATTCTTAAATCACCCAGTTTATATAGCCACAACACGAGTCCCTCATGAATGAGTGGTAGCACTTGGAATTGACAAACATTTCATTAACATACAGTGTTTAGTAACAATGTATTATGTCTTGGAGAAGAATGGCTTCTACATAGTTAGGATAAGCATACTATATATATATATATATATATATATATATATATATATATATATACTCTTTGCACACACACACAATCTGCTATATAATGTAATATATGACTCAGGGTTAAAGAGAGATGTAATTTAGTAAATTTTTGGTTTATATATTATGGTTTGACTTTCTCAAAGATTGTTAGTTAATCATTAGTCTTTTACTGGGCTACATATTCTATCTTCCTAATGATTCACTTACTATGTCTTTGGTTGGAAAGATGTTGATTATATCTCTTGATCAATCCAAATAGAAAAGACAAATAAAAACCTGTGTGGTTCACAGGTCTTTCTATTTCATTTGACTTTCCTGATTGTTATAATGAAGCAAGAAACGTATTTAAAAACATCTTCAATAGGTTGCTTGGTTTTAGAGGAGATATGGGTTTGAATTCTGCAAGCAAGTAAGGCAGCTACAATTAACAAGTTTTGATAGGGAATTTAGTGTCTGCACAACAATATTGGAATGTATTTATATACTGGTAGTGTAAATAAATTTACATTACTTTAAAAGTTGATGTGTTCTAGTTTTTGATTTGAACTCTGTGTAGCTGCTAAATGACTTGAGAGAAATTTCTATTCAGTTTTATAGAAATAGAAATATCATGAAACATTCACCATCCACCATTCATAAGATATAAATTGGTGAATAAGTAGAAGAGTGTGATAAGCGATAGAAGCAATTGTGAGATCGTTGAACTACCTTTTATCAGCACTTCCATTGGTTAACCACAATCTGCCCGTCTGTTAACTCTTTAAATATTGTTCAGAGCTTGAATACTTTCAATCAATAATAGATCTGCAAGATTAGGCCTAAATACTAAATAAATAAGGCTACCACTATTTAAAAAAAATAGAAAGACAAAATACCAAAAGGTGTTTTGTCCTGAACACTGATGTTTCTGCCGTGACCTATTTAAAATTTTTTAATTTTTTATTTCTATACAAGAAAGAGAGACTAACATGTCCAGCCAGTGTGCTTATATTCAAAGGATAAAAGAAAAATATTACCTTTCTTGGAAACAGGAGAGGGTTGGTTACAGGAAGAGCGTCAGGCTGTAGAAAATCTGCTTTAGTGAACTTCGTGTGCCATGCAAGCATCGAAAACCAGATATTAAAAATATATGTGTGTGTATGTATGCATATATATATATATATATATATTCATGTAAACCATGTGTCCTGTTGTTCTGTACATTTGAAGACCAGTGGAATTTTATAAAAAAGACCTTTATTTGAAAAACAGTTGGTAGTTATTAGTGACAGGCAGGATACTCCTCCAAAGTTTTTTTTTTTTTTTTTTTTTTTTTTTTCAAGACTTTAACATTTTGATGCTCTTCTTATAACCAGTCATTTTGCAGTGTTGCATTCTGTAATACCACCAACTCTAGAAAGGTTGTCTACAGTGAACTAAAAAGTCCATTCTACCTTGTCTCTGTTATATATTACAGACTGTCTCTAAGATTGCCTGTACATAGCTTGTGGACTCTATTTCATTCATTCTTTCATTTTTGTTTTCGTAAATAGACTCACATACATGTGCATGTACACACACACACAATTTAGGTGGGAAGCTGCATAAGTGGTTCAGGAGCATTGAACTCATGGCCCTTGAGTTATTGATGTAGCTGTGCTGCTAAATGGTGAAACTATATGTATATGCTTTACTTACTTGAGTTTTATTGCCGGTTTTTACTTTTAAACAGGCTGGCTTTGCTTTTTATCCTTTGAAAGTTAGTAAAATGTTTTAAATATTGAGATCAATATAGTCCCCTATACCCTTGAAGGTAGTTGCTCCATCATGGTCATAGTTATTAACTGAAACCAGTAAAAGGTTTAAAAAAAAAAAGCATGTGTATAAATATATGTACATTTCAAAATGCATTCCAGCAGGAAATTTAGAGCAGCAACAGAACAAATTATCAGCTTTAAATAGAGATATAAAATTTACATCTATATATTGAATTCATTTTCTCTAGTTTATATATCCAAATGTATATCATCATCATTTAACACCCATATTCCAGCTTGACTTTGAATTCTGAGAGGTAGCTTTATGCTGGGAGATGAACAGTTAAAGTATGAGAGGAATGGCTAGAGCAGAACAGATTTCTTGCTGTTAGAGGAGCCAAATGGCTACTCAAATTCTACAAGATATGGTGTTGGTGGAGTGAGGAAGAGAGAACAGGTACTGAGGTGAATGTGTGGAGTCCTCAAGGAATGAGGTGAGTAAAAAGTGAGTGGAGACAGAACTGGGAGTGTGTATTGGAGAGTGAGAGATGTGTAAATAAATGAAGTGTTGAATGTATAAATAGGGAAAAGTAAGTGACAACTGTAGAGACTGGATTGGGTTGAGAATGGATGTAGTAAATGGGGATAAGAGTATCAGAATAATAATGATGATACAGTAGACAAGGGAAAGAAGAGAGAGAAAAAAATGATGCAAAAATATATTACTTCTATGAAAAGTACCCCATGAGTTGTTTTAAATTTGAGGAAAAAGGTAAAACAATGCTTTAAGGAAAATGAAGAACAAAAATACTTACTGCAATGAATTGTGTTAAAATTGGTGCACTTACCAAAATGCAGAACTGTCACTTTATGTATGTCTTTTAAAGACTCAGGTTATTTTATCTCTGGAACAGTGATTTCTTCTGTGATGAAGTGCTTGAGATATTTATTCTCGGTCTGTTGTCTAAATGCATTCTCTAACATGTTGATCATCAATATTTCATCTTGGCTTTATGAATTCAGTCTCTCTTATTTTTTAAAATATTCTGTCATTGGTCTTGGATTTCTGAAATTTTGATTAATCTTGTTTGTTGTTTTCTTTTACCTATCTGATATCTCGTTCATTAGTTTGCAACAAAAAAACAAAATTTGAAATGCTACAGTTCTAATCAGTGTGTGTATTCTACTACTTTAAGTACAGTATATACACATAGTTTTTCTGTTCCTCCTTGCAGAATCCAATTATTACTTTCACCCAGTTTTTCTTTTTTTGATTGTTTTTCATGCATTGATGAATATTGATTGCCATTATTAATATAATTTTTAGAATATTCTTGCACCATATGTTTGGTAGATAGTTCTAATTTCTTAAGTTTAGTAATGGTAAGGCCTAATGCCTTGATGTAGCAACTTTTTGAAGACTAAGTCAGTTTAACGTAGTCTTCCTTTCTCCAGCAACTCCTGTTCTGAGTTATATAGGTGATGGACTGGGCCATTTAAGACTTAAGTATCTTTAAACTGCTGACCTCAACTTTTATTGATTTAATCATCTGCTATCTTCTAATTTTGCTCTATTTATTTCATTGTCTTTCATTCTTTGTATTTTTGGCAAATGACAATGGTGTTTATCTGTCAGTGAATTATGTATGTTTATGATTATTCAGTCCTTCAGTTAAGCCTACTTACAGTAATGCTTTCTTTGTTCCTACCACATTCTTTCATTAACAACAACTATATTGCTTTACAAGTAACATACTAGAGACAAGATGGCCGAGTGGATATGGTTTGAGCCTAGTGTTTTATGTAAATAATATGCTGGGTTCAAACCTACCATCAGCACTGCAACATGTTTATGGCAAAAGTCCTTAAGTCTTAAATACCTCAGTCAACTACTAATATACTCCAGAATAGGAATTGCTGAAGTGGAATGAACTATGTTAAGCTAATTTTATCATCATCATTTTCCCTGTTTGTATGATCAGATAGAATTTGTTGGGGCAGATTTTCTACTACCAGATATTCTCTCTCTCTCTCTCTCTCTCTCACCAGTTCTTGTCTATTTCCATTTAAAGTAATATGAGCTGACATGTTTTCTCAGAAGATTGGAAACGAAGGATACCACTTGCATGACAATGACATTTTTTTACAAGTATTACATGAATCCAAGGCAAGGAGACAATAACACACATACATGCATGAGGTGCTTCTTTCAGTTTCTATCTACCAACGCTATAGTAGATGTTGAAGACCCTTGCTCAAGGTGTCATGCAGTGGGATTGACCCTCAGACCATGTAGTTGGGAAGTAAACTTCTCATCACACAACCATGACTGTCCCTTTAGTCTTCAAAAATATACTTCAGAGTAATTTCATCAAAGAAAAGTGGACCTCAACAAGATTTATATGTAAAACCTACAGGGCAAGGAAACAAGGTTCTGCACAGTCTAGTGTGATCCTCTATTATTTGAACCACTTTGCCTTGTGTTTTTTTTTTTCACCCAGTTGTTGACATTTACTTTTTAGTGGTAGTGGTGGGGGTTCTTCTGTCTGTGGAAGAGACTTTTATCACTGGAACCATCATGAACTTGAGACATGAACTAAGATTTATTTCAATCAATGAACTACATAGGAAAGATGTTTCCATTATTTGTTACTTTAGGATGGTGGAGTTTCAGAATTGCTAGTATCAGACAAAAACACCTTGCAGTTTTTATTTTTTTATACTCTGATCCTCACCCTGTTGAGGTTGTCTTCACTTTTCATCCATCCAGAAGCCAGTTGAATGAAGTGCTCATTGAGTACTAGGGTTGAATGAATCAATTAATTTATAATACTTTATCTCATATTCCTCCCTCTCAGTCAAAGGGACTCTTCAGTCTTTTAAGTAACAAGGTGACCTCAGTAGTGTAGGAAAGACATCCAGTGGTAGAAATGACGGAACTGTAACACTGGAGCAAGACATAGCCCTCTGAAGTGTTGGATTTTATCAAAACGTCCCATCTAGCACAGAAGGTACACATTGTTTGTGTGTCTGCTTGCCTTATTAGATAGCTGTTGACTTCTCTTGAATATATGGTTTTGCATCTGCAAGGTGTCCAAAACTCTCCTTCCACTCTACTAGTCAGGACCGCTGGAGTTACTGATGAGCTGACCACTGATGAGGGCCAGTCAGGTGGTACTGGCAACAGCCACGCTCAAATGGTGTTTTTTATGTGCCACCTGTACAGGAGCCAATCCAGCAGCACTGGCAAGGACCTCGCTCGAATGTTTTTCCATGTGCCAGTAAGGCGACGCTGGTAATGATCATGCTCAAATGATGCTTTTTACATGCCACCGGCATGGAAGCCAGTTAGCTGCTCTGGCAATGATCATGCTTGAATGGTGCTCTTAGCACTTGACTAGCACGGATGCCAGTCATCGAATTTGATTTCGATTTTGATTTCACTTGCTTCAACAGGTCTTCGCAAGCAGAGTTTAGTGTCCAATGAAGGAAAGGTATGCATAAGTGGGCTGGTTACACCCCTGGCATAGGCCACGAGGTTGTGGTCTCACTTGGCTTGCTGGGTATTCTCAAGCACAGCATATTTCCAAAGGTCTTGGTCACTAGTCATTGCCTTGGTGAAGCCTAATGTTCGAAGGTCATGCTTCACCACCTCATCCCAGGTCTTCCTGGGTCTACCTCTCCCACAGGTTCCCTCAACCGCTAGGGTGTGGCACTTTTTCACACAGTTGTTCTCATTCATTCACAACGCATGACCATACAAGCATAGTCATCTCTCTTGCACACTTCATCTGATGCTTCTTAGGTCCAACTTTTCTCTCAGGGTACTTACACTCTGTCGAGTATGCACACTGACATTACATATCCATTGGAGCATACTGACTTCATTCCTTGCGAGCTTACGCATGTCCTCTGCAGTCACGGCCCATGTTTCACTGCCATACACATGCGTCATACAGTCTACCTTTTACTCTGAGCAAGAGGCCCTTTGTCACCAGTAGAGGTAAGAGCTCTCTGAACTTTGCCCAGGCTATTCTTATTCTAGCAGCTACACTTTCAGTGCACCCTCCCCTGCTACTGACTTGGTCACCTAGGTAACGGAAGCTATCAAATACTTCTAGTTTTTCTCCCTGGAATGTGGAGGAAGTTGTTCTCTGCACATTTTCAGTGTTTATTGCTCCTGAGCATCTGCCACATACAAAAACTATCTTCCCAGTTAGCTTCCCTTTGATAATGTTGCACCTCTTATGTGTCCAAAGCTTACATTGGGTACATTTTATAGAGTTTCTACCTATGGCTTTTCTACAGATCGAGCAGGGCCATCTACCTGAAGGGATTTGTGGTTTGTCTGCCTTCCATTAGGACTTTGGTTTAGCTAGGTTGACTCTAAGGCCCTTCAGTTCTAATCCTTGTTTCCACACCTGAAACTTCTCCTAGTTCCGATAGTAACTCAGCAATTAGAGCAAGGTCGTCAGCATAGAGGAGCTCCCAGGGGCATCTTGTCTTGAATTCCTGTTATTGCCTGGAGGATTATGATAAATAGGAGGGGGCTGAGGACTGAACCTTGGTGGATTCCTACCTCTACTCAGAATTCTTCACTGTACTCGTTGCCAACCCTCACCTTACTGACAGCGTCCCTATGACCATCAATTTCAGGAATGTGAGAATAGGCCCTCCACAAGTCACTGAAAATTGTGGTTCCTGGAAGAACCTACTGATATATGCATTCTTCTGGCATGGTGCAATTCCGACATGGCACCACATAAAGAAAAACCTGTCCTTTAGTGACACACTCTGAAAACCTGTTACTTGAGTAGCAAGCACCCTTCTTCAGTTGTAATTACATCTTGGGAAGTCTGTTTTGTTTATCTCATTTTTCTCACGACTACCAGTCTGAACTGGGTTTTGAAAGGTCCTCTGCACATATTTCATGAACATAGATGTTGTAATTAACAGTGGCCCATCCCCATTTCTTAAATGCAAAACCAGACTCAAGTTAATTTCTTGACCCAACCTTGCTTCCTTTTTGGGAACAGGTTACAGCTTGGCTTGTTGCTATGGAAACTGGTATCAATGTGTCTGTGGCTTTCAACTGGCTAAAATTACCTAAAATTGATTTATGGCTAAAATGAATTTCATTTTCATAATTAGCATACAAAATTACATCAGTACACCAAATTTGAAAACAATTATAGAAAAACAGGAAATTGTGACAGCAACAGAAAAGATTTCCATTATGTCCTGTAACTTAGTGGTCTGACAACTAGAGGTCAATAAAATAAGTATGAAACTGAAATGAATACTGTAGTCAATCATATGAATCACAGTTTGAAGTTTGTCCTTTTTTTTTTTGTTGTATCAACAATGATACAACAATTATATAATAAATATATCAGTGTTTGTACAATAGGTGATGTGCAGTAATTAAGATTTCAATGATAATGCTTTGGGAATGATTATCAAATCTAAATTCTGATTCGTGCTCATGAAAATCCCATTAGAATTTTAATTTCTAACAGAAAAGTAATCGTACAACAGTTATTTCAGCGATGGACTGAGGGAATGTTAATATTAAATGACTGTTGTAAAAGATGTTGTTGTTTCTTATTTTTGAAAATGTGTTTACTAAACTGATTGTAATTGGCATATATTTCATCCTGATTCATTGGTATGACTATGATTAAGAAGTTTTCTTCTCAGTCACATTGTTTCGGGCTCAGTCCCACTGCGTGGCACCTTGGGCAGGTGTCTTCCACTATATCCTCTGGCTGATCAAAGCCTTGTGAATGGATTTGATAGAAGGAAGCCTGTTATGTGTGAATGTGTTTGTGTCTCCTTGTCTTGACAATGCTTGATTGTTGTAAATGAATGTCATTCGTTTCCAGTATTCTGTGAAAACATGTCACCAAAATTTTTAATAAACCATTCAATCATGGAAAAGAGGGTATTAAAATGATTGGTGATGTTTAACCCATTAGCATTTAAACCAACTATTTCTGGCCCAAATATTCTTCCTGTTTTCTGTTCAAACTGGCCAGATCTAGTCTTTCATTTCTACCCTACAATGTCATTCTAAAAATAAACAGTCACATCATCAAAATCTTGGATCTACAAGATAATGCAGGATTAATTCAAAATGATGTGAATAAGCAGTACATTTGATTGACTAGTGTGAATACTAGAAGCTTAAATATTGTCATGCCAGAAATTCTGTTGATCTGTTGTATAAGGCGGCGAGCTGGCAGATATGTTAGCGCACTGGGCGATGGTTGACTTTGCCTTTCATCCTTTCAGGGTCAGTTAAATAAGTACCAGTTATGCACTGGGGTCGATATAATCAACTTAATCTGTTTGTCCTCTCTGTGTTTAGCCCCTTGTGGGTAGTAAAGAAATAGGTATTTCGTCTGCCGTTATGTTCTAAGTTCAAATTCCGCCGAGGTTGACTTTGCCTTTCATCCTTTCGGGGTCAATAAATTAAGTACCAGTTACACACTGGGGTCAATCTAATTGACTTAAACTCTTTGTCTGTCCTTATTTAGCCTCTTGTTGGCAATAAAGAAATAAGAAATTCTGTTGATCTGGTCAGCAGCTGCTTGAAATGCATAGTGGAAGACAATTTTTTTATAATATGGTTGTAGAAGCTGCAACTTATGGCACAATTTTTACATAAACAGATAATCTTTCCAATAGTTATTGTTCAGTATTGTGACAGATGTATTGAATTCAGGAAAACCCTAGTGTGGAGGACAAGGTTTTAACTATGTATATGTAGAGCCTGTGTGGGATGAGGAATGTTTAATTTAGTTACGTAAGACTTCCATAAAGTGACGTTATTAATCTATATTTCTTATATGAATCCAAACCTACATTTATCTAAAGGAAAAAAAGTCTTGTTTTAAAGGTTAGTTTAGTTAGAGGATCACAAAACTCTGGTTTCTTTCTAAAAAAAACAAAAAAAAAACACTGTTGCTTCCAGGAAAATGTTCAGGCATTTTTTTTATGTATGGCTTTTGTCTAAATGTGGCTGTACCTGTTAGTTTTGAAACATCATCTGTTGAGAAATGTCAATGTACCTAAAGAAATAATAGTTAAATTTCCCTCAAAAAAAAAAAAAAGAGAGTGAGAGAGAACATTAGATAGCAAATGTATATACTTCCAAAAAGACTGGAATGTCTTTGATAATTGGTCAGTAGGTCAGTTCAGTTAAGGTTGAGCAAGCATTAGGCTACAATCTTGACTTGTTCCTTAAGTTAGTTATTAAGAAGAAATCCCACTATTGGCAAAAATTAGTACAGTTCTCATTTACTCTGTTCAAACGATTAAAAGTCAAGTGAGTGGTTCATCTGTTAATTATAGGTTATTTAATAATTAGAGAGAGAGAGAAGTTGGCTGAGATCATAAAATTCTAGATTAGGCACAAGCAACCATTTTTGAGAAATGAGCTGCATGAGACATTCAAGTTTATTGCACTACTAAAGAAATTCATGGTGATTTTTTTTTTTTTTTTTTTTTTTTTTTTGCATTTCATTCAGAAAGTCCTGTGAGCCACTGTTGACCCATGATTGTTCCACATTAAATGGTTCAAAGTATTTTGTCCTCCTAAGTTTTGGATTCAAGGCTTGATGTTATTGATTGACTTTCAGTTCTCCCAGTCAAATTTGTGTCAGTATTTTATTGGTATCTGTTTATGTGACTGAATTGCACCTCATCCAGCAACTATTTATGAAGTAACAAAAATTATGGGAAATTATAAGCTTAAACCTTGCTGTTCATCATTCTGAAACTGATAAAAACAACAAATATCATTTCTCCCTCAAACATTGTTTGTCTCTGTAGACAAGGGGTTAAAAATAAACTGTTTATCTAAAAACACCATCCGAGCGTGGCCGTCTGCCAGCCTCGTCTGGCACCTGTGTCGGTGGCACATAAAATCACCCACTAGACTCTCGGAGTGGTTGGCGTTAGGAAGGGCATCCAGCTGTAGAAACACTGCCAGATCTGACTGGCCTGGTGCAGCCCTCGAGCTTGCCAGACCCCAGTTGAACCGTCCAACCCATGCTAGCATGGAAAGCGGATGTTAAACGATGATGATGATGACAACTTCTCTAGTGCTGGCCGCAATATGACATGCACCCAGTATACTCTGTAAAATCACTTGCGTTAGGAACCATGCCAAAAATGGAATGTTTTGTGCAAGATCTGACTTTCCAACTTGTCTAAAAGGACAATAGTTCCAAATGAGAATTGGTCAAATTGTGATGATCTGTCCAGCCATGCCAGCATAGTAAGTGGATTTAAAATGAATTTGGTACAGTGAGTGGACAGCCTGTAGTTGGCACTAGATGAAATTGTTTACAAGTTTCTTTTTTATTTTCAGCTTAATCTCAACAACTTTTTGCCATTTTCACTTCAGTAAAGAATTCAGTAATACACTGAATTCAGTGTAATTCACTGTGATACTCCTGTTGAAATATATGTCCTCTGTTTAAGCAAGGAATCGCTGTTGTTTTAGTAGGATTCCATTTGTTTGGTAGATAGGGTTATTAACATATGATATCTCTAATGGTTGCTTCCACTGAATTCTTATTTTATAAATATGGGGATATGTCTTAAAATATAAATAATATAATTTTCATGATATAGTTAAGTGGGTGGATAAGTTGTGGTAAACTTGTTACAAGAAATAGTGTTGGTTTTAGAAACAAATTTAAATATCTCAGCAGGGCTGGATGGAAAATGACTAAAATAAATAAAATTCTATCAAAGATCTATGTGTAGATTCTTTGTGAAAATGTAATTTTTAACATCCATTTTTTCTCTGCATGCATGGGGCATACAAAATTTGTTGAGGTAGATATTTCTATGACTAGATGCTCTTCCTGTTGCCAATCTTCACTTGTTTTCGGGCAAAGTTATATTGCCTATGGTCAGACACCTTTTTTATGTAAGGCTGGAAACACAACATTGCTTGGTTCAGTGGTTAGTGTCAGGCTTACAATCATGAGGTAGTGAGTTTGATTCCTGGACTGGGCTGTGCGTTGTGTTCTTGAGCAAGATACTTTTTCATGTTGCTCCAGTTCACTCAGCTATAAAAATGAGTTGTGACATCGCTAAGGCCAAACTGTATTGGCCTTTGCCTTTCCTTGGATAACATCAGTGGGGTGGAGAGGAGGTATGTATTCATAGGCAACTGCTGGTCTTCCACAACCTTGCTTGGACTTGTGCCTTGGAGGGTAACTTTCTAGGTGCAATCCCATGTTCCACTCATCTCTTGCCTACCAGATTCACTCTCAAGGCTTTGGTTAGTATGGGACTATGGAAAAAGCCACTTTGCCTAGGTGCTACACAATGGGATTGAACCCTAGACCACATATTACAAAGCAAGCTTCTTAACCACTCAACCATGCCTGTGCCTTGACATTCACCCCTCCTGACACTTCCATTCACTGGTTCCACCTTCAAATCTGACTTAGCTATGACGTTATCATATTTCTATATAAAAGCTTGTCAACTTGATGTTTTTATTTTTTCATAAAGCAAAACAGCTGTAGAGAAGAAATTTAAATCACTAATCTGGTCATAGTTCAGAAAACTTAATCCTTTCTTTGGTTAATAGTGGAATATAATTGATGTGTAATGGTTAATTTTAAAATGCTATGTGACTGTGTGTCTGTTTCTGTATCTTTTATCATTTACTTATTTCAGTCATTGGACTGTGACTATATTGGGGCATCATCTTGAAGGATTTTAGTTGAACAGGTCTACACCAGTACTTATTTTTTTAAGCCTGATGCTTATTTCGTCAGTCTCTTTTGACAAACTGTCAATGTACAAGGACATAAACAAAACACCAGTTGTCGAGTGGTGTGGGGCAGGGGACAAATATTAATACACATACACACCTCTCTGTCTCTGTATATCTATCTATCCATCCATCCATTTAATTATCCATCTCTCCATCCATCCATCCATCTAGTTATCTTTCTACTCATCTGGCCATCCAATGGTCTTCCATGTGGCTTCCATCTACCAAATTCATTTACAAGGTATACATTGGTCATTCAAGGGTGTGATGTAAAAAAAATTAAGAAATTTTCTTTGCTTACACACTCCCTTGAAATTTTGGGGTAGCTATTAGATAAGCTGTAGTGGAAGACATGATAAGTAACAGTAATCTCTTAAGGAAGTATGTGTGTGATTCTATTTCACTTCCTAGAAGAACCATTTCATTTATGCTGCTAATTCTTATAGGCGAGGTTTCAAATTTTCATTTCCTCTACTTTACAAATCTGAAGTGTTAGGTTTTATTTAGAAACACAGTTTATATAAGTCAATTAATTAAGAAATTTCTACATTGTGTTTAAATTTACTGCTGCTCTCGGTGGTAGCCCAATTGCCATCAAATACAAATACCCTGTCTTTGAAATAGTCACTCTCTAGCTGATTCAGTGCATATGTAGTCATTTGACTTGCACACTGTGACAACTAAAATAATGTACTTCACATTGTCACAAGTATTACTATAGCTAGAATACTATTTTATTTTGGTTAGCTACATGTGAATTATAGGTCTGGTGAGGCAAAGCTGATTGGAGGTTACTATTCACTGACATCAAGTGAGTAAGTGGGTTGCCTCTAAATTATATTATTTTCATCCCAGAAATAGCTGTGCATGAAAATATTAATAATAAAAATAACAACAATAATAGTTTCAAAAATTTGGTGCAAGCCACTAATTATTTAGGAGGAGTGGGTTAGTCAGTTATGTTGACTCTAGTGCTCAACTGTTACTTCATTGAATAGACTCTGCAAGCATGAAAGCCAAAGTTGACCTCGGTGGAATTTGAACTCAGAACTTAATGAGTTTGAAAAAAGCCGCTAAGCATTTCATCCAATGTGCTAATGATTTTGCCTGCTTGCTGCCTTTATAATTATAACAACAACAATAATGGTGGTGTTGGTGGTAGTAATGTTGGCTGAGATGACTTTTCATAAAAGGAAATCACCTGTTACTGAGGAGTCATACTTAGTCTGTGTTGGAACAAGTTTTACTGCTCTTTATTATTTATATTAGAAGTGCGAGCGCTCTCTTTCTCTCTGTCCTTTACACAAGCACAGACAAACATTCCCAAGACAGTTTGAGAGCACCAATAAGTGATAGTCATTTAGTAATTAAAATCTGATAAAATCTAAAGTTGAATTATTTTCTCAGATGAAATTTAGTAATTTTGATTGGGCATACTATTTCATCTGTCTGTTTGCAAATGTGTGTGTGTGTGTATATGTACACCATTTTCTCTGTCTACCCCTCACACTCTACCTGTATGTACATCGACATTAAGTGTATTAGTGACTCATTTCTCCTACAGCAGGTGATGAGATAGCTGCACATACTTCTTCATACAAGTTGTAGTCATGCATTAAGACAAGCTGACCTCTCCCTCCCTTTCCTTTCACTTTACTTTTCTCTCTCCTTTCCCTCTCTCTCTCTCTCTCTCTCTCTCTGTTTCTCCCTTTTCCTTTCTTTCCTCACTCTCATGTATGACACAAGTAAATTGAGAAAGTATTTTTCTTTTATAACACAATCAGAAAACCAGCAGTCATTAATGAAATCTCTTTTTTCGGAAGACTTACTTTTTATCCTTTCACTTCAAAGAATTTTGGTTTGTAAACATGCTCCACCTGTTTGTACCATCATTTATTTATCTTACTTTCTATCATGAAATTTGCAATTGTATTATTGTGATTTAAATAATTTCTTGACAACTACTGTGTAAAATTATGTCCATTTGCATAACTTTTTATTTTTACATTAGCCATAGCACATGTTTTCTTTAGCGAAAATCAGTGGCATGTTGATGTTCATAACATTTCTCAAATGTATTAAAACTTTTCAGTCAAAAGCATTTCTTAGGAATAAAAACCAATTTCACATTTGTTCATTGAAAATTAAATTCTTCCCCTCAGCACTTGTCATGTGAGAACTTTAATGATTTTTTTAAGCAAAAGTTTTGCAAATAACTATTGTTAAATTTGATGTGTGTGATAAATTGAGCATTCTAAGAATTTTTGATTATCTGAATTAAGTTGTGGAATTGGTAGCAATACCATCAAAACTTGATTTAATATGACTTGGTTTCAATTTAAACAGTTTTGTTAGCAAAAAATTTAATTTTTTGGTTAAACAATTTGCCATTTAAGTTAAGTTAAAATTTTTTAGTTGTAAAATATTTCAATAAGTTTAGATTACTCTTCACACCTTGATTTTTCTGTACATTTTATTCATGTATTTTAATCATCATCCTTCATCATAGTTGAAAAACGAATCCTAACCAGTTGAGATTATTTTAATAACCTGATGTATATATGTATATACATACACATATTGAATTTTTCTTGTATCTTGACTCAATGTATTTCATATAAACTTTGAGCTGTCTCGTAGTTATATATATGTGTGTGTATATGTATGTATGTATGTATATTTAAATTTATTCTCAGTCCTCTGTAGATGAAAACTATAACATCTTCATGTCATAGTTTTTTCTGTGCAAAATAGTATCAGCTTGTTGCAAGTCTGTTGAACAGTTTTTATTCAGAGATTTATTCTCTTAGATGATTATCTTCACTACAACACGTGAGAACCATCTATTGATGACTAAGCTCAATGGCCATTGACTCCTGAGTTCTTCCTCATCTTTGATGTGTCCTATTTCTCATCCTGTGGGGTGTTCCAAAAATCACCCTCCTCATCAAGCAAGCTTGGTGGTGTTGCTAGTTTAGTTACCAACCATGCAACAGCTTGTACTGGGTTACATGTTACCAGTTGAGCAAGAGCAACCTGACACACAAGAGTGGCCTGACATACATGTATATATGCATGCATGTGTGTATGCATATTGCTTCAAATTTTTATACAAGGCCAGCAATTTTAGGAGAAGCGGGTTAGTCAGTTACATCTACCCCAATATTTGACTGGTGTACTTATTGACTCTGAAAGGATGAAAGGAAAAGCTTACTTTAATAGGATTTGAACTCAGTACAAAAAGCCAGAAGAAATGCCACTGAGCATTTTGTCTGATATGCTAACAGTTCTACTAGCTTGCCTTTTATGTGTTCATCCATTTTAGGTCAATTTATTAAATTTATATCGAAGTTTTAATATATAATATTGTATTTAAAGAATATTAAAGAAAAGTAATTTCTTTTATATATAAAATTAAATACAAATGAATTCTGTTAGTATATTATATTTTGTGTGTGTGTGTGGAGAGAAGAAGCTGAATTTTATGAAACCCACCAATATACAGATTTGTAGAATTGAGCTGTTTCCTGGTACTGTCTTCCATTTTGTACATTTATTCTTTTTCCAACTATAGAAATTCCAGTTTCTATATATGAAAGAATCTAAATTTCTTTCATTTCATTTAAGCTGTGAAATATTTGTAGTAAAAATGTGAAGTTATAAGTTATTAAATCTAGTGATAGAAAAAAGAATTTTTTGCTGATAATAGAATTGATGTGGATAATATGATGAAGCTATAATGATGGCTCTTTTGCATGACATCTTCACAACTATTGCACTGGATTCTCTTCATTAATTAATTTTAATTTCTTACTTGGTGGTAAACTTTTAACCTAGTCTAATTTTGATTATAGGGTAAATAATTAGTTTTCTGTTAAAGCATAAGTTGAACTCTGAGGAATCAGTCCGTGTCAAGGCAATTCTGTATCACATTTCGAATTAGTCTTTAGGTAGAGTCCATGCACTTTTACTACAATTATCATACTAAGGCTTTTATACATTTTTATTTTATTTTTTATCTTTCTTCCTAACTTTTTAGAAGGGCTACTTATTCAGCATTTTTAGAAAATAAAAATAAAATAAAAAGTAATTATCCACTGATCTTTTGACAGTTAATGATATGGAGACTTTGGTCGACAGGCAACTGTTGAGTCTTTTTGTTGAAGATGATGAGACATTTGTTGTTTGAGTCCAAGGTAAAAATAGACTAATTCAAAGGTGACTGAAACAAAGCAGGCTGTGGTAGTGGAACATGGGTTGTTTTTTTTTTTGAAAGTGCGAGAGAGTTTAGTATAAGGTGGTCATTAACAAAGGACTTTAATACATTGTTGTTGGGGAGAAGGGTAGTGGTAGTGGCTTGAAGCAGAAAATACATTGGCTGATAAACTTGTTTCTTTTGGTGATTAACATAATTTGATATTTCTTTCAATAAACATAGACAATCACTTAACTAGGAAGTGAATGAATAATTTAATTTTTTTTTTTATCTAATCTAATAACGACTACTCATGGACAGCAAACAATACCCCCCCTCCTCTTTTGATATTTGTTTTTAAAAGCTGGAAATGTTTGCTAAATTATAATTGACATGACTCATTAATTTCCCTTAATATTATAGAAAAAAAGGGTAAATAATGGCTTTAAAATCAAGCACATATTAATGTTGCTAATATCAATTTCCTCCTCAGTGCTTAGATATTCAAAATATACTGTACTTTTCTTATAAATATTTTCCCCATAAGTCATTATTTACTAAATATAAGGTTATTGCTGATTAATTGTGAGAAAATGTATCTTAATATAACTCTGTGAGTCTAATTCACATAATAAGTTTTTAAATGAGGTTTTGTTTTTGGTGAGGAACAAAAAGGGAAAATATATCAAATCAACTGAATGCTTTGAGAAAAATATTCATTTAAAATATATTTCTGAAAATAAATTAATTACTTAATATGATTTTGCACTTGAATATTGTAGCATAAATTTAACTGCAAGTCATTACCGACCTGGTAAAAGTGATTTAAAGTTTTTTCTTGCATAGATACAAAACCTCAGATTTATGGTGGTGGTGGTGGGAATAAGTTTTTCTATGTGTGTATTAGTTCCATGAGAGGTTAAGTAGCATCAGTCTTGAATTGAAACTCTTTCTACATTCAGTTGGTGCTTATCAGTAGTTTAAAATGTTAGAAATAAACAAGATTGGTATTTTAATCACAGACTTTTATGCATTTTCCTTCATAGTACTGTATAAAGAAATTGCTTTTAAAATAAAACAGAATTTTGTTTCATAAAATAACTAGTTTTTTTTTTTTTGTTAAAATTTTAATTTTAAGAATTATGCATGTCTGTTACCTCTTTGTTACATTATAATATAAAACTGTTTAATAAGATATAGTCACCTAAGCTGATATATATTAACACCTAAAATGTATACTGCATTGAAAAGTGAGTAGTTATAAGGCTCTTTCTGAATTATGATTTCATCTATCTGATAATTTTTTTAAAAACATCGTGGGATATGTTGTTTAGATAATATCACTAGGATAAATAGCTTGGCAGAATTTGCAGACTCTAATTTCCTTTTGTCAACCTATGGAAGAATTTGAATTTGGCAATATAACTTAAGCTTTTCACTGCTTTTTGTGACTTTAGTTAAATACAACAGCCTGTTAAGAAATTTAACTAGTCAAATTAAACAGTGTCTATAAAGCTTTATTTTCCAACATTAATTTATTTACTCGGAACCAAGTAGCATTGCAAGGGTTAATGTAAATGCACAATAGCTGTATCTTGCTCTTTGCAAATATGTAAACTTTTTCACTTTGAGGGGTTGCAATTTATTGGCTTAAATGTCTGCACCTATTTTTAAAATTCCTTGTCTTGCAAGGTGACTCTGCCAGTGCTAGTGCCACGTAAAAAGCATCCAGTCCATACTGTGAAGTGATTGGTATTTGGAAGGTCATCCTGCTGTAAAAACCATTCTAAACCTGACCCCACCTGTGCTGGTGCCATGTATAAAGCACTCAGTCCACTCAGCAGGGTGGTTGGTGTTAGGAAGGTTGTTCAGCCATAAAAGCCATGCCAAAACAGACATGGTAGCCTGGTGTAGTCTTCTACTTGGCCAGCAGATATTTCACATTGATGATGACAGACAATAAATATTAAATGAATCTCTGCCAGTTTTGATGATGGAAATTCAGTTGTTCAGTCAACTGAATTACCTTCTGCTTGAATTAAAATTTAAGGGTCCTAATATTCTACAGCTACATGTACCCTTAATGTAATCCTCAAGCAGAATCAATATGATGCAGTGTGTGACAAGGCTGGATTTTTCAAATTAAAGGTACAGTCCATTCTGCACAGTTTCTATCTAAGCAGTTTCATTCACACAGTTTGGAATGACTTTAGGCAGTGGTTAAAAAACAAAAAGCAAATTTGCTATAGGTGCTGCATAGTGGGATCAAACCTAGAACCTTGTGATTCCAAATAGAACTTCTTAACCTTTCAATCATGTTACATCTAATGTAGCACTAATGATGACAGGATGAGACTTTGTCTGGAGAGAAAAATGGATCATATGTTCATATTGTTCATGTATTTGCTATGAAATATCACTATAGCTCACACTTCCTTCAAAATATAAAATTGTTGGCCAATCTGACATTACTGCCTGAAGGTGATGGCAGATAATTGCATTTATTTCTTATTGTTTCATGTCACAAGTGACATTAATCAGCAATATTATTATGTAGCTGTTCTGGTAAAAACGTTAAGATTTTAAAGTGATGTTGATGCATTAGTCTTAATTAGAAACTATAAGTTTCAATTTGTGTGTGTGTGTGTGTGTGAAAGAGAGAGATAATGACCAATTGGGTAAAGAAATAAATTTAGTAAAACCATGTTTTTGAAGGTTAAATTTAAATGTCTATTTCAGACTCAGTCCAGGAAATGCATTTGTAGTCCAAATTGGGAAACATGTACACACACATACACACATTCATGGAAAATTTAAATTATTTTGTTAGTCTTTATATTTAAAAAAAATCATAATTGTTTTTGGCATAAATGCTTGTTTTTGTTTAAGCCCCAGGTCTGACTTAACCAAGTAGCAGTTTAATCAAAGAATTTCTGGTCAATGCCATTGTCTTTTGATGATTAGCTTGAACTACATTATTCTATGTGGTAGGGTGTGACTTGAGAGAAATTTAGTTGATATTTCTAGCAGGTTGAGTAACTATATAGGAGGCTTCATTGTTGTGTAGTTCTGTTAAGAGATGATAAAATCAAGTGGTTTACTCTCAATATATTACTGATACTGAGGTGAGGAGCTGGCAGAATCATTAGCACATCAGGCTTAGTAGCATTTTTACAATCTGAGTTCAAATTCTGCTGAGGTCAGCTTTTCCTTTCATCCTTTTGGAGTTAATAAAATAAGTACCAGTTGACCACAGGGGTGAAAATAATCAACTTACTCCCCCTGCCCAATTTCTGGCCTTGTGCCAAAATTTGAAAGCAATAAATTACTGATACTGATTTTGCTAACTCAGTCAATGGAGGCCAAATCAAAATGCACAATTTTTTTAGACTTTTATTAGTCATATAGCGATAATTCTTTTGATTATCCAAATTATGTTTTCAGTAGTTGTTTTTTGTGGATTATTTAATGTCTCCATAATTTCTGACTTTTCAGTTAAGTTTTAGCTGTTCTTCAGATGTTTTTCAATTATTTAGCATTTTCTTGGAGTTGTGTTGAATTGAACCAAAGACATGAAAGTGAGCATAGCCAAAACTAAGCTACTGTATTAGAGACTGACTGCATGAAGGATGTAGTCTGGTGCATTGTCTAAGAAACAAATTACCAGCTTCATTAGTGAGTTCTTAGTTGATGGAATATGTCTTTAGTCAGCTCAGAAAAATTAACCATTCTTTTAAGTATATCAATTAAATTAGACTGGAATATGAATCATAAACCATGTCTCTGAATTTCTTGGTTGACTTGCTTTCAGTAAAAGATATCTTCTATATATAAGTGGTAATGTTCAGTTTGAGGTACATGTAAGATATTCCATAATCTACTTCTTTCTGCAAGAAGCAAAATGTTTCTTGTTCTGTTTGTCAGTCCCTCTCTTTCTCCCTCCTTCCCTCTCAGAGCAGACTAAGCAGTGGGATAATATGTAAGATAGTGTATACTAGGAGTTTGAATTCTCTAAAGAGGAATTAGATGTGCAGTGCTTAGATGAGAGAAAAACTGAATGCAAGCAAAGATAAGTGATTCAGAAGACAAGCAGATATTTGGTCGGATGACGTAAATGGAGGATTAAAAGGGGGGGGGTAAAAATATTTATTCGCAGTGAAAGAACAGATATTACTGATTTGTGAACTCTGGTATTACAGAGGCAATTATGCAGTCCAAAATGAGGAAGGTTTATTTGGTTTCTGTAAACATATCCTGCTAATGTCATTATGTTTAAAAAAAAAAAAACAAAAAAAAAACAGGCATAAAAGTGTTACCTTCAGCAATAAATTATTTACTAGAACTTTCTATTATAGGTGGATGTCGAGACACTATATCTCAAAGGGCATTATTGATTAGCTGAGATGTTCTGATGGCTAAGTAGTCAATAGTGAAGTAATAGCATTGATACTATGTTATTGCTGTTTAATTTTGCGTTCCTGTCAGTTATCATCATCATCATCATTATTTTTGTTGGTTTTTAATGTTCATTTTTTACATCTTTGCATGGTTTGGATGGAATTCATTGTGGCAGAATTTCTATGTCTGGATATCCTTCCTATTATCAACTCTCACCTCTTTCTAAGTAAGGTAATAATTCTCACTGGCCAGACATATTTTTCATGGAAGATTGGAAACAAAGGATGCCATTTGTAGGACAGTAACACTCTTTTACATCTGTCATGCAATATCAAGACAGAGATTCTAACATATATATGATGAGCTTCTTTCAGTTTGTGACTACCAAATTCCATTCACAAGGCATTGGTCAGCTCAAGGCTATAGTAGAGGGTGCTAGCCACTGTATCATGCAGTGGGACTGAACCTGGAGCCATGTAGCAAACTTCTTAACCACATAGCCATACTTGTCCAGCAATTTTTATTTGATGGAAATTTGTGTGGAGAAGGGTGAGGAAGAGAGTTTTAGATACCCAGATTAGCAGCTCAATTATATCCATAAGACAATAACAAATCACAACTAAAATCATCACACACACAAACATGTGTGCACGCTCCATGGTACAGGTATTTGGTTTAATCGTCTCTTGAATTCTTATGATGACTTAGCATATTTCACATTCCTTTCACTGCATCACAAAGGTGAGATTTCCTTTTCAAGGCCAGAATAAAGTTGTTGACAACATACTTTGTACAAATATTAGATACACCAGAATATTGCTTCCACATCTAAGATAGTTCTATCACATAGACTTATTTGGTCAGTTCTTTATTTAGCTCTCTTTATTATTATTTCTTTCTAAGTCTTTCTTGTTTCTTTACTGCCCACAAGGGGTTAAACATAGAGGGGACAAACAAGGACAGACAAAGGGATTAAGTCAATTACATCGACCTCAGTGCGTAACTGGTACTTATTTAATTGAACCCGAAAGGATGAAAAGCTAAGTTGACCTCGGCGGAATTTGAACTCAGAACGTAATGACAGACGAAATACCACTAAGCATTTTGCCTGACGTGTTAACGTTTCTGCCGGCTCAACGCCTTATTTCTTACTAAGTCTTTCTATCATAACTAAGATTTCTATCCCTGAATTTGCTAACTCTGTGTACCATTTTTTCATAAATCCTGTCTTTCTTCCTTCTTACAACTGAGTGGACTCCACAAAAGGCTCTGCACCTTACACCTCAACACATAACTCATTTCTTCTGGTTCAATTCTGCATTCTTTCTGAACTTCAAACTAAACATAATCTGACATTGCTTTTCATATTAAATTAGATTAAGCTGATAACAAAATCATTAAGGTACACGATACTGTGTATATTAATGTCCATTTGGTACAGGTGTAGGTACACAGTTAGGAAGCTCATTTGGGAACCATGTGGATTGAGATTTGTTCTCGATATGTGAACATTACCGGCTGGTGTCCTCTACTATGATTGCAAGTTGACCAATAGCTTATGAGTGAAATTTTGTAAATGGAAACTGTGTTTTGTGTGTATGTATAGATATGCGTGTGTAAGAGATAGCCTGTATTCCCCTTGTCTTATGCACTCTGATTGTAAACACAGTTACTTTTCATGTAAATAGTGTTATTTGTTTGTAATCCTCTTCAATTGCATGTCTGGGCTATTTGTTTGATAGACAAGAGGAAATATTACCTTGCTTAGAAACAGGTGAGGGTCAATGACAGGAAGAGTATCTGGCTGTACAAAAGTGTCTCAACATCTTATCTGGTTCATGCAAGTCTGGTAAAGTAGATGTTAAGATATGATGATGATTATTAATGTCCAATTGAACATTTTTATTTATTTTTTTGTAAGATCTCAAATCAAATATTTGCTTTGTGTTAGGAATGTTTTCTTCTTTTCTTTTCGCCCTTTTCAAGCCTAGCCAGACTCATGGGCCTGGTTTCTGTGGTGTATGTATTCCCCCCAGCTGGATGGGATGCCAGTCCATCGCGGCATTACTCAAGAAACGGGAAGAGAGAGTGAGAGAAAGTTGGGGCGAAAGAGTACAACAGGGATTGCCACCACCCCCTGCCGAAGCCTTGTGGAGCTTTAAGTGTTTTTACTCAATAAACTCTCACAATGCCCAGCCTGGGAATTGAAACTGCAATCCCCTAATCGCGAGTCCGCTGCCCTAACCACTGGGCCATTAAGAATGTTTTGGCATGACTAAATTAACCTCTGGCTTTTATCTAATTATATACTTGATATATTTAAATTTGTGTTTAAACCATATTATAAGAAATCATTTTAGAAATGGGAACAGCAATGTTGGTCTAGGCTTGTAGACACAGTCAGAAAGTTTGTGGAAAACTGGTGTTATTTTATTTTTAAAGTTACCTAGAAGTTTTAATTTATGTGCCTGATGATAAATCCAGCTTTTGTAAACAACCCAAACTGCAACATTTCCGAGATTAGTAGCTATAAATATATCTGAATTTTGTATAATATTGTAAGCTTCTATCATGCTCCATTTGTTGAACCTGCTAGTTTTTCAGACTTGCATGTGACTTTCAAATTATGCTGGGATTCTTTCAAGTAATTGCACATGTTGTTCATCATAGCTCGACTGAATGCTCTGTGTATACTGTATATACAGGGTTTGCTTTTAATGTGTGTAATAAAGGGTTCTTTTTTTTTTTTGTATCATTATTGCTTATGGAAAGGCAAGGATTTGGTAGAAACTAACTTATACGATCTTCAATGTAGTGAGCATCAAATACTTAGATTACATGATGAAGTATCACAAATTAATCATTTCAACAAGTGCCAGAAACATGCTTTGGTCTTATTAAACCTCCTCAGTACTTGCCAAAACTGTTAAAGTAATAGTCATTGAGCTAATTATGTATTAAATTCTCATATTAAATATGTTAACAGTAATTTAACTATTATTTCTCATGCAGATGGCATCTCCAAGTAATTAACTTCAGTGCTTTAGGTTTTGAAATATACTAATTTTTCATGCCTACTGGTTTATAATATTTACTTAGTGATTCAGTATCTTGCAATTATGGTGAAATCTGTTTTACTGAGGAGGTTTCAGAATATTGAAACATGTCTACAGTTGTTTCCCATACTTGCTTAAGTGATAAAATAATAATAGTCGTTTAAGCTAAGGTTTTTTTTTTTTTTTGTTAATTTACTATTTATATTTTTCAGTTAGGTAATTAATACTATATTAAATGCTACATAGTTTTGTCCTTCAGTATATTCGGGTGTGATTTTGATTTTCACTCATTCGAAATTGATAAATTCTGTAATATTTTGCCACATTACAATCAACTTGGCCCCTCACTTGTAAAAATTGTTTTTGTGCCTATCTGAAAATAAAGGAGTAAATAAATGATGCTAATGACACAGACAGTAAAACAGCTGGTCTACTTGTAGTAAAATAGCTGAACTACTTGTTACCACTGTACTTTTGTTTGCTGTCTTAACAATTTAAGATTAACCACTCTTGCAATACATTTTTCCATTTCCTCTTCCTGGAAATAAGTAATAGTTGCATATGCATGCACACACACTTCAAGTTCAACGACTGTGTTTCTATTTACTTTCAAAAGAAATAGCATCGTTGTATCTAAAACAGAAGATCCCATTATGTGTGTATGCAAACAAAGCACAGCGTTATTCTTGCTCCACCCAGTGCCGATTATGTCCCCTAAGTAAGAGCAAATACAAATGCTATTGCTTTTAGTGAGTCATTGGAAATCATTATTTGCAGAAAAGTTTTTTTTTTTTCTTTCTATTATTTATTGCAGGATCCATTGACAACGTATTGTTCCATGTACTTGAAGCACAACTTGTCCATCTTGTATGGATTTTGAATATTGACTAATATTTAAGTTTGTACTTTGTCTTGTCTTATAGATCAGGCAAATGTGAAATGGGAGGGCTACTGAAGAGGACAAATGTTCTCTCTGTATCATTTCGATTTAAAGAAACAATTATAACGTTGCATTTTTTCTCTTTATTATTATTATTATTATTTTTACATCAATAAACTAACAAGCTGTTAGAAAGCATGAATGACTCGGCATCAAAACCGGTTAGTACTTTCAGTTTAACCACACCCATACTTGCATTCACATATACTCACACATCCACATTTATTTATTTTGTGTGTGTATGTGTGTGTGTGTGTGTGTGTGTGTGTGTGTGCACATATACATACACACTTTCAGCATGTACAAGACAAGGAAGAAATCTATGAATTGACTTATTTACATCATTATAATAGTTATCACGTAGATATGTGTAACATGAATGCCAATAGCAACTGTTATGACTAAAACTATTGATTTTTTTTTTTTTTTTTCTTTTTACTTGCTGATAGAAACCCAGACTAGACAGACAGAATGAAGTTTTTTTGTGTTTTCTTTTTTTGTCTTAGGAAACAAAAAAGTATTTGTTGTACTGTCTTAAGCTTATATATATATATATAAAAAAATGATGACAATTATAGTAATAATCAATAATAATATTTTCTAACTTTGGCACAGTACCTCTTATTTGGGAGGGAATATGTCACTTTCTGCAAATTTTGTACTGAGTAAAGAGAAATGGAAAAAATGAAGTCCAGTCAAGTAGAGTTTTAGCTCTCTAGAAATTACAAAGAACCTTATTAGATGAGAACAAATTATTTATACTGCAGGGACACAAAAATATATATTTCACTCTGGTACTCCAGCACGACTACAGTTGTATGGTTGAAATGTATGAAAGAATATTATATATGTAGGATGTGTATGTGTTTGTGTTTTGTATATATGTATACATATTATACATACACACACACACACATATATATACACACACACATACACCTCACAATGAAAGTTGGAATACTTAAATTATCTACTTAAAATTCCAACTTTTCTTTTGTTAGAAGAATCGCTAAAATATATTTTTTCCCCGACTTTTAGATGAACTATAATACTTCTAAGATATGTCAGAATTTTGTGTGTGTGTGTGTGCATGTATGTGGGTAGGTGGGTGGCTGATAGGGTGAGTGAAGTGGGGGATAGTGGGAAAGTAGAACTTGGGATAATCCAAAACGTCATTTATTATTTCTATTCAAGTAGGTTGCTAGGATAATCTTTTTTAAATCCTGTTACAGCCTACCTAAAACTCTTAATTAAAATCTATTTTTAATGCTTATCATTAGGCTTACAACCCTTTTTAATAGAGTTTAGTTGTCTTTTATCTATTGTCAACATTATCTTTGTTTAAAATTATTCTTAAACTTGTCCTATGTCATTGCTTTGAATAAATGTAAGTAGAAACTATTTCTTGGTTAAAACCTGAAAAATATTTTTGAGAAGTGACATACCACAAATTATATTGCAATGATCTTTTGCATTTTGTTTGTTTGTGTGTGGATGCTTTTGGATCCACACGTACACAGAGGTATGCAAGCATACACATGCACACACGCACACATTCACTATATATATATATATATATATATATATATATATATATATACACACACACACACACACACACACACACACAAAATAATTCATGTGCGTGCATGTAATTATAAAAATCTGTTTGTAACAGGTGACCATCATTATTGAATCTAAAGTTCTAAGTATGAGTAACATTTGTAAAGGGAAATGGCTAGGTCAGTGTCTGTGTTTATATCTGGAGTGAGAGAATACTCCATATATGAAGCATGTATATTTTATTAGCTGAAGCTTCTTGAATTGAAGCACTGAATTTTCACATTACAGAATATTTAACTTCTGTATGTGTGTATGTATGCATAATACATGTAATTATATATGGAAAGTGTGTGTGTGTGTATATGTATTTGTTTGGTGAATATTTTGTATTTGCAAAGTGTCTGTATATTCTATTAGAGGTTCGTGCTTCTTGATTTCTAATTCTAATTTTCACATTACAGGTTATGTGTCTGTGTCTGTGTGTGTGTGTGTGTGTGTGGAACAGTCAGAACAAATTTAATTAAAAGGCAATTTATTTAATCTGCTTGAATGAATGTTTTTGTTTTTTAAATTTTTCTTATATCTTCTAATGGGACATTATACATTTATCAAAGTTTAACAATCCTGACATTGTTTTTAAACATTTTATTTTTCTGCTTTTATCAGATATTTATTGAGGTAAGCATCTTTTAGTAGAATAGGCTCTTTGCTACTAATTTCTTTATTAAATTATTTTGCATGGTACGTTTCCATATATATATATATATATACATACATATATATATATATCTTTTTTCAATTAATTCGTTATTGTAATTAATCTTTACTTTTCATTCTTTTTTTCAAAGTTCTGCTTGTTCAGATATAATTTTTGATTAAAAAAAACAAAACCTCTTTTAATAGAAAATCATATTTTGTTCAGTAATTTAAAAAATTTATTTCTGTCTTTAATATAATAGTCTGAACTTTTAAAACTAAACTTGATTGATTGAAGTTAATCATCTTGTGTTCAAATTTATTTTGGCGTATTTGTGTGCATATTTGTGTATGAGTGCATTGGTTGTTTTCTATGTATAAATAATGATTAAAATTTTGCTTATTCCTTTAATACTTTATTTCTTAAAGTAACATTTTTAGACTCTTTTCCCCCCTCTTCTTTTTAGTTTATTGGTTAAGATCCTTGTTTTTTGTAGTGTTTATTTTTATCTCTTCCTTGCATGTTTCTGAAGAACATCATTGCTAAATTTAATCTTCTAAGAATTTGTTGAGATATGAATAAAATATTCTTTCATTAGAATTGTTTAATCTATTTTCCATTGCTTCCTCTATTTTTATTCTCTTTCAATTATTTTCCCAATTTGAAAAATAAAATCCTTCTAGAATAATGTGGAGGTAACCTGTGTAGCTAAGTGGGCACTGAAACAAAAGTGAGTTGGAACAGAGAGATCTGTTATTCTAGAATAGTTGCTTTGGTGTTAGCAGTTTGATAAATATCAAGATGTTTGTGATAATAGCTCTGAAATGTGTAAAAACACCATTACATCCTTAGTCATAAATATTAGTAAAAACCATCATATGACAATCTTCTGGGCCAAAGGTTTTAAGTGAAAAGAAACCCAGATTCTTGATGTGCTAATAATCTGAATGACTGTAAGAATATAACATTTTCCCAAATGGCTTCAATGAATTTGTAAACATATTGGAGGCTTAAGAAGCATATTTAAAAATGCCTAATAATGTAGATTTCACACATTTCAGTTCATGATGTGAATATGCCTGGTCTCTAAGTACATGGTAGCTCAAATCATAGCATAGGTTACTGACTTCCAATTGAGTATTGAAATACAATTTTCTCTTCCTCCACAGCACAGGTCTATATATAAATAATATAGATTTAAACATGCCAAAGTCTTGGAGGAAAAAAATCTTACTGCCTACATGTTTCTCTCTGTCACTGACAGTATCCATGAATTTACACAGGATCCTCTAGATTGTCTCTCAATCTGCCTGTTAGATATAAATTAAATTATCTTCAAACTACATCTTAAAAAAAAAAGACATGTCATCTGAAAATATGAGAAGCCATGGTTGGCTTACTTGATTAGAGTTGACATTATTATCACCCACAATCTGTTATAGAGCACTGAGTCTTCTAATGTTCCTTGCTCTTAATATTTGCCCCACATTTGCATCTTCACAAAAAATTGAAAATACCCTTGATAACTGGTATGAAGTATCAGGACTGATATTTGACACTTGTAAACAGCTTCACAAAAAGTAAAACCTGAGGAATTTAAGATTCTCTGTTCTGTCTTTTATTTTACCATAAAATCTTCCAGTTTATTTACTTAAATAATTTACTCAGTCATCCACCATATTTGATTGAGTAGTTCTCAATAACTTTGAAAGTTATATTTTGCTTTTGACATCAATAAATTCTTTTATTGGCATTAGAAACTTAACAAAGCTGCCTACAGACAGACACCTCTCATCATTAACCTGTTCATATTCAGAATACTCTGTCAAATGTAATGCTATTTATTCAGATTGTTTTGAATTAATTATGCATTATCTCATAACTGAGATTTCTACAATGTGACAACTGAACTAAATAAGATGTTTTTTGACCAGTTTTCATCATATTCCATCTTTCTCCCTTACCCTGCTGTTATGCTCGTGATGTCATGAGACAACCGCCTAAGTTAATGATGACTCGACAAGCTATACTATACACAAGCTCCATTCATATGCAGTATCACCATGTGCTGGCATATCTTCAGCTTGGTCCATAAAAATAAATAAATAACCTTTCCATAAACTAAAACCAACAGATGACAACACTACATCCCTTTACTTCGTTCACTTGTGAACAATACAGCTAAAACCATCGTAAGTCCCTTATAAATAGTTTACCTGGCAGTCAGTCACTAGCACCCTCTCACAATGCCCTACATAACCAAGGCTGCTCTATAGTTACTAAGCCTTTCAAAATGTCATTTCTTCTATACATTAACATTCTAGGCCACACCCAAGAAGAGATATATGCTAAGCAAGTCTTTGCTTACTAACAGACTCAATGAGATCTATGACTCCTCCAACAAATTTTTCCTTGTCTTCACTTTACAACTAACTAGTATAATATTCCCAAATTTTCTGAACATTGTCAACTTTATATTACTGTCGTCACTCCCTTCAGTATGGTATGCCATGCAATTTGCCCAATGTTTTGTTTTTTTTCCCCTGAGTCTCACATCTGTCTGGTATTTTATCTATCTATGATTTCCCTCCATCTACTTGAAACAGTAACCCACAATTGAGCTGTCACCCATCACACCCCTCTCTTTCTTGCTCTACCAACTTCTACTACAATTATTGCTTTTCTAAATATTATTGACTATTACACCTATACTTATTTCTCTGGTATTATTCCTTATGACTCCTTTCTAGAACTGCTGGCAACAATAGTTACTCTTCCAGATATTGCTGTCATGATAGATTCCCTCTTAGTGTTATTTTCCTACAGTTACTCTAAAAAACTACCTGCTCTTATAGATACTACTTTTTTTCCCCCAAACACATTTGTCTAGTATTTCCTCTTGGTATATGACTTTCACCCTATTACGGTTTATAACAAATATTAATCTTGCTAACCCTCTACACTCCTCATTATTCCTGATAGTTGGAACTCATGACAGCAAATAAGCTATGGGTACTGCCTATGGGTACATCTTATTCCAAAGATTTTTTCAATATCTCAAAAACAAAATTATGCAGCTTGTAATTTGTTTTCATTTTAAATGTGGTTTGACTATTATAAAGGCTTCATATTTTGGATAGCAATGAAATGTGAGTGAAACAGCTTCATGTGCGAAATGAAACTGGATCAACACTGGCACCATACATCACTGTTTTCTACATGCTGAACAAATATCCAAGATCAAATTTCATATATTTTTTTTAAATATATGGTATGCAAGAAAACATAAGATATATTGATAGGTAATCAAATCCAGAATTGAACTAATGTGTGATCAAAGGGTTTACTACATACACAGAGATCTTGATGGTATTTGCAAGGCGGTGAGCTGGCAGAAGCGTTAGCACGTCGGGCGAAATGCTTAGCGGTATTTCGTTTGTCGCTACGTTCTGAGTTCAAATTCCGCCGAGGTCGACTTTGCCTTTCATCCTTTCGGGGTCGATTAAATAAGTACCAGTTACGCACTGGAGTCATTATAATCGACTTAATCCGTTTGTCTGTCCTTGTTTGTCCCCTCTGTGTTTAGCCCCTTGTGGGTAGTAAAGAAATAGGTATTTGCATCTGCATATAAACACCTCAGTTACTATCATTGTACAAGTATGTAATCTTTTATTCTAGCACTGATACTTCTGAGATTATATTAATTCTAACTTTTGTAAAGTTTCAAGTTCCATCAGATTGCAGTGCTGTTTCCTCAAGACTAATTGTAGCCAAGATTTTAATAAGGCTGATGTTTTGTTCTAGTCATATAAAAGGGTAGTAATCAATTCTGTTTGAAAAAAGAGCCAAAGGTTTCAGTCCAACCAAATTCTCAAATTTATATCCCCTTATGTTTATTCTTCATGTGATGCATCAACAATTTAACTCTTGTTATATTTTTGTTAAAATAACACTGCTGTTGTTTCAATTAATTTTGAAAATAAGGAATTTATGGGTGGGGTGGGGTGGGGTGGAATTGCCATTATTAAGCCAGTATTTGGAACATGAATTGACATGAAATTTGGATGGAAATTTTTAGCTCATTTTACAAGATGAAGTTTCTGTCCTAGAACGGGCTATGTTCCATGCTACTGGCATGTGTAACACTTGTGTAGTCTCTTACTGTATTTTTACATATAGATCAAACAAATTACTTGCATTTTGTACAAACTAGATATATTTACCATGATTATAGATCTTTTTAACATATATATATTTGACCTACTGTATCTGAGACACTACATACACTATGAAACTTAATTGTCATTTCTAGCGAAGTTTCATTGTTGATCTGCCGTATTTCAGTGAAGAAATAAATCAATATTATCAGTAGTATTCTCTATTCATATTTAAGAATAGGTGGATGTGTAATATACATACACATATTTGCAGGACTGAAATAAATATGAATATTACAAAGTCTAGCTGTGAGAGGAATGCAAATGTAAACCTGTTCCTTCTCTGCTCTTGATGTATGGAAAAAGCGTGAAGGAACCTTCCAATGGACTGTTTCTTGGAGACTCATCCACCTTTTTTGCCCCCATATATCAAGAGCATTGCAATAATGTATTTACCTTTCTGATTCATGCTGCGTTGTACTTAAAGTTTAAACTTTTTAATTAATGTCAACCTGTCAAAAGCACAGATATGAAAACTAGTCTGTCCATTATGGTGATGGCTTAATTTACGACAGCTCTATACAGCTGCTGAAACACTGTTCCATTTGAAGTTCATGAAATTGAACATGTGACATATAATGAATTGTGATTTTTAGCACAAAGATGGGAGTAGTTAGTTGAATACATTGACATTGATGCTGGACTGATACTTAATTTTATCAATCCCAAAGAACTCCGAACATAAAGGGCTGGGACAAATACCACACATAATTTTTACCTTGGGTATTTTGAGTAGAATTGCAGAACAGTGGAATAGCTTGCTGGGAGTTTATAACTACTCAGTAGCACAGAAATCTAACCATTGTGTGTGTTAGTGTATATATTTTTGAGTAGGTTTCTGTGTATTTTGACAGATATAGTGAGTGCTCTCACACACACAACCTACCCATATTTATAGATTCATCTCCAAAAATATAACTTTAAAACTGACTGTAAACATCCGTATCTAAATTAAAGCCTATAAGAAATGCAAGTAATTGTATTTTTTAAATATCGTAGTATTTGGTACATTAAGATATTTTCAAAGCTATAAATGTTTATAGATTGCAATAAAAATCTAGGATTGTATCATTGACTGAAAGCTTATTTTTAAATATATTAATGTCCAAATTTTTTTGTTTTTGCTTTTCATCCTTCTAAGATTGATAAAATAAACACCAAGTCAATACAATTGACGTATCTTTTCTCAAAATTTGTAGTTATTTTAATATTTCAGAAACTACTGAAGTCAGCAAGTTCAGATGCTTTTATTTTAACATCTAAAAGATGCAGGCATGGTTATGTGGTTAAGAAGCTTGCTTTACAATCATGTGGTTTCAGGTTCTGCCCCGCTGTGTGACACTTTGGGCAAGTGTCTTTTGACTATAGCCCTGAGCTGACCAATATTTTGTAAGTGAATTTGGTTTGTCAATATCGCAGTGACTTAGCAGTTTAGCAAAACGAACTTATAGGATAAGCATTGGGTTTGATTTATTTGAATAAATCATTTGAAGTGGTACTCCTGCATGACTGCATATTGTGTGTGTGTGTGTTTTAAAGCCTGGTTCTTATTTTCTTGGTCCCTTTTACTAAACTGTTATGGGGATGTAAACACAGCAGAACAGGTTGTCAAGTGGGGGTGGGGCACAAACACACACATATATGAAAGTCTTCTTTCAGTTTCCATCTACCAAATCCACTCACAAGGTTTTCGTTAGCCTGAAGGTATGATAGAAGACACTTATCCAAGGTGCCACACAGTGGGACTGAACCTGGAATCATGTCATTGGGAAGCAAGCTTCTTACCACACACATACAACCTACCAGCAAGGTGGCAACATCATAAGGCCACAACAATGTAAAGTGCATTGTTAGTAGTGGTGTATAACATCTGACATCTGA
>NC_043016.1:24578955-24733955 GCF_006345805.1 Octopus sinensis | reverse complement strand
GAAAGCCTCACATGTGTTAGCAAATTCCTTAAGACCAGAAAATATTTGGGTACTAACTGTTAGTCACTGACCTACTACAAGGCTCAGGCTAAGGTAGGACTTCCATTAGAATACTTATTTCATTATTACCCACAAGGGGCTAAACACAGAGGGGACAAACAAGGACAGACATAGGTATTAAGTCGATTACATCGACCCCAGTGCGTAACTGGTACTTAATTTATCGACCCCGAAAGGATGAAAGGCAAAGTCGACCTCGGCGGAATTTGAACTCACAACGTAACGGCAGACGAAATACCGCTAAGCATTTCGCCCGGCGTGCTAACGTTTCTGCCTGCATCTACTGGTCACTGCTGTTGCTTCTCCCTTCCCCCCTCTCTCCCACACATCTTAGACCACTGATAAAAGATAGCCATTCAACAAAGATTGGTTAAGATTCAATTACTGATATACTATAATCAACATAAACAAGCCATATCACATCCTACACTCTTCTAAAAATATACTTCTAGTTATACTATTTGCAAACCAAAAAATATTGATGGTGATGTTCTAGAATGTTTTTGGTTGTAGATTTGCTTGATCAAAGCTGACCTGTGGCCATTCTGCCACAGCTCCAATAACCTTCCTACTCACTAGCTGCACTTTTTTTTTTCACTCAAAAACCATAGTGGATCTATCGCTGTCATCCTTAGATCTACCCCACTCACCAAACATTCGGTCCAATCCTACCTCCACTCAAAATTCAACTGCCTGGAATTTACCTGTCCAACCTATATATTGTTTTAAAGCTTCCACATATACATTTACTTGCAAATGTTCAAACCGAATGCTAATTAACGTTCAACTCAACTGTCTGAAAATTTGCAACAATCATGGACATTGTTGTGCCACCATCTTGTCAACTCGTATATAATACCTTTTTACTTGTTTCAGTTATTGAATTGTGGCTATACTCAGGTATCCCCTTGAAGAGTTTTAAGTCTGGCACTTACTCTGTGGGTCCCTTTTGCTAAACCGCTAAATATGGTGACATAAACCCCATATCGGTTTTCAAGTGATGGTAGGGGTACACAACATACACACACACACATGTTTTTGGGAATAATGATTGTCGAAGCATATCATATACAGCTACCAAATCCACTCAGAAGGAATTGGTTGGTCCAGTAGAAGACACTTGCACATTAGGACTGAACCTAAGACCACATGTTTGTGGAGCAAGCTCCTTACACAACTAAGCCTGCTTTTATTTCCACAAACGTATTCAAAATTGGATACCTCTGGGGTGAGTGCAAACAAGATATCATTAAGAAAAGATGTGTATGTGTGTGCTATACAATAGTTTTACTAGTATAGCACTTGTAAAATCCAGGTTTATTACTGTCTTTTAGTAATTCTTATTCTTCCTGCTTCAAGCTAGTTCTCTCTTTCCTTTCCACTCTGTCAATCCCCTGTCTATCTGCTTATTTGTCTTATCTATCGCTATAACACTTTCTTCCTCTGTCTTAGAACTTACTCAACACAACCACTGGTTTCCCCATCTCCATGATGGTAGGAAGCTTTCAAAAGAGCTGAACAGTAGGAGGCGTGACATGAAGATTAAATGCAGCAAACAAAAAGGAAATGTGCATGACTTTATGTGTGTGTATGTATGTGTAACACTTGAAAAATAACATTATTGAAAAACGTGTTTAATTTGGTTGTGTTTTATGCAAGAAATATATAGGTGGATGCTGTTGAGGTGCCATCATTAAAATTAAGGAAGTTGATAATCATGTAAGCTGTGAACTTTATGGTGTTTTAGCTAAAATAACAGGCAGCAAAGTTTTAAAGTGTAAATTTTGTCATTATTTTGAAAACATTAGATTAAATACACCACAATATTAACTTAGAAATTTACTCACACTCTTTGTTAACAGCATATAAAGGCATAATTAAGGGAGGAAACTTATGGGGGATTATGATATTTATTGTTTAATATAGAGACAGAAAAAATGTTTGGGTACTAACTGTTTCTGACGTCTAATTTGAGAATAACATTGGTGAGAAGAATGTGAAAGTGTGGGAGTCTTTTTTCTTCTATTGATATTGAGCAAATTATCCCAAATGTTTGGGGTGAATAAACATCCCTTTTTTTTTTAAATGGCTGTTTGTGTGTTACAATTTTTAGTGGGACATTTTGAAGTTTAACAACATTACAGGATTATGGATTTAGTTCAGTTACCTAAAATTTACACTACAAAATACAATACTCTTTTACTCTCTCTTTTACTCTTTTACTTGTTTCAGTCATTTGACTGCGGCCATGCTGGAGCACCGCCTTTAATCGAACAAATCAACTCCAGGACTTATTCTTTGTAAGCCCAGTACTTATTCTATCGGTCTCTTTTGCCGAACCGCTAAGTGACGGGGACGTAAACACACCAGCATCGGTTGTCAAGCAATGCTAGGGGGACAAACACAGACACACAAATACACACACATATACATATATATATATATATACATATATACGACAGGCTTCTTTCAGTTTCCGTCTACCAAATCCACTCACAAGGCATTGGTCGGCCCGGGGCTATAGCAGAAGACACTTGCCCAAGATGCCACGCAGTGGGACTGAACCCGGAACCATGTGGTTGGTTAGCAAGCTACTTACCACACAGCCACTCCTGCGCCTATATTTATATTTATATTTATACTAATTTCTAGTAAGTCAACATTATGTTAGTATACTAAATTGTACATTTTTCGTAATCATTTATAATAACTGAATGAATGAATGAATGAATGAATGAACATGTGAGAAAGATACATTTCAAACTTGTGTACAAATAAACAGCAGGATGTAACTAGTACCAATGATTTAGAAATTGAAAAGAATTTCTCTCTCTCTCTCTCTCTCTCTCTATATATATATATATATATATATATATATATATATATATATATATATATATATATATATAGCTCTCTCTCTCTCATTGAAATGAAATGGAATTATTTGAATTGCTGGATTGTTTCATAAAAAGTTCATAAAGTATTTTTCAGCTTTCACAGACTAAGTTGTATTTGAAGTATATTTAAGCAAAAGAGTTATTTGCAAAATAAACTGAATTCATAGATATTGTGATTTGTTGTTGTGTGTGTGTGTGTATGTATATACATTGGGTCATCCCGTTTTTTTAATACTTTTAGTTTTCAAAATTAAGATAAACAGTTCTTTATACTCTCCTTCATTTTTCAATAATACTCTTCCATCTGTCTGGTAGACTTGTAAGGCCCCTTTTCCAAAATTTACTTGTCCGTGATGAAAAATATTCCTCCAGTACTGTTCTGACCTCGTCTATGGAATTCATATTTTTTCTGTCCAAATGATTTTGAAGACTACTGAATAAATGATAATCAGATGGGGGCAGTGTCCAGGAAATATGGTGGGTGGGGCATCATTTTCCATTCAAACTGCTCCAAGCTTTGGAATGTCATCTTCACTGAATGTGGCTGAGCATTATCCTGATAGAACATTTTTTGTCTTGAAACCAAAGATGGTTGTTTTTCTTCTAGCACTGACTTAAGTTGTTCAAGCTGCTCACAATATACCTCCTTTGTTATCATTTGGTTTGGGTTTAATAGTTCAAAGTGAACTAAACTTTTCATATCCCACCAAACAGATAACAACACTTCATGTGGGTGAAGACCTTCTTTAGCCTGGAGTGCCAGTGTTTCTCCTTTTCCTATCCGCTATCTTTGGCACTTGACATTTTTATAGAGAATCCATTCCTTGTCACCAATCACTATTCAGTCCAAAAATGGTTCATTCGTGAGATGTGACAGCAAAGAAAAGCACACAATTACTCTCTGCGTTTGATTAGACTCAGAAAGTTTGTGAGGGACCCACTGGCTCAATTTGCTAACTTTTCTGATGGCACACATGTGTTGATGAATGGTTGAATGAGCAAATCTAAGCTTCTCTGCTGCTTCCTCAACAGTTATGATGGGATTTTGTTCCACCAGGTTTTGCAGGATGTCCTCATTGAGCTCTACAGATCTTCCATGATGAGACTCATCTTCTATGCTGCAGTTTCTGGCTCAGAATTTTTGGAACCACTGTTGACATTGGCCTACACTTATTGTTCAATCCCCATATACTGCATTAATATTCCTTGCACTTTCCTTTGTGCTGTTGCTCTTATTGAACTCGTAAAGCAAAATATGCTGAGTATGTTCTTTTGTCACTTCCATTATAGCTTTGAAAAATAACTGTTAAAATCGAACTGCACTCTTCAAAACTTGCACTAAGAATAAGTACAAGATAAAATTACAACCTGGTTTTATAGCAAGTTGATGCAGGTAGTTTATCCTGTCCCCCTCCAACTTTTAGTTCATGCAGTTGAAAAAAAACGCATTATTTATGAGATGACCCAATATATATATATATGTGTGTGTGTGTGTGTATGACTGTATTCATCATTGCTATTTTATTGTTCATAATTCCATGCTTGCATTGGGTCTGACTAGATATCTTTCTCGTCACTGGCCCCCACCTCTTTCCAAATAAATTCGTTCTTCCTCATAGTTGGACGTATTTCCATGAAAAATTAGGAACAAAAGGCATTGCTTGTATGGCAACGACAGTGGTTTACAACTCTTGTGCAATGCCAATTGATCTCTCTCACACACACACACACACACACACACTCTTTCTCTCTCTCTCTCTTTTACTTCCACTTTCCGTCTATCATATCCCCTATCCCCTCAGAAGGTTTTGAAGGAATGTCATTGCCTATGGCCCTTAATATGGCATCAAAAACTGATGGGAAGTATAAGAGAGAAAGCTAGCCTCAGCTGGAGACCTGGCCTGAATTCTTGCAGAGTGAACTTGTTAAAGACACCCACAGTACCAGGTGGGTATTTTTTTACACACACATACACATATTGACGTGTGCCTGTGTGTGTGAATGTATATGAATGACCTATCAGTGTTGTATATTTAGAACAAATAGGATGACCAAAAATTATAATGGGAGACTATGGATATCTTCTGCTAATCTGTTGGTTGGTACTTGCTGACATCTAATTTTTTCATAACTTTGGTAGTATTTAACCTTGGTGAAAAATATATATTCTGTTTCTACACCAAAAAGTCATGTTAACAATTCACACTGGATTTGAAACTGTACTTTAGTTGCAATTCTTCATGTGAGAACGTAACTTGTGTAGAAGAACACGATTTAAATTATCTTGAGAATGTGAATAATTTCAGTTAGTTGTGAGCTAGTCACATGTTTATTGTAATAGAGGATGCTTTAGTAACACAGATATGTAATGTGAGAGTAGTTGTTATTTAGCTCCAGTTAGTCAAATAAAAGACAAGCCCATCATGACCTTATTGTCTTTTTAGAATAAGTCTACGACTACATTATCTGTCTTTCCTGTATTAAGGTATTGAAATGTGCTTTGAGAAGATTTGGTTGTTGTTGTTTTTTCTAGCAGGTCCATGCATCGATATAGAGATTCCAGTGCAGTGCTGTATCTTCTTGTGGAGTAAATTGTTTATCTCCAGATCAGCCTTTATTGAGCAGATCAGTTACCACTGCCAGACAATAATGCATCTAAAACTATATTGTCCAAGGTGTCTTTTTGTAAGACATAGGTGCTGGCATGGTCATGTGGTGAGAAGTTTGGTTCCCAACCACATGGTTCTGGCTTCAGTCCCACTGTTTGGCATGTTGGACAAGTGTGTGTCTCTGTCTGTCCCCACCAGCACTTGACAACTAGTGTTGGTGTGTTTACAGCCCTTTAACTTAGCAGTTCATAAAAGAAACAGATAAAATAAGTATCAGGCTTTAAAAAAAATAATAAATACTAGGGTTGATTCATTCAATTAAAACTCTTCAAGGTGGTGCCCCAGCTTGGCCACAGTCTAATGACTGAAACATGTAAAAGGTAAAAGACATTTGGGTGTGGTTCAAGGAAGATCTGGCACTGTTAACTAGCTATAAAATGTGGTTTCCCTCATTGGCACATGGGTGAATGGTAGATAGATGATAACCAAATTGGATAACTCTAAAGAAGACAAGTTTAGCCAGTGTTCTATTTGGCAAAGCTTTCAGCTGACTAAAAATTGGTACATTTGTAGACATCTGATATTGTGTGTAATGTGTCTGTCTGTTATAAGATACCATATAAAAAGAAAGTAATAGCTATGAATGATATAAAGATTTTAGTAAAACTTCCCACATTGTCAGAAGCTTTCTTATTTTCCCTTTTCTTTCTGATATTATTATATGTGTATATGTATGTATGCACATGTACACACACATACAAAAACATGCTCACACACACACACACACCCACACACTTACAAACACATACAAATATGTACATACAAACACATACACACACATATATAGATAGATAGATGTAAGCATTTCTTGTTTGGGATCAGTCTCATTGCGGCATATTAGGACTGAACCTGTGGGAAAAAAACCCATGGTGCCAGAGGTAAAAAAAAAAAGAAGAAACAGCAGAAAACTACTGGTGTTGGTTTGTTTATATTCCCATAACTTAGCAGTACATCAAGAAGACTCCAGTAGAATAAACACTGAACTTAAAACAAGTACTGGGGTCTGTGTGATCAACTAAGCCTTCTAGTCATTGCTCCAGCATAGCCACATTCCAGTGACTGGAAACCAGTAAAATAAAAGAATTATGTATTTATATGTATACATGTATCTATGTGTATATGTATATAGAGAAAAATAGCAAATAGAGAGGATGTCTGTAGTTGAGTAAGTAGAACTTGAAGTCATGATGTAATCAGTAGTTTTATCGGGACATTATGGTGTTAATGTCCACATCAGTTGTCAATCATGCTCTATATATTGTTGTGTGTGTGTGTGTGTTGCCAAGTATTTAATGTAAGCTAAATTGCGGGGAACCATGTTGCTGACTAGTTTGTATGGTTCCTGCTTTATAAATCTGTATTCCATATTATTATCTCATTCATTCAAGACACTCCACATTCTTACTAAAGTTGTTAAGAAATTATTATTAAAACTAAACTTCAAAATAAATGTATTTAACCTTCATCAGAATCTCTGACATTTTATCTTCCAGTCTAGTTAGCGTTTCTGTGATGTATTTATGCGTATATTTAAGCATTATGCATATTGTATTTCAATGGGTTTTTCATTACTTTTTTTATACTTTACTTCGGGAAGAAAAGACATCAAATATAAATTCACTTGAGTGTTGTTCTTCCAATTTTTTTTCTTATCAAATATTTAAAAAATTTTAAATAACTGCTTAAAATACTTAAATTTACGGCTTATTTATCACATAACATTTATTTATGTATATATAAAAGATAGATCTAAGCTTTTTTAATAGTTTTTAGGTTTGTTTGAAAGATGGTTGTCTTAAAAGAAAAACTTTGATTAAAATACATTTATTTTTTTGCTTTTTGTTTAAAGCTTATTTGAAAAGTGTTCATATTTACTTAAGTGTCTAACAATACAAATTGTATAAAAAAAAGAAAATTTGAAAAAATAAACTAGTTTCAAAGTATTTCTTTCTGAAAAAAAAAAAGAAGGAAAATGGAACGTGATTAGTTATGTTATAATTTATTTATTAAAATAAATTAAGAACCAATAGAATTTCTTTCTTTCTTTCTTTCTTTTTTCATAAATTTCTTCAAAATAACCAACTGTTGACTGTTTCATTCCATCTGTGGTGCAGCTACTGTTTAAAGATGCTGTGCTCTAATTAATTAGTTCCTAATTATTCTGCTCTGCAAATGCCTGTATTGTTCCTGTCATTATTGAAATAGCTAGGAAGAATACAAACATGACTCCAGTAAATAAAAAGAATATAATGTTTAGAAATAATGATGGTGTGAGAGGAGGGGAGGGAAAATAGTGATGCTGAAAAGGAAAATGTGTACATATGTATTAATGTAAAAAATGGTAAAATCATTTTGTCCCTGAACCTTTTACATTACAGAAAAATAAACATTTATATTCCTTTCCTAGAAAACATTGTCTGAATCTTTAGTGTTTTCAAAAAATATATATATATGCATCTGTAGAGAAGCAACATTATATTTGCTAGGCTTGTCTCTGTTCATAAATTATCTCTCACATGATGTCACTTATCTGCTTCACTATTCTAGTTGGTTCTACTGCTATGAAGCTATAGTGGAGCGAGATAGATTTAGAAAAAATCAATATGCCAGCTGTGGTGGTTGTATAGCTGCAATAATTATTCCAATGGATTGCTCCCTATCAGTAGCTGAAACATCTACTATAGTGGTGGTGGGTGCTATGGTGTTTCTAGCACACTTGTCAGCGTATATTCACTAGTTGCATGCAATCAAACAGTTGAAATTGCTTATTTCCAACTGTTGCTCCTAGCGATTTTATTTATCTTATTATAATAATTTTAATCAGTGATTGTCATTAGGTGTAGTTTGGTTTGTCTATTAAGCGATAAAAAAAGGGGGAGAAATTATTCATTTCTATAAAGATTGCGTATTTCACTCCTGCCCTGTCTTCCCCCCCTTTAGCATCAGTGAGCATGCCCTGTGTGCTAGTCAACTGTTTCTGCCATGGTGGTTACCGAGTGGAGAACTCAGATCTAGGAGAGATCCTGAGCACTACACTTCACTTGGCGATGGAAGTTACACAAACAGTAAAATCATATCGAATGTAAGTTTTAGCTTCAACATGGCTACCATTTTAGTTCATTTTTCCATTTATAATAATTACAAAATTAACCTGTTGCTAGGCATTTTTCTAGATATATTTATTCTCTACTTTCTCTTTCCTCTTTGTATTAGTTTCCTATCACCACTGAATTCACTTATAATATACTGAGTTATTCCTACACAATGAGAACAATAAATTTAATTTATATTTCCAGCGTGTATATATGTATATGTTTATTTTGTTTTATATTTGTAAGATATATATATATATATATATATATATATATATATATTTGGTATTTGTGTAATATAGAGATTTTAATCATCAATCTTTTGTGACATTTGTAAAATATTTGAAAAAACCTTCCATATTGGGTTTTATATTGATGATGTACACAGATGAATGTAATTTCATGTATCTATTTAATTTTTTTTTTCTTCATTCAGTCATTGAGGGAAATTACATTGCAGTTTACATATATGTATAGATATGTTTTGCGCGTGTGTGTCAATTGATAGAAAATTGTTTGTTTGATGTAGAAATGATGTGGCTATAACACTGCTATATTGTTTGATACAAATAAACTCAGCTTCCCTGATAATTAAAGAAAAAAAGCAACAATATGTAGATGATCTACAGTTATTCCTTTATATTAAATTACATGTACTGCCTGATCTTTTCTATATATTTCATAAAAAAAAGGTTGTTTCTATGAATGACAGCTTATACATATTGAATTTATAAATGTCATATATCTAATAACATTGGATGTTTAAAATAATAAGCCAGTTTGTTGTGGGGTGGATTTTCCTGGTTACTTTGAAAATAGATAAATTTGTTTGTTCATCTCTCTCTCTCTCTCTCTCCTCTTTTAATAAAATTTATTTCATCATATAAGAATAATTTTATATTCTATTGAAGGTTTTATATTGCATATTACCAAGTATTTATTGAGATATATCATCAGTTGACACTTCTGGTTTAGCTTCATTTACTCATCTTATTTGACATCTCTCTCTATCTTTCTCTCTCTCTTTCTCTTTCTCTTTTAAATATCACTGTACTCTACAGAAGCCATGTTGGATTTATTTTTAGGGTAATATAGCAGTTATTTTGTTTCACATTCACTGAACATACATTTTATACCTAGGATATTACAATTAATTTTGTGGTCACTAGATTTAGTTTGTTGCTTCAGTTGACACATTTACCCACCGACTGACACTCGCATACATACACACAAATATACATATGAAGAAGGGAGAAAAATATTTCACTAAGCTACTACCCACTGCATTGTGATCTTTTTTCTTTTAATGATTAATTCCCATGATTACAAAAACTAAAAATAATAATTTATCTTTGTCAGGTTATATATATATGTACTCTCATTTTTCCAATTATAAAAACATAATTAACAATTTGTGTCTTAATCACTCATAAGGTCATAATGCTATTTTATACTTCAAAATGTTTTTCCAGTTAAAACTACCATAATTTTTTTTTTCGATTTCAAAATATCAGTTGTACTCTCATTTAATGAAAATAATAAGATTTTACTTTATATTTCTATGCAGACAGTATATCCAAATTTCTAATGTCAGTGTTCTAGCTGTTAAATTTTCCATAATTCAAGTGAAATATAAACATGGCTGCCAATAAATAAGATTCTCTCTGTTTCTCTTACTAGATTTACTATTGTATATAATAGGCTTATGGTTTCATTTGCTACTCAGGATTATTTCAATTTTTTTTTTTTTTTTGCTTTCAATCTCTTTTCCACTCATCTGATTTCATTTATTTTTTTTTTTCATTAGTACCTGCTAATAGTACCTTGATTGATTCATCTAACAATTGCTCTCTTCTATTAGCCTATTCAATTATTTTTTTCCTTCTTTTTATCATTTACTTCAATTAATTGAATCTTTAGGTTTCTTTATTTCTTGTATGCATTTGTATGTGGGTCGGGAGGTTTGCTTGCCAGCATCTTAATAAATTAGATATTAACAAAGTGAAAGTGAATAACTATATAAATGTGTATGGACAATTTCTTTCATTGATTTCTTGTGGGATGTTGCTTTACCCAGTTTCAAACAGATCTTTATGAATACACTATTCTATTCACAAAAACCCACTGTCATAAATGTATAGAATCCCTATAGAAAATTCTTTTAAATGCTATTTACAGTTTAGCTGTTTAAGTTATCTTGTAACATTTCTAGAGAAATCAAAACCTTAGTTTCCTTGTCATACAAATATTAAATGCTTCCCTTTATCTGGACTTGTATATGGTGGTATGAAGCATAATCAATTTTTAAGTGAAGCCATTGGTTATATATTAGTTAATAGTTTGCTTTTCATCTTCTTTCTGGTCATTTCACAATCTCTTCTTTGTATTTTACCAATGTTTCGGACAAGGTCATCAATATTCAAAATGGCAACTAGCTCTTGTTATTATTATTATTATTATTATTATTGTTAGGATAATTGAGCTAAATTGATGTCAACATTGAATAGCCAGATAAAATGATTTAAAGTATTAAGCTTGGTGTCCCATTAAAACTGTCATTACTTTTTTATTTTATTTTTTTACTTCTGGTTAAAATTTTTTCGAGAGGTTAGTATTTGTATTAAATGAGTTATTGACTGTGCAGCTTTAAGAATTCCCTATTTTCATTTATAAAACCATCTTGTTAAAGGTCTCTGCATTATATCCTCTCACTTATTAATTAGTATGTTTATTAATGACTGTTTATTAATATGATGCGAGATTGTCCTGTCAGTTGCCAATTTATTCAAAAGTTTGCTTTGTAGCTTCTGTTATCAAATAGCTGCTTGCTCGTAGCAAGTGTTATTATTCTGTTTGACATTTATTGAGACTGAAGCAATTATTGCTACTCAGTGCAGCTAGTGCTATTGACTAGTCTCAGGGGCGATGTTTCTATGCAAAGTGTACTTTTACTTTTACTTTCATTTTGGCTGTAATGGTAAACATCAATTCTACATTGACTTACATGTGGTATACTGAATGTATGTCTATAATGTTAAAGATGAAGTTAGAAATGTTTGATATATAGTCAGTCTGTCACGACAGAATATTCTTAGTTCTATGAATTTTTAATCAAGTTGTTTTTAGTTGATATGCTGATGTAAACCTGTTTGGCTTTTATTGACCTAGGTGCATAGTTTAGTCACACGATTGTCAAGTAGATCTGAAGTATTAAGAACCTGTTCTCTGTAGAGATAGTTCTTCTTTTGTGTATGTGTGTGTTATGTCTTATACTGGCAGAATAATGAACTGTAAATCTTTATTTCTAATTTTATTTTTTTCTAATCATGTGACTAAGTAACTGATTATAATTATTTCTGTTTCCTTGATTCCTAGGCATGATTATTGACTCATTGTTTTAGTAACACACAATCACAAATTATTAAAGGGTATATACATCAGTGGTTTTATAAATTCATAATGTACCAGTAAGTATTGCTAGCTTTTTTTTTTAAAGTTATCAAGGAAATGAGCATGGTTCACTAATTAAATTAATAGAAATAAGACTGTTATATTAGTGTTTAAATTGTATATGAGTGAGAAGACTGGAATTTTTTTATTTGTGTATTACAATTTTTTTACATTTGTGTATTATTATTTTTACACGATAGGCTTCAGTTGCTAAGTTTTTTAAGTTACTAAAATTACTAAGAATATATTATTTAAATTGATTGTTTTAAATTGTGCATGTGTGTGCCTGTGCATACATACATTATACATTGTTAACAATTGTTACTTTTAATCAATACTGTATTATCAATCATATCAAGATAAGATAATGAAATTGTCAACCATAAAAAAGTCATGGCATTTTAAGTCTGGGCCAGGTCTTATTACCCATAATTTATATTTTAAGGTCCATAAATTCAATACCAGTAAAACACTTGGGTAAAATCAGTCAATAAAAATTTCAAGTCAAAAGGAACAAGTGTCTCTATCAGAAAAAACAATAAAATTCTTAAACAATAAGAATTTTGTGTTTTACAGTGCTTTGCAAACATCCTGTAAAGATCATTCTGTCCCTAGAGTTGTGAAGAATGACTCATCTTTTATGTCCGGGTTTGGGTAGTGTTTGAATAATGTAACAGCCAAACCATCATTGAGCAGTGATATAATGTTGGAGTCTAGCATTACCACAAATAATGGAATTAATTTTTCATGCCTCTTTCCTTCTGACGATAAACTAGTTGTCTTCATTAATAGGTAGTTTTTATCGATTTCTAACATGCATACAAAAAATTGTTAATAATGCTGTAAAGAAGTTAATTCATTTATTAAATAAAATCTGAAATTTCATGCTGTTTGACGTTATCTATTAACAGCTCATTAGTGGAAACCCAATGTATATTTTCTTGCTCGTTGTATGTGTTTCATACCATTTTCATGTTTTGTTTTTAATATTATTGCAGTATCCTTTCTTATAAATTTTACAACTCTTGAAATTCTTTATAAGATCACAAGCTTAGTATTTTTAATGGATTCAGATATTCAACAAAGTTTTCTTCAAAAACGAAATAAAAAATAAGTATTAGTTCAGATTATCATCAGTGGTCATCATTCCCAGTTTTGTTATTGGAATAATTAGCATCAATTTACTTACTCTTTCTGACAGTTTCAGTTAAGGACATTTTAAATTGAACTTTGTTTTATTATTACAAGAAATGTAGCTAAAACAAATCATACCGCCCCCTGACAAAGTATACTCTACATTCTGGCAAAGCAAAGGAACTGTTTTTACTCTGGGACCCGACTGCATTTCAGGCAAGGCTTGGGAATAACTAATAGGCATTGTAGTAAGGAATTCTGTTGAATTGAAGCCAGTCCATGTCTTCAGCATTTTAAGTGTTAATAATAATAAACTTATGTTTAAGAAATTGTCTTAGTAAACCTAATAGTGAAAAATCTTTAGAAAGATAATTTAAAATTTTGTTTATAATGGAAACATGTCAGTCATAGTTTGTACAGTTTATTGCTTTTTTAAAATTTTTATAAAAAGATTTAAGCAATTTGTTATTTGCATAATTTAGATACCAATCCTTTACTTTATTATCAATATGTAAATCTTTTCTGTCTGTAATTAAATTCATCACATTGCCTTTTTTTGAAAAGATACTCTATGTAGAGAATGTTTCTTCCTCACAGTTCTTGTATAGTGACAAGCTTTTACTATTTGTTCTCAACACAGTCTCACCAGTTTATTATTTTCCTTCATCCATCCCCTCCTATTCCTTGCTGATGTTTCATTCCATCAGTTACTGCATGTGCATGCATGCTTAATGAGAATATATGTGTATATATATTTGTATATGCAAGCATGTACGTATCTTTATGTGTAGTTGGTTCTTAATAGTTATCAAGTCTTTTTTTACATTGCTATTTGCTATTTCAGTAATAAAGTAGCAGTGAAATAATACAGTTAAATATAATGGCTATCTCGCATAAATGTATTTTCAGTATAGTAGTTAGTTACCTAGCTATAAAGCTAAATCAGCTGACAAAAAAAAAAGTGACAGATTGGTGAGGTTTAAAAAATTTTTTTCGTTTGAAACACCTTTTTGTATTCTCCATCCCCTGTACTCATTTCAACAGTACAAAACAGTTTTTAATTGGTATTTATATTTTAATAAAATCCATTATTCTTTGGAAAGCAGTCTCCTCATTATTGTTACCTAGTAACCATTGGTAATAATAGAAAAGAGAAAATCAATAAAGTAATTCTGAATAGTCTCCAACATATAGGTTATAAATGTTGATTAGATTGATGTATTAGAGTATTTTAGAATCTGGTTGTGAAGTAAATATCCTCGTTTTGGTTTAGTAGTGGGAGAGATGGGGTGGAGTTGGATGGAAATGGGATGGAGAGATGGCGGTGGTGGACAGGGGGAAATTTTGGCAGGCAGACAAATTTTAATGAGATTTCTCTTGATGTATAATGAAATAATAGAATACTTTGCATAGTAGAAAATATTTACCATTGCCCCACAGTATAAATTGTGAATTTAATTAGTTTTGTTGTTGTTATAATCATCAGCATTATTAATGTAAAGATGACTAACGAAGGTAGGGATGATAAATAAGGATGACTAAGGAAGCAGAAAACTCTTAATGGATTGTTTACAGTATCACGCTGCTCTTAGTTCAATTAATACCTGGGTTGACTGTCGTTATGGGGGTCAATAAAATAAGCAATAGGTGTGTATGTGTGTGCGTAAGTATGCAGTCTGCACAAAAGGTTTTGGGTGTGGATTTGTAATACTGGTCTATGCATGCACACACACATAACTTATTTATTTATTTATATGGTTTTTCATTTGACTATATAACCCTTGGGAAATATCTTCCTTCTCCCAATTTATATATATATAGAAATCATATCTTTATTTTAAGAAATGAGATTTTTTTTTTCTGTCTTTCTGGTAGGAACCTTGACTTCTGGATAATAGCTAAAGAAATCTGAATTGCTTTAAGAAAAAATTTTTTGTATAGTGTAATCTCTCTCTCCACTTCTTCTCCATCTCTCTCTCTCCTTCTCTCCCCCTCTCTCACCCACATACAGATATATCTAGATTATGGTTAATCGATATTAGGACCACTTGCAGTTGAGTCATTCTCAAAAACAATGTATGTGTGAGGAGGACAAGGAAACATATATATATATATATATATATATATATATATATATATATATATATATATATATATATATTGTGTGTGTGTGTGTGTATAATATCCACATACTTATGAGTCTGTTCTTTTGAAGTCTCCTTTCTTCTTTATTATCATGTGTGACCCAAACATCAACAGTAACTTTAAACGCCAATGCTTTTGGTGGGGATGGGGAGGGATTCAAATTTCAAATTAAAATTGCCTGCTTATTAATATTTAAATTTATCTTTATTTTGGGATGGCTATAATATTTTGTTATTTGCTCTTAGAGTTTCAAAATCTTGATTCAAAGAACATGTTGATATTATCTTAGTTATATATTAAAAAACAATAAAGCTAATATTTTGATATTCATTCTATATTCCATATTAGTTTATTCTGTATTCCTTATTAGTTAATATCAGTAGATTTGTTTTTATAAATTGTTTTCCTTAACCCTTTTTAGCATTCAAATTACTCTGTGAAACATAATGTTTATTTATTCACATTGTTTTGAATTAATCATGCATTATCTCACAGCTTTGGGATGACAATGATGTGATTGTATATTTTTAGAATGACATTGTAGGGTTGATGTAAGAGGCCAGATGTTGATAGAATATTTGAGTTGGATATCACAGTTTAAATGCTAAAGGGTTAATGTGTGACTTTACATCATGTGTGTGTGCGCGCGTGCATTTCACTTTAGAAATTCCTATATTTTACAGTCACACACTGCGCTGCAATTTACTACTACTGAATCGTATCTTTGTGTTGTTTGTTCAAGCTTCTTTGATCTGTGGCATTGTGTGTGTGTGTGTGTGTGTGTGTGTGTTTATAATTTGGCAGAGTTTGTCTACTCTGAGTTTTGCTTGTAGGTGCACAGGGTCTTAGGCAAGTTACGACTTGCCTGAAGACCCATACACACCCAGGCAAAATTCAGAGTAGCAAGAGACTGACTTGACCAAAATAAAAAATATTATTGATCTCTACTATGATATCAAGTGCTTTTTTTCTTCTGGCAGTGAACACTAAACGGATGGAGGTGTGTGTGTATGTACATACATTTGTGTGTGTATGTGTACATACATTTGTGTGTGTGTATGTGTACATACATTTGTGTGTGTGTATGTGTACATACATTTGTGTGTGTGTATGTGTACATGCATACATGTGTGTGTGTACATGCATTTGTGTGTGTGTGTGTGTGTACATTTTGTCTGCGTGTGTGTTTGTATACATTTTGTCTGTGTGTGTGTGTGTGTGTGTATGTATACATTTTCTCTGTGTGTGTGTGTGTATGTATACATTTTGTGTGTGTGTGTATACATTTTGTCTGTATGTGTGTGTACATACATCTGTCTGCGTGTGTGTGTTAGCAATGTTTCTATGGTTTTACTCTTAGAATCAGATGATTACTTTATAATGCTGCATTATCAGACCATCTCTTACTCTTTCAAACTGCTTGATAATTTATTTCTAAACTTTTTTTTTCCAGTCTTCCTGATCTATAATTTTTGTCCCTTTTATAATAATTAATCTTAGTAGATTACTATTCCAACGTAGAACATTCTAAACTTTTAGTTCTTTTTACATATTCTTATTGTTATTCTAATATTTTTAATTTTATTTTTTTGCTCTTGCTGTTTTGCAGAAAGAAAATTGAAGAGATTGGCAAGATGACTGCCTTATCTCAGGAAGATATTATCTCCAACACCAGGACAGTTATTCAGGGATTAGAAACTCTGAAAAATGAACATAATCAAATACTCTATAGTCTCCTAAATTCTATGAAGACCATCAAGAAGGAGAATGGGGACACTAACTTGGTGGAAGAGAAAACAAATATTCTCAAGAAATCTGTAGATTCTATTGAACTGGGGCTTGGAGAAGCTCAGGTACGACCTCTTTTTTGTTTTATATTTTTTCTATCCTTTTCTATGCAAAGATTTTTTTTCTGTTTTAATTAATTTTTTTTTTTTATAAAATTAAGCTCATGCTTTATATTTCATTGTATTTAGTTTTAAGATTATGGTATTGAATTTCTCTTTTGAAGTATGTTGAATGTTTATTTTATTACAGCTATTTTGTATCTGTTATTTGAGTAGATAAAAAATCATCTATTTCACTTCTGCACCAGTATTCCTGTGTCTTGTAGGTTTTTATTTATGATGGTCTTTTAACTTGTATTTTTAGAACAAGCCACTTAAACTGTTGTTACAGTGTCATGTAGAATTAAGAAATCTTATTTGAGTATAATCTCCCAAATTATCTGTTAATATTGCTGGCTTATGGATTAGATGTATCTTTTTAAAAAAATTGTCCAAGTTATGTTTTATTATACAAAGATGTTTAACTGTTAAGGAAAAAATATTTTGATTTTTATCATTAAACCCTATTGTCTTTTTTCTTTTCTTTTCATTTTACTTTTTCCCTCCCATTGAGGACTCACTTTTGGAAGCAGTGTCAGTGGTTTTCAGGTTCTTAGGAATAATTTTTCACTGATTCAAGAGAAACATGATTTCACAAGTGTTCTTATTAATTTTCAATAAATAAATGTTTTTCTTCTATCATCATCATCATCGTTTAACGTCCGTATTCAAGGTTATTAATACTTTCAAGGTATCAATCAACCTGAAGCTATGGTTGAAGGCACTTGCTTAGTGACATTGAACCTTGGAAACCTGGTTGTAAAGTGAACTTCTTATCAAAAGTAATTAACATGAATATAGGCAAAGCTGTATGATTATTTGCAATAGATAAGTTGCCTGGCTCTATGTAGCTGACATTTGCTTAGCAATCATATATGTGATGCCAGGATCAAATCCTGCTAAAAGGAAAATTGCTCAAGTATTTTCTTCTGTATCCTCAGGTTGACCTAATTTGTCCGAGGGAAATTGGGTAGACTTAATACATTTGCCAGTTTTAAACACTAGAAACTGACCCTTTTATGTCTTTAGCAGAGTTCTCTTACCTGTAAGCATTTGGGCTGGCTCTGAAAATAGATGCACTGCTTTCTACTTACCTTTGATTAACCCATTAAAAAACAATATATGTTGAGATATTGCCACACAGTGCTGTGAGTAGTCATTCCAGGTGTTATTTTCTAGGCTTTCTTGTAGGGATATCTTTTGAGAAAAGAATGAAGTCATTCATAGTTTAGCTCTATGCCAGCTTTGATAGAACAGAAAGATCTCTTATTAAAAGGCAGCTATTACTCAGCCTATCTAGAACTAGTGTCCAACATGTCCTTCTTATATTTTTAAGGTTAAAAATTTGGGGGATATTTTGCTGCATCTAAGGAGATTCCATTGTTGGCTTGTTCATAGTTCAGTTTCAAAACTTTTAGTACATCTGGTCTTATCTACTATTAAGACACATTGTTTATTGCTCATTACCTAATTAGAAAATATGTATCAACTCTGTTTAGTGGGAAGGTTAGTTTCAAAAGTGGTAATTACTATAGAATAACTTGAGCCCATAGTATTTTAGATATAAATTTGTTTTTTCTAAATGTTACTTGATATTTATGAAGTCTGTGATAGCTCAAACATATAAATGATACATACTGAATATGAAGATGATGTGAGCTAACAGCTATGATAGTTTGACATGAATAGTCAGATTCAAGACATTTGATACTCACTGTTCAGATGTTGTAATGATGCTGTTTTACTGAATTGTAAAACTTAGTCTCAACCTCCATAGGTCAGTACCTCCTGTTTGCTAAATAATGAGTGTTTCACAAATAACCCTTCCTTATATCTAAGAAAAACCATTATTTTAATCAAGCAATAGCTAATTTGGCTCACTGGTTTATAATTCATAGTTTCTTATATTATCCCATCAGCATGTGTCCCATTTTAAATATTTGCATGGGTTAGTACTCTTATGCTAAATTTTTATGGAAACTACTAAGATTGGTGTGAACTTACTGGATGTTGGTGTATAATCAAACATGTTCCTGCTCACTGAATTATTCTAAACCCGACAAAGAAATTTTTGAGAATTTGTTTAAAATATAAGTATTTTACCTGGTCTGAATAGTTTATTCCTAAGAAGAATTATGGTCTCTCTAAATATCCAGTGCCCCCTATAACATGGTGGGTGGGAGGAGTATGGAGGATATAACACTACTACTTCCTTGACGTTTTCCACTTTCTTATGAACTCACAATGTTCCCAAAAGGGCACTACTCCCTGGGTTAAAAATTTGCTAGTTTAACTCTATATCAGCATAGAAAATGGGCAAATAGGGATGATGATGATAAGGAGGAGGCAGAGGGTGATGACAATAATGATATGATCATAACAACAGTCATGACAATCATGATCACAATGATAACAATAAGTAATATGATTGCCAGTTAAGAGTAAGTTGGGGAGGAAGCCATTAATGCTGTTGCATTTACAGTAGATTAGAAGCAATAAAATAAGCTGAGGTAATCTGGCAACTGAGCTGAATGTGTAATGCTGTTCATCAAAATGCCTTTTAGTAGAAGACTTTCGTTCTGTGTTCTCTGACAGAGTGAAGAGATTCAAAAGATTTGTAGTTATTGATACTTCATTGTTAACATTCATTTGAACATTTGTTTTTGCATTTAATTAAACATTACTATCAGTTTCTGCTAACAGCCTTGCTAATACTTTCTGTTGTTAAACTATTATACTGAAAACTAAATAATAGATATGGTCTCAACCTTGGATATTCTTATATGGGACGATTTTTGAGTAGAAAATAGAAATCACAATTCTGTTGTCCATTATAGAATTATATGGAAATCCTTGTTTAAAATACCAGTTGGAGTAGTTAACAAATTTGTATTATATTGGTTAACTTTTTCATGATTTGTATTTATAATTAGTAGATTATCTTTGTTTCAGTTAATTTACTGTACAATTAAGATTTTAGTAAAATATTTGTATTATAAAACTAGCAGAGATACCCGGTGTTGCCCGTGTTACATGCAACTGAAGAATTAGACTTTTCTTTTATATTTTCTCTAATTAACTGGAATACCTATGATTCGAATTTCATCAAAATTGCAGATTAGGGTTCTTTCCCTCTTTACACACCCTAGAAAAATTCTAATCATGACACATGTATCCCATACTACTGATCTTTATGTGCAGATTCCAAAATTCCAGTCTTATAGAACCTGTTAAAAGAATTTTTCTCATGAAAAATGGAAGTCATTGAGCTCTAAAATGTGGGAGTTAGGGCCCCTATTGTGGGTGGGTGTCTTAATGTCAACTAGAGAACTCAAATTATTGAGAATCTTTTTAACTTGGTTCTTATATCTATTGTTTGAATTTCTTTGAAATAGGAAATATATGTATGTTCACTGGGTTTGTTAAAGAGAGCAAAGTTATAGGAAACCAAAACACGAATGATCACAATAAGCAGTCAGCTACCCTACCCTAGTTGTTACCACTCCCAATGTAGGATTCCTTACCATACAGGTGACAGGCACAGCCGTAAGATGCATTACGGATCTATAGCAATTGGAAGGGCATGACCTAACTCAAATAAACATTAACAACTGTGTGACGTGAGGGCTAAGGAGAAATGAAAGTGTCACCTGGAGTTTGCAAATGACCACTATACCGATTGGTAACTGGACAGAATAAATTTACAATCTATAAGTCTTTGAATAACCAGTCACTCATTTCGGAAGGCCTTGAAATCAATGTTACCATCTGGAGACTGTGTGACCCAGTGATAATAAAAAGACTGAAAGGAGGTCTGCAATGAAATAACTTTACTGAGCACTTTGCAACTGAATCAGTGGAGGCAAAGATGCCTCTCATTTACTCGACAATTTATGCACCACATTGCAGAAATCACAATCTAAGTATATCTCAAAGCAAACTCTTACACTGTTGTACCATTGAATTACAAATAACGCTCATCTTTTATGCTCGGGTGACCCTACAGCTTCCAAGAGTACATGTTTATTCGTCTTTGCTTAGATAAAATGACTAAATTGTGGGTGTTAAGTCCCCATGAAGGGGTCTGTGTAACTTCTAAGATGAAATTTTAGAAATATTACTTCATTTGTGTCTAATATCTATGGTTAAAATTTCATCAACAGCCAGGATATATGAATTTTTATAGGGGTTATGGCCCTTATGCATAGAATATAATTTCATAACGATCCATTCAGTACTTTTGACCTAGTTTTGGATCATAAAAAATTACTAAAATTTGGGAGTTACAGATGCCATTAGGGGGTCTTAGAATGCTCATGAGAAGTGGAAACTTTGAGAATATTTCTTGATGTGTGTCAATTACCTATGGTTGATAACATCATTACCCTTCTCCCTAGGCTTGGATTTTGTGTATTAAATTTCATTAGGATCGGTGCAGTAGAACTGAGTGGGCAAAGAAAAATATGAGACACTGCCTAGAGCTTTTTTTTTATTTTGATAAGCCTGTCACTTATTCTATCAGTTTCTTCTTGTGAAACCAGTAAGTTATGGGGATGTAAATAAACGAACAACAGTGATGAGGGAGAAACACAGAGACAAAGACACACACATACACTTACATATATACATACATATATATACGATTGATTTCTTTGAATTTCTGTCTACGAAATCTACTGACAAGGCTTTGGTTGGTCTGAGGCTGTAGCAGAAGACACATGCCAAGTCACCACACAGTGAGACTAAACCCAGGACCATGTGTTTTGGAACCAAGTTTCTTACCACACAGCTACACATGCACCTATGGATGTATATATGTGTACATATTACATGTACATCTATATATATACATTTGTGCAGATGTATACATATATATATATATATATATATATACACATACATAATAATATATATTATATGTATTTATGTATGTATATATGTGAGATAATAGTTTTACTATTAAAGTGAAAGTATCTGACATTACAATAGAGAGATGTTATTCTTTCACTTTTGACATGTAATACTGAAATAGTGGAGAAGATATGATATTGCTGTGGGCTCGCATTAAGCAAGAAGTTAAAAACAGTTTTGGCCTATGACACTACATGGACCCTAAGTAAGGCATGTATGAAATTGGTTGTGTAGTTCTCAAGTTTTAGGGATTCACACAGACAGATAGACGCACATTCTCATCTTTATATAGATTACAATTTTTAAATCTCCCAACGTGAGATGTTTCCTGGGGCTGAATTACAGAAGCATTTGTCCTAAACTAGGACTGCCATGTTATGATTGCAAACAATCTTTACTACTATTTATATTATGTTGTAGTCTGAGATTTCACATAATTAAATGAGATTTTAATTATGTCTCTAGATATAAGTTTTGGAACATATTTTTTACTCATTCAGTGAACATTTTTTTTGTGCAATGTCTATTTCTGTTTCCTTTTCTCTCTCTTTTGTCTCTCTCTCTCTCTCCCTCTCCCTCCTTCACTCTCCATTGCTCTCTCTCACTGCCCTCGACCACTTTTTCTTCCACTGCCTCATGACTTGTGGTCATCCTAACCTCTCTTCTCTATTTCCTTTTTACACCTGATTGCCAAGGTGATCAGTCGTGTTTCTCTTGTTGCCCACTTTCAACATGCTTTGTTGTCTCATTTGCTTTTTCATTCCCAGTCCTTTAGAACACTTTTCCCTGGTGTTACCCATACATTCAACTCATATTACAGCCACAAGGCCATATTTTGTCTGTATAATATATATTTATTTCTTTTTGTTTTTATGTTCACATTCTGTCATGTTTGTTTTCATCTCTGTCCCTTGTTCATTCACTATTTACCAATGGCTTCTTGTTGCTGCCACCACCAAAGGTGAACAATATTATCATTAGAGGTGTGAAATTATGATTCTTTGGATAACTGATGAGGATTTAGCAACATACCATGTGTGTATTTTCCATTTGTTCCATATATATACACACACATTTTGGTACTTATTCATGTTAAAAAGTAATATAACTTTCTATTAGTTTATCAGATATGGAAGCCAAGTTTTGGTGAATGTAAGGTCAAAATAGATTTAGTTCTTAACTGGTCTTAATTTTAGGTTCTTTCCTTTGCTTTGTTCTTAAGACACGTTTTGTTATCAAACTTTTAATCATATACATTGATTACAAGTTTTAATTGAATTTTGAGAATAATCGGAAATTGCTTGTGAATAAGTAAAATAATTAACTTCATATTGAACTCTTATTTGTCACGTAAATTTAGCAAAAAGTTATGTAAAATTGAATCCGGTTTTAAATTGTTTGAACACACTAGGATCAGCTGTTGTTAAAACCAGAGTTGATCTCAAGTAGATTGGTATGAAGTGTTAATGGAATTGATTGCTTAGATCCAATATATTTCTGTTATAGATTAGTTAAAAATACATTGTCCTCGTTTTCCTTTTTTATGCTGGATAGATATTTTATTACTTACATTTTATATCCATTTTGTTTTTGTTTTGTTTAATGATGAAAGGCAAATTAGAAGCTTGCATCTATTTTTAGATACAATTCCATATTAATTAATTGTTAAGATTTAATATGGTATTAAATTCTTTATCAAAAATAAAAGTTCTGTGTTCAAACCTATCTTAGAAACTTGTATACATTTAGTAATAGGACACATAAAGATGATGACAACACAGGGTTAAATTCAAAAGATGAGGGGTAATAGTCCATAAAATTTAAAGTATAACTGGCAATCTTCAAAACACCTACTATAATTAGTACTATGTTTTTGTTGCCTCTTTCTCCCTCTGCGTCTGTCTCTTTGATGTGTGTACATCAAAAGCAGTCAGCTGCTAAGGTACTTTCACTGTGTCTGAATTTCATGAAAGCACTAATAGTTTTAATAAACAATATACTTACAAGTTCACATACATAGTTTATACACACAGTTAAAACTTATATAAATGTTTCTATTCAGTATTCAACTTACAACCTATTAATTAAATACTGAGTAGTAATGTGTACATAAGTTTAAATATCCAGATAAGGCTTATCATAGATGAAGTTGTGAATAGCAACTAAAAGACTTCGACAAACCTAGTTGATTGATTGAACAATCAGTTAGTTAATTGGTTCAAATAGTTAACCAGTTGACAAATGATAAAAAAATAAAGTGAAATAAAACCCATGTGTTTATCACTGAGATAAAACAAAATAGAAATATTTTCTTCATTCAATTCATCCTTTACTGCAATTAAACTCTGAAACTGAATATTTATCTCCTGTGCATTAGTGGTACCCACTGATTGATATTTAATTGAAACCGACACATTTGAGACAAGGATGATATAACTAGAAAGAAAATTAATTTTAGACTAGAATGAAATGTTTTATACAAAGCAATGTATTGCAAAGCCATGCTAGAAATTAGCACAACATTGTTACCATTATAAACACATTTTAATATGTTTGAACTGACAGTATGATTATTTAAAATACTTTTCTATTGTATATAATATTAACAGGTTTTTATATAATTTATATATGTTTATATATATTTTTTATAGGTGATGATGTCTCTTGCCAATCACCTGCAGACAACTGAAGCTGAAAAGCAGAAACTCCGAGCCCAGGTTCGACGGCTGTGCCAAGAAAATGCTTGGCTTAGAGATGAATTAGCAAATGCACAGCAGAAACTGCTTTTGAGTGAACAAAAGGTAGCAACAATAGAAGAAGAAAAGAAGCACCTAGAATTTATGAATGAAATGAAGAAATACGACACTAATGAAGCCCAGGTAGTGAGTAGCATTTTGTATATGCATGTTATGCATGTTATGGGAACTGATTTTGTATTATATATTTCTTCATTAATAATGTAGAATTATACCTTCATATATTCATCTAAAGTTATTTAAGTAAACTTAACTCAAAACTAATCAAAGCAATTAACTAAGTGACTTTCATCTACCTTTGATATTTTAAATATGACTTTTATGTATGACTACCTATCAAAAAAACACCAAAAAACATTGATGTCTCGTTATCTGTTACCTAGTGATTCTATTTAAACTTCATTTTCCTTCTCCCTATAATATATGCAGTTCAGAGAGTTTTGGTAATATACAGAGTAGCAATAGAGTGCATCATAGTTTCAGAGGACAATATATTGTCCTTTTGACTTTTAAGCTAATCCCTCACATTCGGTGTCCATGCTTTGCTGCCATACAGCATCACAGTACATACACCAGTATCATACAATCTTCCTCTTATGCAGAGCAAGAATCTCTTTGTTACCAGCAGAGTTAATAGCTTCTTGAACTTTTTTCTACCCCATTCTTACTGAGGCTTCTATCTCTTTGGAAGACAAGACTTTCCTCTGCTTTGATTAGGTATCCTAGTTAAGAGAAACTTTAATTGCTTCTAATGAACTCTGAACATTTGAAAGAATTTTCCGTGGTTACTTTTGCTGCTAAATACTCCTTTTTTATCCAATTTACCTTTGATCCCATTGCATTTCTTGTGCTCCGCACACATTAAATACACTGTATTGAATTCCTGTTTCTCTGCTGCCATCTGTAAAGCATCTGTGCTCAACATACAGTCCTGTCTTCTTTTCTGTTAACTAAAGCTTAAGCTTTTGTTTCATTTGCCTCTCAATTCTAGGCATTACTTCTACGTTTGAAATTTCTTCAACTGAGAACTAGTTCATCAACATACATGTTTCCATAGACAGCCTGTCTTAATCTCATCTGTTAGGATTGGAAATGTATAATAAACAAAAGTGTTGGGATCTGAGCTCTAATTAACATTTACCAGCATACTAAATTTCTTGCTGAACTTGTTGCTTACTCACACCATGCTGACATCTCTGACAAGGCTTGCATACCTTTCACTATCCATTCATCTTCACCTACTTTTTTGAGTGACCACTAGACTACAGTTGTGGCACATTGTCAAAGACCTTCCCTAGGCCAGCGAATACTAGTTACAGTCTTGCTTATGTTTAAGAACTTCTCTTGTAGTTGGTGTTCAGCATCAAGTCATCTCTAATTGAGCTGACGTGTGATCAAAGGCATTCCAGCCATTTTTAGTAAGAGATAGGAAGGGAAAGCAGAGTGTTATGGGTAAAGGGAAGATGAGAGGGTTCTTTCATTTGATGTCTGTTTTTCAATACTAGCATGGCTTACACATAAGGCTATTTCCAACTACATGGTTTCCAGTTCATTCCTATTATGTTGCATCTTGGGAAGGTAACTTCTGCTATAATCCCAGTGAACAGAAACTGAAAGAAGCCTGTCACAAGCACACAACACGTGCGCGCACACACATAATCTCAGTTCTATATTGTCTGGTTCATTTTCCTGGCATCAATAGTTGCTTCTTCTGACACAAACCCTAAATGCATCTCATGTTTATCAACCAACTAACCAATCTTCATCCCATTTATTAGTGAAATAGATATGCTTGCTTTATATGAAGTGGCTATCAGTGATTGTAGTTACTTTCCCCAAAGGCATTTAATAGAAGTTGAAAGTATTATAAGGTTTAAATTATCATAAACTAGAACTGAAGTCAGCTAACAAGACTTTATATAACCAAAAGCTTCTCTTTAACATTTAACTCATTCTTTTCTTATAAAAAGACCAAACATTTTTATTGGTACCCTGGCAGAATCATTAGCATGCTAGACAAAATGTTTGGCAGCATTTCTTCCAACTTTATATTCTATGTTCAAAAGCTGCCATGGTCAGCTTTGATTTCAGCCTCTCTGAGTCAATAAAATAAGTACCAGCTGAGCACTGGGATTGATCTAATCAACCTTTACCCAACTCCTGAAATTGTTGACCTTGTGCCCAAATTTGAAACTTATTATTATTAGAATTACTGTGCATATTATTTTTCTTTTAACAGAATGAGGAAAAAGAGAATGATCAGTCATCCCTCGATTTAGGTTTTCCTGATGATGATGATGATAGTGGTCAACCAGAAGGTACTGATAGATTTATATAATATTTTAATTGAAGTTTTGCTTTAACCCTTTGCACTTTCATTCATACATTTATTACATGATAATGTACATATATGCTTTTTTAGTCTGATTAAAATTAGCATTATTCCTTATTCAAAATATTAGATGACCTTAAAATATTATTGTAATAATTTTTATCACAGAAGTTTGGATGTAAATGTAGTTGTAGTAATTTAGATGCAAAGCAGACTTTTTTTTCTATGTATAGTTAGGACTACATTGTCCTATAAGTCCTTTGTTTTGTTTTGTTTTCAATATGGGTGTGATTTGAAGATGATTTGGCTGCCATTTCTTTCAGTACAAGCTATCAGATTGAGTAAGGGTACCTTTTTTAGTTTCAATAATGAAATGAAGTTTATAAAAACTTGTTTGATACATATGTATCTAGAAGAATAGTGTTTTATAGCACACACTCATATGTATATGACTTAGATAAAATTACTGTTTTGGTTTTAGAGATTTTGAATACAGATGACATTTCAGCTGCCATTGAAGGAATTCCCACCTTTGACATTGGGACTTGCTTGATAGTTCAGTATAGTGTCATATGTGCATGTCACTTAAAATATTTTAAAATTAAGTAATACTATTGTAATACAAACCCTGTGATGCGTCTCTATTTTCAGAAAAACCGTAGAAAATTAACTGTGTATAGTATTCTTTAATTTTGAGATTTTGTATCTTACCATTATTATGATAAAATATAGCCAGCACATTCTGTAAAGTGTTTGGTGATTGGTAGAGCATCCAGCTTTAGAAAACCTGTCAAAAATGAAGTATAACGATGAAACTTGAAGTCTTTATGCAGTACCACATTCTAGCTGTTCTCAAAGTAGAGGGTGGCTCTTTAAGTTCTCTTCCTCACATGGAATAGTTTCTCTTCTAGTGTTGGTGATGTAATATGATGACAGTGATGGTGATTCTGTAAAAACAAAAGTGGTGAAATGAATGTGACATAGAAACAAGAGTACACATCTTTCTGCAAACAGTTAAGATATCTTTAAGACAGAACCTCTTCTGCAGCTTAGTAAATTAAATCTGTTTGCGTCACATCTTAACAGCTTAGTGTTGTAGTCACAAGTTTAATCAGCTCTACAATAAGGATTGATTGTTCATCTTTTCCAGGTTTTGATAGGAATTAAATGATGCTTAATTTACTTAATTTTCTATTAAAATTTATTTTCTTTTTTTTCAGTACTTTCTCCAACTCAGCCCAATGCCATGGCTCAAGCAGCTAGTGGTGGCTATGAAATTCCAGCTCGGCTTCGTACGCTACACAACCTTGTCATACAATATGCTTCTCAAGGCCGTTATGAAGTTGCAGTGCCTCTTTGCAAGCAAGCTCTTGAAGATCTTGAGAAAAATAGTGGTCATGATCACCCTGATGTTGCCACTATGTTGAATATTTTGGCTCTCGTTTACAGGTACATAATATTCTTTTTTTGTTTTTGTTTTTTTATAAGCATTTTCTTTCATGCTATATTATTTACTGCTCATAAATTTATATAAATCAATTTAAGAAAATTGTTTAAATTATGTATCAAATTTAAAGTTTATTAAGATTTAAAAACAGTTGTTCACAAATTTTTACTTAATGTTTCATAATTAGAAATATTAAGCTACTTTTAGATTCATTCAAACTTAAGTTTTATGTCTGAATTTGGAATACTCTGTAAATTTTCAAAGACAATTTCATAATCTTTTAAAATTCTGTGATGTTGAAATTTGTATTACCTTTTTTGTTATTGAAATTTGTGATTATCTTTTGACATTACATTTTCCTTCCCTTGCTTCCAGATTTTCTGCATCTTACACCATTTTTTTGTACCTTCATTACTTTATTCAAAAAAAATTTTTTTTTTCATTTTAACATTTTTTGAGAGATGTTTAAAACTTTTCCTCCTTCACCAACCTTCATGTGGTATTTACAAATTCCTTTCTGTTGATCTCTAAAACAAAAAGTATTTTAAACAAATATAGTTGAATAGTGCTATTTCAAGAGGCTTACAACCAATGAAACAGTTAATTTTTTTCCTATAAATTTCTTTAATAACAGCACAGAAGAAATCAGACTTCTCTTTTATCTTCTCTTTATATCTTTACGTATTAAAATATAATTTATATGTTTCGGTTGTTTTAAATTTAACTTTTTCCCTTCTTTCCTTGAATTACAAAAAACCCTTTACCCAACTGCTTTACATCCAAAGCTTACCAACCCTGTATTTAGCTTTGATATAAATATATTTTAAATTGTTTGACCCCTCTGATTCTGTTTGGTTTTTACAGGGATTTGGGATCAATAAAACTAGCCATGTCATGTCTCCATTCTTCTCTGGAAATCAGAGAGAAAGCACTTGGGAAGGATGACCCAACTGTGAGTTTTAGGAATGTAAAATTAACAATAGTTAAAATTTAACTTATTGTATTAAACATGGAAAAGAATTTTTTTTGTTAAAAATTATTGCCCTTATAAAAAATTACATTTACTGTCGAGGTTATATTAGGATAGAAATATTTCCTCTTTTTTAAATATGAAATTTAACCAAATAAAAAAAACATGTTGCATCTGTCACAATCCATATCATATATTTGTAGTTTTGATATTATCACATTTGATTAAAGGCAGCGATCTGGCAGAATTGTTAGCATGCTAGGCAAAATGCTCAGCAGCTTTTTGTCTGTCTGAGTTCAAATTGTGCCAAGGTCGACTTTGCCTTTCATCCTTTCAGGGTAGATAAAATAAGTACCAGTTGAATATTGGGGTTGATGTAATCAGTTTACTCCCAAAATTGCTGGTCTTGTGCCAAAATTTGAAACCAATATTATCACATTTGATCAGTTGCAGTTTTAATATAATTTGATATGGTGGTTGGTTGGTTTAGTTTAGATTTTATTCATTTGAAATGATTCTTTGATTTAGGAAGTAAAATTTTACATCTCTCTTTATAGTTATGTATTCAACATTTCTATTTATAATTATGTATTTAATGTTGTATTTCAACTTAAGTACTTTTTTCTTTGCTTTAGAGCCTATACATGGATTTAACTTGATACCTTCATCATGAGTTTTGTGAAATGCTTTCTTGTCTTAAGTCTGATTTCTTGGCTATGAAAATATTGTGCTGTTATTGTGTAGCCCACATCAGCCCAAATTGAGCAGTCTCATGTAATATTACTAATTGTTCTGAGGGTGTGATCCCTTCAAATTCATAGTTCCCTATGTACTATGCAGACATTTAGTAAAGGACCATCCTGCACATTCTAACATGCAGTGGTTCATTATACATGGTGCAATGTGAAATTGTATGTGTTTTGTTCAGTGTGACAGGTGTGTGGTATATATTCTCCATCATCCAAATCGGTGTCTGCATGTCTAGAGATTTTGCAGATGGTCACAATGGAGGCGGGCAGAGTTCAATTTAGAATGTGACATCTGGTGTTTTATTCTGTTCTTAATAAGTCTAGTAGTAAATGGGACAATAAATCTTTAGACAGTTTAAATATCATCACCTTCTTAATTTTATGTTTGCTGTATCTATATTTCTGTAGGTTGAACAGATTTTAAAATTCTTTTGAAATTTAGAAAGGATTTTCCATATTTCCGAAGTTAATATTTGAATGTCAACAGTCAAATATCGTCATCATCATCGTCGTTTAATGTCCGTTTTTCATGCTAGCATGGGCTGGATGGTTTGTCTGAGGACTGGCAAGCCAGTAGGCTGCACCAGGCTCGAATCTGATCTGGTAAAGTTTCTACAGCTGGACGCCCTTCCTAACACCAATTACTCTGAGAGTGTAGTGGGTGCTTTTTATGTGCCACCGGTACAGAAGCCAGTCAGGTGGCATTGGCATCGACCATATTTGGATGGTGCTTTTTATATGTCACCAGCATGAGGAGGCAGTCAGGTGGCACTGGCATTGACCCATACTTGAATGGTGCTTATTATGTGCCACCAGCATGGGTGCCAGTCAGGTGATTTATTACATATCACTCACAATTATTTTATTAAGTAAGCATTGAGTTTTTAGCTAGTTCTCTAAATTTTTAGTATGTAAAAATATAAATATTGTCTTGGCCATTGGTACTTTAAAGACAAATTAGTAGTTTATTTAGACTGACATTTCAGTTCTAATATTAATTTCTTTACACAAAGATGTATTTGAAGCATATCTCCATAGGCATAGGAGTGGCTGTGTGGTAAGTAGTTTGCTTACCAGCCACATGGTTCCAGGTTCAGTCCCACTGCGTGGCATCTTGGGCAAGTGTCTTCTACTATAGCCTTGGGCTGACCAAAGCTTTACGAGTGGATTTGGTAGATGGAAACTGAAAGAAGTCACATGTGTGTGTATGTTTGTGCGTCTGTGTTTGTCTCCCCACCATTGTTTGACAACCGATGTTGGTGTGTTTGCATCCCTGTAACTTAGCAGTTCGGCAGAAGGAACTGATAGAATACGTACTAGGCTTACAAAGAATAAGTCCTGGGATCGATTTGTTTGACTAAAGGCGGTACTCAAGCATGACCACAGTCAAATGGCTGAAACAAATATAATAATCATAAGAAAACTATATCGTATGGAATCTTTCTAGTATGTTATACCGTTTTGTATACTTTTCATTTGATTTCTGTTAATATTTAGCTTATTTAACCAATAATTCACATTCTAAATTACACCTTAACTAAGAATTACATATTGTGTAATTACACATTGTGTAATTGTGATGGAAGCAGGTTAAGTTGTATAAGTGCCAAAACTCTCCATTATCTTTAAATTTCAGAAACTTCATGCCAAATAAAACTTTTAGAACTTCCTTTATCAGGTTGAATGAGAGTAATTTCTATTTTGGCATTAACGAGGAAATGAGATATTTTCTTTTATATACATATTCATTATCAGCTCAGAATTTCAAAATATGTTTTCAACACACGTTACATACCTGAAGCATTTAACCTTGCTGCAAAGTATGTTTTAGATGTATGTTGCATACAGCATGGCTATTTGGCTAATATCTTTTAGGGTGTAATTTGTGAAATTACCCAATGAGTATTGCTATGTCTTGATATATTGATGCATCTAACAAAGGCATTTTGTGATATTTGCTGTGCAAGATGCGCTTTACACTAAAAGTCTTTGTTGATTGATAAAAAGGCATCCAATGAAAAACTATAGTTGCTGTAATTAGAACAAAAGAAAAAAATAAATGTGCCCTAGCATGGTTGTAGCCCAAAAGAGTACAATTAGTAAACAAATAAAAGAATATAAATGTATTATGAATGATAAATATGTCTTCGCATCTTGAACTGTTTGGTTTGCTAATTATGCCTGACATTCCAATTAATTTTAGAATCCTATACAAATTATTACATGTTCATCATTTTCTTATATTCCTTCATTACATTTTATTATAATAACTATCTCCTTTCATTCTTTCCTGAATTACACCATAATTATTTAACTAACTTACTGGTCAATTGTTTGCTTAGTCATTTAGTCAGTCAATCAATCAGCAAGATACAACAAAATCTTTTTCAACACTTTATTTTACTTCAAAAAATTTGGCAAATCTTATTCAGAAACCCATGCAAAGTGTTCTCTTCAAGCCAAGAACACTTTTTAGGTTTCAGTTTTTTTTTTTTTGTACCTTCTAAGCATAAACATTTCCAACATAGACTCAGGTGTAACTGTGTGATAAGAAGCTTACTTAATCACATGGTTCTGGATTCAGGCCCACTGCAATGCACCTTTGGCAAGTGTTTTCTATTTATATCCTTAGGCTGATCAAAGCCTTGGAAGTGAATTTGGTAGACGGAAATTGGAAGAAGCTTGCCATATATATATATAGTGTCTATCCCCCACACACTGCATAACTTAGCAGTTCAGCAAAAGTGATCAACAGAATAAGTACCAGGCTTAAATAAAAAGTACTAGTGTTGATTCATTCAACTAGAATTTCTTTAATGCAGTGCTCCAGCATGACCACAGTCTAATAACTGAAACGAATAAAAGATAGAAGATTTAAAAATAAACTATAAAATGAAGCATACTTGAAATTCCTCACCTTTTTAAATATAGAAAACATTGAAATTTCTAAAGACATTTATCATTATATGTTTTATTATTATATCAACTTTTTAAAACATACTAGACCATGAGATATGAAGAATAAATATTGTTAAATTGTTAATTATTAAGAAAAAAAAAAGCAATAAATTGTGCATTATATTTTTAACATTTCATTTAGTTTGAAGGTATTTTAAAATATAACTCAGGGTATTATTCATTTTATGACTATTTTCAAATGCTGACAACTGGTATGTTAGTTGAATTAAAAAGCGTATATGAATTTGATTAGATCTCATTCATTCATAGTAAGATCATTGCCATTATTTGCAGTTGGTTCTTTTTCCTTATTTTTGAAAAGAAATTTCAAGACATTTCAAAACTTGGCCATCATTGAAAAGTTAATTAACGAATATTCAAATTTTAAGGCATTTGAGAATAGTTATTTTCAGGAACAACTTTTTAATGAATTGCTTCAAATTTGTCAATCTAAAGTTTCTCAGTAAATGGCAAATTTTGCTGCAAAGTGTCTAGATAATAATGATTACCAAATTTTAATCAAAGAAACTCAATTGCTAATCACTTCCCCTAAGTTGTTTATTATTCATCATCATCATCATCATCATTTAACATCCGCTTTCCATGCTAGCATGGGTTGAACGATTTGACTGAGGGCTGGCGAACTAGATGGCTGCACCAGGCTTCAATCTTGATCTGGCAGAGTTTCTATAGCTGGATGCCCTTCCTAATGCCAACCACTCCGAGAGTGTAGTGGATGCTTTTACGTGTCGCTGGCACGGGGCCAGTCAGGCAGTACTGGCAATGACCTCGCTCGAATCTTTTACACATGCCACCGGCACAGGTGCCAGTAAGGCGATGCTGGCAACGATCACGCTCGAATGGTGTTTTTTACGTGCCACTGGCACGGAGGCCAGATAGCCATTCTGGCAACGATTACGCTCGGATGGTGCTCTTAATACCCTACTAGCCCGGGGCTCTGTCGTTTCACTTCTCAGAGCTCTTGATCTCACTTGCTCTGGTTGATTCTGTGAGAGCAGACAGCAACCTGCTGTCAGAGGTCTCACATGGCATGGTCTCTTTCTGCAAATTATAAGCTTTAGTACTTGGATGTTAACTTAACATGAAAGACAATCATTATTATTATTATTATCTTTTAAGGCAGTGAGCTGCAAAATCATTAGCATGTTGGATGAAATGCTTAGCAGTATTTTGCCCATCACTACGTTTTGAGTTCAAATTCTACTGAGTTCAACTTTGCCTTTCATTATCATCATATCTATGAGCCCTGTTGAAGTGATAGTGTTTTTTAACCCTTTAGCATTCAGGTTACTCTGTCCAATGTAATGTATATTTATTGACATTCTTTTGAATTAATCATGCATTATCTTGTAACTTTGGGATTCATGATGTGATTGTTTATTTTTACAATGGCATTGTAGAGTAGATGTGAGAGGCCAGATCTGTCTGGCTTAAACATAAAACTGGTAAAACATTTGGGCTTGGATGTGGCCAGTTTAAATGCTAAATGGGTTAACTCCTACTTTTAGTGAGTGTATTTGGGAGAATAAGGCTCTGTCTAATATATATATTTTTGATAATACTTCAAATAAGTTAAGCCTTTTCATTTTTGCTTACTAAACCCAAGGGAAAAGCAGTGCCCCATGACTTTTTGACGTACTCTGAGACTAGTTAGCTTGATCTTATTAATGTCATGTTTAAATTGTTGCAAGAGAGATATGAGCTGGGTAGAGATTCTAGGAGGTGGATGTTTAGGTGAGGAAGAACTGGGTATAGCATTTAGTGCATAACCTAGAGCATTGGACACCAGAAGGGTGATGACTATAGGAGACACAAATGGATTGGGAGTGTCTGAGTGGAAAGATACAAGATCAGCTGTTTCCAAGGAACAGAAACCATAATGGTTGCTAATTTATTCTCAAAATAAATATTTAATCTTATGAAATAATTAGTAATTCAATTGTCAGAAGAAAGAAAACTTTTCATTTTATATTTTAAACACCCATGTACAGTATACATTTATATATATTTATGGATAATGTAATGCATTCTTATTAAGAAAAACATATATTCCTTTTCTTTCTTCATATGAAAGTGTATACATGCATACATAACGTGTATGTGCTTGCAAGAAGTGTATATGTGCATTTTTGTTTGTATATCTGGCTGTCTATGTGTTTGTATGTGGATATCTATATATGTATGTGTTTGTGGTTGTGCATGTAGATGTACATATAGACATGTACAAATAGAACTAATAAAGTAACTATTTACTTTACAACACACATTGAATACTTTATATTTTATTTGCAAATAGCAGTGTAAACATACTATATATACACACATATACAACTGCATTTAGTCAATTGTAGTTTAACCTTGACAATAAGCAACTACTTATACTGATTTTTTTTTTAAGTTCATCTCCACATTTTCTTTCATGCCCCTCCCCCTCCTCTATCTCTCATGATTTATTAAAATACATTCTCTTGCATATAGACTTAACAATCAGACTGGCTCTGTGGACTACAATTGTTTTGTTTTTCCACTCAATGGAAATCCACAAAATGTTTATCAATTTTATTTCAAATTTATGAAATTTGTTTGCAGAGACCAAGGAAAATATAAGGAAGCCGCTAATCTACTGAATGATGCTTTAGGCATAAGAGAGAAAACTTTGGGACCTGATCACCCAGCTGTGAGTCAAATGTGTAGTTTGTAGCTGCTTTATGTAGTGCATGTTCACAAAAGGTAGCATTTTGTCTTTGGCCACTGCTACTACTTTTACATTCATTGACTTATCCACACTCATTTCTTTTTCTGTTATCTGTTGTATGGTATTTCTCTTAATAATTTGGCTTACTGCTATCTTATTTATCTCTGTCTTCACTCACTCTCGCACACTTTCTGTAACTCACTCTCTTATAGTCTCACTTACACAATGGCTTCAATATGCTTTCTCCAAATAATCTTAGCATGCTACTGAATATTATAGAACAAATTTCATGGTCAATATATCATGGGGGATAAGAGAAAAATGATAATAGAAATTCTCTGTCATTGTTGCTTTCTAAAGGGTGAAGAATGGACTGTCTTGCATGAAACTGTCTTACATTTTAATGTATTTTACAAGGGTTGAGTGAACCAAGCTTGGTTTTGTAGTCACAACGTTGTGTAGCACTGTTTACACTAACATTGGCAAATACTCTGTGGTTTTATTGGTGATTTGGTCACTTGGAATGGTATAGTTATAAGGAGCCATGTACAAGAGAAGAAAAGTGAGGGTATTATAGAACAAGCAAGTTTAGAACTACCTTAATTGTAACAAGATGTAGGACTTTGACACAACAGTTGGTTGCAATTTATGATGAGATTTCTTTTGCTAGCTGATTGCTGCTTTTCAGATATGATACAATTCTGTGATGATAGAAATTAGAAGACTGAAAAGTGTTGGTATTCCCTAAACTTGTGTTGTAGAAGCGAATAGTATTATCTTGATTAATGAAATTTGCATATAATCTGTATATATTATATGTAGATTACTTATATGATAATAATATTAGTACTAATAGATGACAGCATTGGATAAAATGCTTAGTGGCATTTCTTCAAGCTCTCTGATTGGAGTTCAAATCTCACCAAAGTCAACTTAGCCTGTAATCCTTTTGGAGTTGATGAAAATAAGTACCAGTCAAGTACTGGGATTGATGTAATGAACCAACACTCTCCTTCTAAAATTGCTGTCCTTATTCCAAAATTTACCTTTCATTCATAAGAGGTCAATAAAATAAAGTACCAATCAAGTACATGAATTAATATAAAACTATGGTTATGTTTCAATTGTTAGCAAGATGATTTTAATGCCATAACATTAGCAACTGCAAGGAGCAATGTGTCGGTTTATTCAGCCAATATAATTTAGCAAAATTACTTCTTCAGTAGGTTGAAAATTATTTAGATAAATACTTCTTGGATGACTAGTGTAAATATATTTTTAAGTTAATTTAAAATATCTTCAAATTTTGATTACTATATTTCAAGGATGAAATTTGCTTTATGTGAACATCACTTGTATTCTTACATTCTTATCAACTCACAACTTTTATACCAATTATTCTGAATTAGAATAGTTAGCATATTTATTAATCCATTTACCTCATTTCATTTAAAATGTTAGGCGACATTTTAAGTTACTAGTAAGAGAGTTTTTACTTATTTATAAAAAAAAAATTAATAAACATGAAGTGCATTGGAGATGGTTTAGAGAGTACTAAGAATATAAACTAAATATTGAGTATTAAATTTACTTTTTAATAGTTTGGGATTATACTCGTGGTCTTTGCAGGTGTTTGAGACCGGCGAGATCAACATGGTTGATGTTCTTGAAAGACTGAAAGTTAATGTCTGCAAGGGGTTGGGTAGAACATGGATAGGAAGGGAATTCCAGTGAGAAGTTTGGCTTTCTGGGAAGAAAAAAAGACAGAACAGAATCACCGCCAGTAATATTTTAGGGTTGGTGGAGGTACTTTTACTCACATTAATAAAATGATCTAATTTTGGTAAAAATAGTTTTCTGGAATGTATGGTTGATAAATGTTAAATGAAATTGAATTCATTTTGAGGTCTCTTAGGTTTAAAATGTAGTAAATATTTTCAAACTGTTTTGTAATGGGTTATCAGTAATAGTTTCATACAACATTTTTCAATAGGAATATCAAAGACATCCTGCTTATACTTGCAAAACCTGATTATAACCATTTAACGTTATTGACATATTTGCAATTTAGTTTTAAAATTCTCTTTTCTCCAGTATTAAGTGCTTTTAGGTATGATGTTAGCTCTCCCTACACACTGAAATGTGTTTAAAATTTAAAATGCTAAAATGTGACTGGCAAGTGAAATGTTTAGTATGTTTACCTTCTTCTGTCTTTATGGAGTTTAAATAAAATAGAAACTAGTAATACATTAGGTGCTGATTCCTTTGAGTATCTCCTTCCATTTATAAGAATTTGGTTTTACGCTTAGTCAAAAGAAAATAACTTGTCTACTGGAATCAAATGTAGAACTCAAGTTTCAGTATTTATATTTCGTTTTTCTGTGTGTGTATTTTTCTTTTAAAAGCTAAACATTTTTTTTCTGTCTCGGAATTTGCTTTTAATTTATTTAAAGTTGCACCAAAGTTTATGGATTATTCTTAGTTTGTGATTTTTGATTTTTATGATTTTTATAAAATATTGCTATCTCTATATTTTATGTTGTTGAAAATAAGTGATTTCCAATAGTACTAGTTCTATACTTTCTGCAACAATTGAACTCTTTGTAAATAAATAATACCACTCTGATGAGGAAAAGGAAATTTGAAAAGAACTAACTTAATAATTTTTTTTAGTGGTCTTTAATAATAGACATTTTTTATTTGCATGATGCCTATTAAATATATGTGTGTGTGTGTGTGTGTGTATATACATTTATATGTATTTATATTTGGTGTGTTTATATATGTTTTTCATTATATCTTTGTTTCTTTCATCTCTTTCTTTTAACCCTTTAGCATTCAGATTACTCTGTCAAATTTGATGCTTATTTATTCACATTGTTTTGAATTAATCATGCACCATCTTGTAGCTTTGAGATCTTAATGATGTGATTCCATATTTTTAGAATGATTTTGTAGGGATAGGTGTAAGAGGCTAGATATGGCTGGTTTAAATGCTAAAGGGTTAAACAATATTTGCTTTAATAGAATTTTTTTTTGCTTGGTATTTAATATGCTTTTTTACTCTAGACTAAAACACTTCTTCCATTAAACCTTGAATTACCAGTTTTTTAAAAATTCAATACCACTGCACAGTGCTTTGAATGTTTTGTATCATAGCCTCTCATTCACCAATACCATGTGATTAGAATTTTGTGGATTGAAACTGAATGGAAACTTGTTGTAGTTACATCTGTATATATATATATATATATATATATATACTTGTGTGCGCGTTTATGTAAACAAAGATATGTTGTTTCATAAGGCATTATTGGTGTTCTGTTAAAGAGTATAACTTTGACATTCTGCGTATATAAATAGATCAAATAAAATATATATCGGGCAGTAATAAACACACATACACATATATTTGATTAAACTATTGAAGGCTGCACTACAGAATGGCTACATACCATTCGACTGAATCTAATAAAAGAATATATATTTGTATTTTTATCAGATTCTTACACTTCTATAAATCTGTGCTTTCATATGTAACTAAGAATCTCTGTTTCACACTATACAAGTACAATTTAACACAGAGCCACATTGTCATTTATATGTAATCATTTTCGATAATAATCCCTCCATACTGATCTAGTTTCACAGTGCCTACAAAATACTCTTTTTTTGGTCATCTATGTTTTCATTGTGGAGGTGCATATACTGTGGTTAGCTTCCATTGATTACCCCATCACATCCATATCAATGTAATCGTCCTGTTCCTGTGAATCATCATCATCATCATTGTTTAACATCAGCTTTCCATGCTGGCATGGGTTGGATGGTTTGACTGAGGGCTCCAATCTGATCTGGCAAAGTTTCTACAGCTGGATGCCCTTCCTGATGCCAACCACTTTGAGAGTGTAGTGGGTGCTTTTACATGCCACTGGCATGAGGACCAGTCAGATGGTTCTGGCAATGACCATGCACAAAAGGTGTTTTTTACATGTTACCTGCACAGGACCAGCCCGGCAGCACCGGCTATGACCACGCTCAGATGCTGTTTTTCATGTACCAGTAAGACGACGCTGGCAACGATCATGCTCAAAAGGTGCTTTTTACGTGCCACCAGCATGGGCGCCAATCAGTGGCCCTGGCAATGATCGCGCTAGGATGGTGCTTTTAACATTTCACTGGCACGAGTACCAATCAGGCGGTGCTGCCATCGGCCACACCAGCAATTTGGATTTTGATTTCACTTGCCTCAACAGGTCATTGCAATCAAAGTTTATTATCCAATGAATGAGGGGTATTCATAAGTGTGTTGGTTACACCCACTAGCATAAGCCACGGGTTATGGTCTCACTTAGCTTGTCAGGTCTTCTCAAGCACAGCATATCTTCAAAGGTCACGGTCACTAGTCATTGCCTCAATAAGGCCCAATATTTGAAGGTCGTGCTTCACCAATCATCCCAGGTCTTCCTTGATCTACCTCTTCCACAGGTTCCCTCAATTGCTAGGGTGTGACACTTTTTCACACAGCTATCCTCATTCATTCGCAACATATGACTATACCAGCGCAGTCATCGCTCTTGCACACCACATCTGAAGCTTCTTAAATCCAACTTTTCTCTCAAGGCGCTTACACTCTGTTTTGTATGCACACTGACATTGCACATCTGGCAGAGCATACTGGCTTCATTCCTTGCAAGCTTAAGCATGTCCTCAGCAATCATGGCCCATGTTTCACTGCCATGTAGCATAGTTGTTTATACACATGCGTAATACGGTCTACTTTTTACTCTGAACGAGAGGCTCTTTGTCACCAGCGGAGGTAGGAGCTCGCTGAACTTTGGCCAGGCAGCTACACTTTCAGAGCATCCACCCCTACTACTGACTCGGTCCCCTAGGTAACGGAAGCTATCAATTACTTGTAGTTTTTCTCCCTGGAACGTGACAGAAGCTGTTCTCTGCACATTTTCAGTGTTTATAGCACCTGAGCATTTTCCACATACAAAAACTATCTTCCCAGTTAACCTTCCTTTGATCTGAAACTCTGTGATAATTTAATACTAAGCCATACTTGACTTACACTTCTTCAGTCTTACATTCATTATCATATATTTCATTGCCATGTATTGGACGTTATTTTTATTTATTTTGTTCTGCTCATATGGCAATAAAAACTGTCATTGGATAGTTGCTCTCTCAACCTCTTCCTCAGCCACTTCTTCTACTCCCACATTTCCACTATTGCAGTATGTCTTTTGCTTAAATAAAACCTTGTCTTCTATAATTGTTTCATAATGTTAACTGTTCCAGTATACATTAAGTTCTATTTTGTGGTCAGTCTGTTTGTGATTCCTCTGTACATAATTGTACTATATACTTGTGTATGTGTGTGTATCCATCTGTTATTTACAATAATAGCTATGCAATGTTGGTTTCCTTCTTATGCAACATATTGAGATAAATCACATTTAACTGATTGTTAAATCTTTGTTTTGTAGTCGCACCTTCTTTGCTTTGCTAGTCTTAAAGCAACCTTTCAAAATTGAAATATTTTTACAGTTATTCAGTAAATTAGCCATTGGTTGCTTTGGTACCAAGCAGGAAATGAAGACTACAGATAGAATCATCTGTTCCTGACTCTACTTTTGAGTCGGAAAAAATGCCATCCACAGAGAAAATGTTACAGCACTGGACAGACATGGACATGCATTTATGCATGCCCAAAATATGTGTGCATGCTTGTCATTTCACTTACAAGTACTGCCTAAATGTCTTGTCATTCTGTACACCAGTTAATTAGTTAACTTAAGATATTTATTTAATTACTTTTAAACATTATGATGACAGTGCTTATATATCCTGTTATGATACTATCTAGCAGGTAACTGATGTATAGCACCTTTAACATCAACCAAAACTCTAATTTGGAGCTTATGTTTGCTCAATTCACTAAACAGCATTGTTTCTAAGATGGGTATTATGGAGATTCTGAATCACCATCTTCTAGAATGGATGTTTACTTAACTTCTTAAAAGCCAATGTCTGGAATGTATGTTTGCCTAGCTTCCTATACACCATTGTCTTGAATTATTGTTTACTGAACTCCTTAAACATCATTGTCTAGAATGGGCTTTTGTTAGGCCCTTAAGCATCATTGCCTAGAATGGTTGTTTACTGAGGTCCTTAAACATTTTCTAGGATGAGTGTTCGCTTTGGTCCCTGAACGCTATTGTCTAGAAAGCATCTGTAAATCCATTAGCTCATAGGAACCTATTGCATTTGCAAACATTACAACAAAAGTGCTAATATATCCAGCTCTGACAGTGTCAAGTAAAAACATACATACATATAAGCACCCCCTCTCTCTATTGACATATATTTATATACTTATATGGATACATATTTCTTTGCACTCATGCATAAACATCCATTAGCACATACATACACGCATGCATCTTGACATGCTTAATATATCAACTTTTTGGGATATTTCCTTGCTGATACATTGCAATTACATATTGAAAAAGAGTGAGAGAAGATGAAATAGTAAGAAAGAGAGGAAGAGAATGTAAAAATTGTAAACAAATGTCTTTTTCTTTCTCACTGGACAGAAAAAAATAGACGTTCATTAAATATCACCATATACAGTATTCCATATGTGCTACTTATGCTAATGCCAAGATAGCATATTTACACTATAAATTTGTCATATCTGTTAAATCTGTTGCAAATATGTTTTCTCTCCTCTAACTTTTCTTCTCCCTCATCACTCCACCTAGAATTATCAGCCACTCTTTCTTCTTTTCCCTGAGTTATAGGGACCACTTTAGGCCCTTGATTTTGCAAATTGCAAGGCAATCTTTACTAGTGCTGGTGCCAAAAAAAAAAAAACTAACAACAAAACACCCAGTAAATTCTTTAAAGTGGTTGGTAAATAAAGTGTTTGTTGAAGTATGATGAACTCCTTTGTATCATCAGATCATGTCAGCATGGAAGATGATTTTTGCCTATTACCTATAATGTAATGTAATAAAATAGCATTGTCACTGTGTATGAATCATGCATTGACAGTCAACAAACAACTCAAAATATCTGTTTAATGAGTTCAACCCATAACTTATTGCTTTACAAAAAATGTAGCATTTTCCAGTGTCTTTAATTTCAATCATTTATCTTTTAGTATGCATGTACATAGTCTAAATCCATTATTCAGAAATCTTTATCATTTGCTACTGGGCTGCTGTTGCTGTAATGCAGTCAAAGTACTGCTAGCCTAATAATTGCATTTTAGTAAAACAAATTGTGACCTTGTAAATGTAATCTTGAAATTATTCCACAAAATAGTATGTTATCTAATAAGCCACAGCTTCTTGATATAATCCACACACCACATTATAATCAACTTTGTTTTAAATTTTACTATCACTAATATCATTTTTATAATTTGAACTTTGCACTTCCATTCTCAAACACATCTCCATTTCTTTGCAACAGTGACTAAGACCTACTTTTGCATGATGGTAATTATGCCAGCTGATTTCAATGAATCTGTGTATCTAAAAATTTTATTCATTTCCAATAATTTCACAATCAAAATTCTTAGTTTGTTGTCTTTTACTTTGTTTAATGCATAAAGCATTAAATGTTTAACATAATCATAGAACAGTCAGCATAGGTAATTGTTTTGTGAAAAAATATAAAGAATTCCTTGGATAGCAAATTTTGTATTTAATACATATACTCTTGCATGAGCTCAGTTGTGATTTATCTCAGCTTTGCAGTGCTGCATAGAGAATAAATACTTCAATTTTCTAATAAAATTTCTCGACACACAAATAGGTCACAGTCACCCATTTTAAAGTACGTTTCTTATCAATGTATTTTTCTTTATAGATTCGTTTGCAGTGCTATATATAACTATTTTAATCTTATTAACATGAAAAATTATTTATTAAAATTTTTATTCATACTCTCCTATTTCAACTGACTTTTGAAAATGACAGCTTAATTAGTATGATCATATTTTAAGATGATAATTTCAAATGATGGAAAGTTATTAATTAGCTAATTTCTTTAGATAATATTTTTAATTATTATATTTATGTTGAACAAAATATTTAAAATATTTTCAAATTTTTAAATTACTATCTTGAATTAAAATTTTACAGGTGGCTGCCACTTTAAATAATTTGGCTGTTTTATATGGTAAAAGGGGTAAGTACAAGGATGCTGAACCTCTGTGCAAGAGAGCCTTGGAAATAAGGGAGAAGGTAAGCTTGAAAACGTTTTCCTGTTTTATTCTAAAGTAGTTTTCTATTTTCCACACAATCTATTGAAATATTTTAGTACAGATTGAAAATAGATATTTCAAGTTTTTAAATATTTTATTAAAGTTTTGTGTATATTTAAGATATTTTCATATACATTAATTTGTTCTTTTAGTTATTTGCATAATGGAAAATTACTTATTCATTAAAAATTGTTATGTTTAAAAATATAAAGAAATTATTAACAAACTGATAAATAGTTTAAAACAATTAGTGTCTTATTCTTTTTACATCAAGGTTCTTGGTAAAGACCATGCAGATGTTGCTAAACAGTTGAACAATCTGGCTCTCCTTTGTCAAAACCAGGGAAAACATGAAGAGGTGATTATCTTATGTGTTATTTTGCCATATATAGGTCTTCACGACCTATTTATTATTTTTTTTATTATATCGTCGTCTGCTTTCAGGAGGGAATAATCATGACTTTCTAATTACCCAGTCATAGCATTTCATAATTTATTCAAACTAGTGATCGTTCTTAGAAAACAGTATGCCAAACAACTACTAGGTTAATATTCTCATTTAGTATACATAAAAATTTGTTTCGGTTATTCTAGAGGAAAAGAATTGTAGGCATTTTGCTGATGTAATTTTTCCTTTGTTAGATTTTACATGTTAGATAATGTATTAAGTTATTTAGTGATAATGTATAAGTTAAGTATCAAGTTATAAGCTATTGAAAATATTTTATTACTTTAGCTATTATTTTTATTTACAGAAAATTTGACGCCCTTCTTTTTTTTTTTAATTTATTCTTTTGTAAGAATGTACAAAGATAGCAACAGGCATGGGAATGTGGTCACTTAGTTACCACATAGTTTTAGATAGAATTCCACATTGCACTACCTTTTGGGCTGCTGTCTTCCCAGTACAAGCATTACTCTCTGAATGAATTTCACAGAAGAAAAATGTGGTCAGCTATGTTAGCATGGAAAATGAACATTAAACAAACAAATAATTTTTATAGTAATTAATTCTTGACAGTTTTATTTTCTTTGGTGAATAATATAAAATGTAAAGGGGGTTAACACATGTAGGCAGTGGATATTGTACTATCCCATTGTTTTATGATTAGCCTTCAAATTATTTTTTTACAAAATTATTCAAAAATCAAAATTGAACATAATAGTAAACTTTGTTTTATATTTTTAGTAAAATTTTGTATTGGTTATGTTTTGTTTTATAGGTTGAGCGTTATTACCAGCGTGCATTAGAAATATACCAAAAGGAATTGGGACCAGATGATCCAAATGTAGCAAAGACTAAAAATAATTTGGTAAATATTTTTAAAATATTTTTTCACAAAATAAAATCTGTGACTTCATTAAGTGTTGAATACTTTTCTAAAATTTTTGCAATCCCAATCACTTTAACCCTTTATCTCTCAGTTTACTTAGTCAAATGCGATGCTGTGATCGTGTAAGAATATTGGGGGTATAACTTGTGGATGAGAAAGGGATTTGAGAGATGATGTGGGTTCAAGTGTCATGTGCAACCTTTGACATTTTCCATCCAAATGTTTAACCCAGTATTCTGCATTCTGTTAGTTATAATTTTATCTACTTTGAGTTCCACTGTTTAAAATAGATATTCCTTTATGTTCAAATTCCACTTAAGTCAACTGTGCCTTTTAATTTCCTTTCCAAGACTTGTTAGATAAATTAAGCTACTTTATCATAGGTCACAGTCCAGTGACTGAAACATGTAAAGGAAAATGAAATACTCTGTTGTTTAATAACGAATGTATATTTCTGGATATTTAGCATAGTTAGAATGTAAAGATTATTTAAGCTGGTGAAACTGCGAGTTTTTATTCTTTTTAACAAATACTAAGATTACCTATAAAATATCAGATAAACTTTGGAAAACTACCATAATGTATGAATTGAATTATTTAAATATAGCATAGTTATATTTATATCTGACGAAATGCATTGAAGCATATTGTAATTTCAAGTGAAAGATGGGGCACTTGAGGAAATTAATGCTATTGCAGTATAATATTTTGTCGTTGGAAATGAAAGTTTGAAAAATGTTTGCTTTTAGATCTAGCCAGTATTTCATTAGAATTCTTCAATTGAGTATTCTAAATATTTTTTCAAAAATTTGTTTAATTATATCAGGTTCTTAAATTCTCTGCTTTTAAAACACTTATTATTGTAGCCATACTTTCCTCTGCTTAGGAAAAAGAAAAGTAGTTCTGAAGAACCAAACCCTTTAGACTACCTCTGGTTGTATTGATACTAGATCTAAATTAAAACCTTATATAAAAATTACATGATAATTAATTTTCCAAGCACCAGCTTAATAATGACAATTCTTTATTATTTTCTAATTTATTTGATATGAAGATGGTGTACTTCAACAAAAACTAAAGGGTTAAAGTGATCCCAATTAAAACTTCCCTTTAAAATTTTATATTAATTTATGTTCCAAATTCCAGATTAATAATGTAAAGTTATTTTACTAAACTCTTCATTATCTTCAACATTAATTGAAATAAAGACATTATATTTCAGTACGGTAAATAAAAGGGTTAAACAACAATAAAAACAGGCATAGCTCCTCAATTAAGACTTGCTCCATGCACTTGCTTACTTTATTGTAGAGATTTATGTCATCTTTTAATGGTATACACTTAATTCTGTTAAATAATCAAGTACTAGATTTAGGAAATTTGTTTTTTAAAAAAAAAAAAACTTTAAAAACCTGACTGTTCTTTTTTCAGGCATCAGCATACTTAAAACAAGGAAAATATAAACAAGCTGAAGTACTTTATAAAGAAGTTCTTACCAGAGCACATGAGAGAGAATTTGGAAAAGTGGATGGTAAACATTATTTTACGATTCAGTTTAAAGGGGCTGTCCAAAGTTATTCAATTCTAATGAAATATATCTGTTTCTCTAATCCTTTAAATTATTTTTGAAACTTTATACAGAACCAGAATAATGAAGATCTCTTTCTTTCTCTCTCTCTCTCTCTCTCTCTCTCTCTCTCTCTCTCATACACACATGAGCTTCTGCTCTCCACAAAGACACAAAGCATACACCTACTCATCACTGATCTGACAAGTAATTCAGGGTCCCTTTGCAAGTATATGCAAAGGAATGGCAAAATAATAATGAGAACATTTTTTTTTCTGGTAATTTAATTGTATCTTTTCAGATGATAATAAACCAATTTGGATGCAGGCTGAAGAAAGAGAGGAAAACAAGGTTGGTTCTGCTTTTTCTTATTCCAACTAACATTACATGCAATTACGATTTGAATAACAATATAGTAAGGTATATATATATATATATATATATATATATATATATATATATATATATATATTAATATTACAATCCAAGTTCTTAGAATTCAGCTAGAAGTTCAATCAAATAAAGCTCTCTATATTCAGAGCTGATATACTATGTTTGTTTTTTCCCCTTTGACTTACAGAGTCTGGGGAAAGGCATAGTACCTGTGGCCTTAACAGGCCTTCTAATGGAGGTTAATGCTGTTAATGATCTTAAACCCATGTAAGTTTACATCTATAGAAAAACTGGGAGGGAATTTTGGAGTGCGGTGTGGAGAAGACTTGTTGGAAAAGAAGGACTGGGTCAAGTAGTTAGCACCAAGTCTTGGGTGCTGAACATAACAAAAGTGATAAGAGGAGAGGAGATGAATGTGGTAGGAGCACCTGAAAGATGGCATGAGCCTAGCTAGCTCTGAAGAATAAAGGCCATTATAGTAGTGGTAAAAGAGACAGACAGAAGATAATGTGCTGGAGTGTGTTGGAGTGATTTTGTGCTGATCATTTTTATTGCCAATTCCCTGAAGTTTAATTTGTTACTTGATGATTGGTTTTGATCACTGTTTTGTGTTAGCAGTTACCTTACTAAGTGATTTCTATGATAATTTCATTTATTCATTATGTTATGTTATTATGGTTACTTGTGTGCATTACAGTACATACATATAATAATATCGTTAGCAGTTTGGTGGTCATTACTTCACTGAAGAAGCTTCATAAGGCTAAAAATTGTTTTATTACTAAAGTTCAATTTAATTTAATATTAGTCATTGATCTAATTTTTTAAAAATTTTTTATCCATTTTGATTAGAGTTGTCGCCCCTGTTTACAGCAAGCTGATTTCAATATTAGCCAAAGAGTCTTGATTACTTAAAATTTCTTTGCTATCCACATTGATTTGGCAATTATTCATAGTCAGATTTTGACAATTATAACTTATCTTTTTGAAGTATAATAATAATAATAATAATGGAAAAATAATTACTACAGGACTAAGGCTATCCTAAAAAAAGGTACCAGTACTATTTCAGTGTTTAACAGCCATAAATGCACTTTACTTTTCATGTGGTTATTAATGTCTTTAAATGACCAATAGCATTAAGTATGAGAAGTTCATTTTGCATATAAGTTTTATCTTCTTTCTTGAAAAGAAATGTTGTATAATGACTATTTAGTGTGTTGAAGACAATGAGAATTTCTTTTAACTTAACAGAATAATTATGTTTATAATTATGCTCTTGATTGTATTTTTGAATGCTTTAATTTTCAGGCAAATAATAAGGATGTATCTCAACAACCAGACTTTAGTAGTTGGCTCCAAACTCAAAATGCAGAAAGGTTCGTTTCACTATATATTTGCCCTAAAATTTTTACCACTAGACATCACATACCACTTGTTTTTACATGATATACTACTGTTTTTGTTTTCTCATCTCCATTGCATGTTTGTTTGGCTATTTTGCAATAGAAGAGTATTAACAATGTAACATAACTTTAAACAAGTATTTATTCTGTTGAAAAATGTACACCATCATGAGTAAAACTCATAATAAACTTTCCTTTGTTTCTAAATTTTAACATTGTTTGCTATTATAAAGAAGAGATGAAAATTCTTCTCTTAAAAATTTGTAAATTGTAGCTGAATTTAACATTTTTATGTCTGTTTTCCCATGCTGGTATGGGTCAGGTCTGCATGATCTCTTTTTCCTGCTGTCTTTTTGTCTTTAGTCATTTACTCTGCAAATTCCAACTATCTTAAGTCAATTTTTTAACTGATAAACTTTGCAAAAGAATGGTATGTATTTTGTTAAAATTCCAGTTGTCAGGGAAAACATCCTGACATTTAATTAAAATGTAACCATAGAATTCAAGAAAACCTACTAATTGCTTCCACTTCAAATTTTTTGGCATTTAATCACATTAACTACACTTTTTCCATCATTCATTGGAAGGGTCCTATTTCCATTTTCCTGTTAGGTATTTTTAAGGACACAATGTTCATTTCTATGACTGGCACCCTAACTTTAACACTCAATTAATCTTCTACAAGTCTTTCTTTATATCTGTCTACTAGCAGTACCTCTCATTTCGATCTACTAGTTTGTTTACACTTTTTTTATAGCTTAATTCAAGCAGTCAGGACTTCATTGAGCCACCACTTGATAAAATTTTTCTTGGCTGCTAGATATGGCTCTGAAAGCTCAGAAGACAGCTAGGAGTGAAAGGGATAAAGCACATTGTTAGAAGAAAAAAAACTTACAGGAATTTGTGCACAAATGTTTGAAAAATAGCTGCCTTAGCAAAAGTTCCTATTCATATGAGCAAAAATAAAACCAAAAATTTCCTCTAAGCAACTAACACAGAATATAAAAGCTTCCTTTTTTTTTTTTTTAACTTTAACTCTAAATAAACAGAAAAGTGTGTATATGATAAAATTTTTTAACCCATTATAGTTAGCTCAAAGTAATTTCTGTACTGGGTATTTTCCAGTTGAGAGAATTTTCAGTGCTTTGTATGTGCAGGTATGTTTTTACTTTTGCATATATATTTTAACTTACATATTAAACAGATAATTTTTAATCTATCAAACTTTATACTACTATTATAGAAAGCATACTGCTATTTTAGCTCTTCCGTCTGAAAAGACTACACAAATTGTTTATAACAATAACAAAGTTGTAAGAAGGAAATTATAAATGTCTTGCTCAATGTATTGCGTAGTGTTATCATATGACACTTGAGAATATATTTGATAATAATCATTTATTTATTTTATTAATCTTAAAAAGAAAAGAACAAAATCATGTTAATTTACTTTATTGTTCTGACCACAAATGTGAAATGCTAGTTAGAAGCAGTGTGGAGAGAGTTTGTTACATAAAAGGATGAGATCAACAAAGCAGTAGATGTTTATATGTAGTTAATGATAAATAGTAATTACAAGAAAGGATCTTCATAAATTGAGGACAAGTGACCATTTAGGAGGTTGGGGGTCCTCCATGCCATTCAAGATTACCCTGACAAACTAAAGGCAAGTGCCTTCTGTTCTTGCTACAAGACTACCTAGTTTTAGTATGCTTATTTTATCATTATTATGTATATTTTGATAAAACTTCCATTGCCACTGGCCTGAGAGAGATAAGAAATGAAAGAACTTGTGCTCTAATCTGATTAGTAGTACATTCCAGGAGTGATGTAGAAGTTTCCAAGACAAGTTCCTCACTTTCTGAGTTATACAGGCTTTCCTGCTTTACAATCTTTTTCCAGCTTTTATCCACTTGGAGGTCTAGACAGTGATTACCATAACTGGGTCTTCCATCCAATAACAAAAGCTATCTTATCACATGGATTTGCTACTTTAGGTGCCAAGTTGCTAGCCTGGACAACATGTCCCATGCCATGACACTAGCAGATGCAGATGCAACTCTGTCCCATTTTAAGCAGGATGTTTCTCAGCTTCCAGAGCAAAAAAAAAAATGCAGAGATGAAAGGTGATATGCAGTCTACAATGGTTGTTTCAGAGCGGGCACCCTAGCACAAACAACTTTGTGTTATGTTCTACATCAACAAAGTGGTTAAGAGCCATTCTTACTACAAGCATGTCATAAGTGGTATCTTTTCTCTTTACCACTTTTAATATCACTTTCCATTTATAATTATATTAGTCTTTAACCTTAATATAAACCTTATACTGCTTTTTCCAGCTATTGAAGTGGTAGTGATTCCAGTGCAAGTTAAATGTAGTTTAAGAAAACAAGTTAAATTGTTTAAAATCAATTGCCTAAAATACTCATATGTCTCTATTGAGAATAGCATAATGCCGATCATGTAATGACTTTGTCTACATTTTTTATATAATTGTTACTCTGTATTGGAGCTTTGGAGAAGAAGTGCTATGCAATATTTGCTCTGGCTCTTTACAGTTCAACTTCACCTTTCATCCTTCTAAAGTTGACAAAATTAAGTACCAGTCCTGTAATTGGGCTGATATTATCAAAACCCTCTTTAAATTGTCTGGCCTTGTGTCAATGTTAATTTACAAATGATTAGGATGGTGGATTGACAAAATCGTCAATGTCAGATTAAATGTCTTGTATTTTTTCTAGTACTTACATTGTCAGTTCAAATTCCACCAGGATCAGATTTGCCTTTCAGCCCTTTATGGTTAACATAAAATATTGATCATTTACTGGGATTAGTGTAATTGACTAACCCCACTTCATTCAAATTTTTGGTTTTGTTAAAAGCAATTATTATTTTGAAGGTAGCAAGCTGGCAGAATCATTAGCACGCCAGGCATAATACTTAACATTATTTCATCCATTTTATGTTCAGAGTTCAAATTCTGCCATGGTTGACTTTGCCTTTCATCCTTTTGGGGTTGATGAAATAAGTACCAGTTATGCCCCAAATTGCAGGCCTCATGCCTATAGTAAAAAGGATTATTATTATTATTATTATTATTTCTTAAATGTTTAGCTATTACATACAAAAACATGCAATATGATGTCTGGTTCACTGTAAATATCAAATCATAATTGAACAGTTAGAGTACAAATTTCTTTTCTCATTTACACAACTTAGTAACAATAGCAATAATGCGAAGAAAATGAAATAGTGTTTTTTTTTGTTTATACACTAATCCCATAAGTTTTGTAGTTAAGATTGATTTTTTTTTTTTATTTATTTATAGAATTAGGATTAATTAGTGTTGATTACAAGACCTTCAATATTTTAATTGGAATTTTTAACGGGATGTTGCAAATTGTGTATTATTTTGCTTTGGAAAATAGAATTGTAAACAAACCTGGAGTTAATTTCTTCTTTACACAAAAGAAAACAAGATTTTCCTGTTTTGTATTTTTGGTTATTTTATTTTTTTAATTAAGAAAATATTTTCTTCATCCCTGTGCACAATTACAAGTGGGGGGGGGGGAGTGAAATGAAGTTGTTATAGCAACATGAAATTGAACAAATTATTAATATGGGTCCATTTTATTGAGCTGGATCCTCTGACCATGCCAGCATGGAAAAACAGATGATAAAAAGATGGGAAAAAAAAAATATTAAAAAAAAAAAGGTGGAAAGAAAAAAAAAAAGCAAAGCAGCAAGTAAGCATTTATCTCATAGCTCTGAGACTAGCGAAAATGTTTTCTTGCAGTTGGAAATAAAGAAGTTGGATTATAATTCATATTTTATTCAAACTTCTGTCTGATTTGCTTTCTAGAATCTCGGAGCAATGTGACACCATAAGACACCAAAGGTATTTTTTTAATTTTAAAATTAAAGTTTAATTACTATATATATATATGTGTGTGTGTGTATATATGTGTGTATATATATGTATGTATATATATACACACACACATGTTTTATATATATATATATATATACATTTTATATATACACATTTTTATATATATACACATTTTATATATATATATATACACACACACACATTTTTTAAATTCAACTCTTTATTTTAATTATTGTTACTTTTCTTTATTTGGTCAAGGGGGAATGTTTGGGTTTTTCTCCTTTTTTAAGTTGTTTTTTTTTTAATACATTTATACTATAAGCATTAGTTTATATGAAGCTTTAATTAAGATTAATTGTAACAGTTTAAATTTACTTGATTTGTTTCTTACTATTTCTAACTAATCTCAGAACAGAATAGGTTCCGAGCAGCAATAAGTACACTTCCGATTTACGTCAGTGATTAATAATAATCCCATCCCTCCCTCCATCAAAAAAAAAAAAGAAAGAAAGAAAAAACGTTTTATACCTATAGCAACTGTTGGTCCATTGCAAGCACTCATAAATCATGCACAGATATCTTTAATTTCTGATTGCAAATTACTAATCATCATTGCTTCAATATAAAATGTTTTATATTGAAAGTATTACATCTGTTATGAAATTACTAAAACATTTTTTTTCTAATTGTTTGTTACAACACTGCTGCTGTTATTTTATCTTCTGCTTACCTTTTTTTTTTTCATTGTTCTTTGACATAACTGGGTTGATTACAACTTGCTTTTAATTATTTGTTTGCCAAATTAATTGGGAAATATTTTAGCAAGTTCATTGACTGACATCACAATAGGAAATCAGGAATCTTCAGCAGCACTACTACATCAAATTTTGAATGAAATTTTATAAAGGTATAACAAAACATACAAATGTTTCTGAAGATAATGTTTAATTCTGGGTTCAGGTTTTACAGTGTTAAATATCTTAGTTAGTTGTCAGGAAAGTATGTCTTCACAAGAACTGTGCTAACCAGTGGTAACAATTAAATTTAATGTTTAGACAGCCACACTGTTTCAACTAAATGTTTGAAAATGAGAATAATTTGTGCAAAACTGATTCTCAGAGATTTCACCAAAGAAGTGACATAGAAGTAAATATACACCAGAATTTCAGTTGTGTAAGTGAGCCCATTGTTTTTTCTGCAAGGAGTAACAGATGAAACATTTTTTTTCCATTGTCTTCTTGAAATAAAATGATAGATGCTATCCCATATTTAACATGAAACTCAAATGATCAAATATAAAACTAGGTCATCTTTTTTTAATAATGAGCTTGTATTGTTATTGCAATCAAGCTTTTACCAAATTCTTGAACTCTGTGAAACATCTTGCACATTCAGCCTCAAAATTCCAAACATTACATCTAACATAAGCAAAGCAGATTAGCTACAGTGTTGAGCTCTGTCTGTTAAGGGTGGTGGGGAAGTACATTCAATTGCTTTAGCAATGATATTGCTACATGAGACATGTAACATTTTCCAAAGTTAGCAATTTGCTTCAAAGGACTCTTTTCAGACAATTAAAAAATTTACAAAGTGCAACCAGAATTGACTGACTTCTAAGAAACCATTTCCCAGGGATATTTCTATGGATGAATAAACAAATGGAAGCAATTAATAATTGTGAAAGTGGCAGGATTAGAATTCAGTTATTTTCACAATAAAATTCCTTTCATTATTTTTGTTTATTTCATTGCAGACATCAAAATATTCAATATTAGTATAAGTACTGTTTTTAAAAAATATACATGATACATCTGAATATATCAATAAAATTTATTGCTGTTGAAATATATAATTTATGCAGCCTGTGGTAGAACAGTTGCAAGGAACATGAAAGTTGTTCCATTTTGAAAGTTATTCCTAAATGCGAATAACATGTCTGAAAGATTGTATTATGCAATCTAGATACAAAATCTGAGTTTGATCCTTATAACTACAGATATTATATATTTATGTGGTAGTCAGCCTACTCTGTTTAATTTAATGTGACAGGTTGAAAATGTGTGCAACTTTACTCCAGCATTGAGTCCTTAGCTGCATGAAGAGTATGCAGTTATAAAATCTCGTGGAGCACAAACTCTACACTGATGCCCAGCATATAGAAATGATTGTAGCACACTATTTGATTTCAAGTATCCATTAATATTTAAAAGGATAACAAATAGTTTATGCTGAGAGTTTTTCAAATAACTTATATTTATTATAGTGGGAGGGACAGAGCTTGGAATCACTCTTAAATTTGAAACCTTTTCTTGACCAAATAAAGGATGTGACATGCATGAGTGGTTTGCATGGATAAATGTCAATTGCTTAGTTCTTTTTAATAGTTTGAAATATATTTTTATGTTACATTATTGACAACAATGATAGCAACAAAAACAATAATTGTATACCTAAGTACCTTTATTATTTATGACATTGAGTGTGAGGTTGGTTATGTAGTATATATATTGTTAGTTTATTACAGATGATTAGTTTAATGGAAGAAGTATGCATGTATGCATTAGTTGTAAGAGAATGGGAAATGGAGTGAAGAGTCTCTTTTCTGTTTTCATTATGGACTTGGCTTTCTGTAGACAGTTTAGCAATCTCTAAAATTTCTTCATCTAATTAAGGTTATCTCTTTAGATTTTCTTTTATTGGGCAATTGTTCACATTAGAATGTGCATCCATAGACACCTTCTCCAACAATCTTTGACATGTTTGAATTTGCAGAGCCATTCCATTCATACCAGCATGGAAAAACCAAAATGAAAATGTTTAAGCAAAGACCTCTTAGTGGAGGCAGATTTTATTTATGTACTCTTTATAAAACTTTCTGAACTTGATCTTTTTGTTTTCAGGCTCAGATATTATTCTTTATTCTTCTTTTCCACTATATCTAAACTTATTTCTATCACCCTGTCTTCATCGCATCATATTCAATAAAACACATACCCCCCCTATTTTAACTGCACATCATTCTTACTGATCCATATATAGTGTCCACACTTCATAATTGTAATTTCCTTCATTTATATTTTTGCTGTTTTTGCTTTTGTTTCATTACTATTCCATTTTCAAAAGTCAGAACTAGTACTCAGAAGGTCAGAAGTTCAAATCCTGTTGCCAACAAAGTGCCGTACCCATGCCAATAAAAGTTTTCTTTCAAACAGCATTTTCTTACGTTATAATCTGGCACCACATGAAAGTGCATCTCTCTGTTGTGGCTGCAGGCAACACTGAACTATTCAGTGGGTTTATTAGTAGCTAGCAGTGAAGAGTTCAATTCCTATTGATAGATCTTGAGTGAACTCAAACCAAACTTACTTGTCCTAGTCTTCACATGGAGCTCTTATTATGCAATGTGTTGCAGGGCTTCCCATGTAATTCCATTCTAGAACTCTGAAAACTTCTGCTTTTATTCTCTTACTTTCACTTTATGTCTCATTTATCATAATCACTTATAGATGGTCTTGAGAAAGTTGTCTACATTTCATTAAGCTCTCGTATTTAGTTGTAGAATATTTTTTAATTATGAATTTGTTTTGAATACCATAAATAAACAAATAAAAAAATGTTTGTAGGTTAATTTCTGTTTCACTATTTTATCACAGTGATAAGAGGTAAGTTGTTTTACATTTAGAAACTAACTATTTACTCATCTTCTTAATATTATAGTTGCTCACAAATTGATACAAATTCTTATATAATACAAGTTTCTTATATAGTTTCTTACTGCAAAAATAATTGTCATAGTAGCTTTTATTTATTTATTTAGTTTTTGTGTTTTGTCTAAATGATAAAATAGCAAATATATATTTTTGATTATGTAAAGTAATGTATGTGTGAATGTTATGCTATTTGTGTTATTAGAGCAACTTCCTCTGGAAGTTGTCAGTACACATTTTTACAATCATCTGAGCTAGATTATGTATATACATGCATATTATCCAAATTATATATATATATACTCACACACATTAATCAGTGATATGTTGAACTTTCTGCAATTTAAAGAGCAAATTAAAAGCAAGATAAATTTAATTTAAATTTTGTTAAAATCAGTGGTGAAAATATCTTTTTTCTTTAGCATAAGACTTAATCTTGTGAGTGAAAGAAGAGTAGCTGTGTAATTGGATTTATTACAATGGCTAATATTGATTTTATTAATACTGGAATTAATTTTAGGATATTTTTATTGTTTGTGGATGTGTTGACAAAATAATGTACCAGATACTTGGCTTCTGGCTAACATGTCTACATTCCCTTTGTTGGTTTTGTATTTTAACTATTGCCAAGATGCTTAGCTTTACTAGCATATGACTTGATATGCCTAATGCAAAAACAAAAAAAGGAAAAAAAATCATAATCTTAACACTTAATTTAAGTAACTCATAATATTTACTAATGTTTTAAATTTATTCTGAATTATTTCATTGTTTATCAAATCACTTATTGTAACAAATTTAGAACTTATAAAAGTATCATACAGCAATTTTTTAAAATGCTATTTACCATTTGAATAACTAACTAACAAGGATTCAAAATTTCCAAATATTTCTGAATTACGATATCAGAACTCTGGTCTGTCTATTTAGCATTTGATGTAATAATTTATATTAATGACCATATCCAACAAAGCTGTATTTCAAAATATGTATATATATATGCATGTGTGTTCTTTTCTTGAAATTTTGCAGTCCAACTGTGACTACTACTCTGAAGAACTTAGGAGCACTCTATCGTAAACAAGGAAAATATGAAGCAGCTGAGACCTTAGAAGAGTGTGCTCTACAGTCAAAGAAAAGTGTAAGTATTAGATGCTACTCTACTATGTTTAGTTTTGATTTCAAATTATCTATATTACAGCTTTTATATATCTATCTTACAGCTTTCTTCATCACATTCTTAGCAGAAGATATATATAAAGTAAAATACCAAAGCTTCTCTACACAGGTGTGTGTACTTGTCACACACATAAGCAACATTTACTAGCCTGCATTTGCTATATATATATATATATATATATATATATATAGGGCATGTAATGCTTTTTGCAGTTTCTATGAAATCTTTGATATATATTTGTAACTGCTTTTAATTTAGAGGAGGCTATATATATATACACACACACACATAAAACAAATAGTGAAATGAAAACATTGTCAAACTGCAGTTTAAAGTAGACATAAATTATTTATTTTACTACCTTCCATTTGATTTATATTTATTTATTTCTTTCATTGTGTTAGTCTTCAACCAAATATATAGGCCAAACACAACTTATTCAGTTATCATGGTCTTTATTTTTCTAGTGAAAGTTACATGTTGTTTAGCAAATATAGTTAAATTGTTTAAAAACTTAACTACTATTGTTTGTTTGTTTTTGTTTTAAATAAATTTATCACTCACCTAAAATATTCACCTGTCTTTATTTACGTAATAAGGTATCATATGTCATGTGATGACTATACCTACATAATTCCTTTTATGCAATTGCTATTTCTGTATTACTACAGTTTACATAATATTAGATGATTAAATTCAGGACTCTTATTATAATAAACTAGTAGCTCATGAAATACATTCTAAAATGTGATAAAATTTGTATTTTTATATAGCTACTCGATTTCACAACCTAATTATTATTATTATTATTATTATTAATAAATAAAGTGGCAAACTGCCAGAATTGTTAACATGCCAGGCAAAATGCTTAGCAGCATTTTGTCTGTCTTTACATTCTGAGTTCAAATACTGCTGATGCTTTTCATCCTTTCAGGGTCAATAAAATAAGTACCAGTTGAGCATTAGGGTTGATATAATTAACTTACCCCTACCCAGAATTACTGGCCTTATGCCAAAATGTGAAATTATTATTATTTCGTTTTATATTTTCTTATCACCACTGAAATTTTAATGCTTCTTTGTTTGTGTGTTTATCAAATAGAACTGACTTTTTGATTTGAAGTTTTTTTTAATAACTGAATATAAACCATTTTAGGGTTTGCATTTGGGCTTTCTATCTTAAACACACATACACACTGACACACATTCCTGCGCATAATATGCATGCACTTAAGTACATGGCAAACTGGAGAAAGGGTTTTTTTGGGGTTTTTTTAATCCATATTGCATAATTCAAGATTTGGGATTTCAGTTTTTAGTGACCTTTAATTCTTTTACTAGAGAAGTTTGGAATATATAGGTGGTGATGTTGCTAGGTATTGTCAAAAGCATGTGTGCACTGCACTTTATTCTTTTATCATACAATTCAGTTTTATTTCTAAGCTTTATTTTTATTTTCCATCACTTCCTCCTCATTTTATTTTCTTAGTGTTTAGTTAATATCAGTACCCTGGTTTATACATGTTATCATGGGCCTCACAGCATAATACATAGCTAGTTCTGTGGGCCAGTGTGAAAGTATTGACTGGAAACTTACTTATTTACATTATTTACATTTGACAGATATTTGTCCTCATCTTGTTTGTTGTTAACACAACGTTTCAGCTGAAATGTATTAACAACAAACAAAATGAGGACAAATATCCATCAAATGTAAATAATGTACATAATTCCTCATCACTTAAATACAGAACTGAAAAACATATTAAATGTAAATCAACCTTGGCACTCGAAATCATCATACTGGCTCTGAAAAATCCTTACCCTCCCTCATTTCTTTTTCTTCCTTTTTTTTTTTTTTATTGGCATTTCTTTGGTTTCCTGTTAGGGTCTGGATGGAGTCAGGCAGCCCAAAATAAGTGAAGTTCTATGCAGTGACTATTCTAAGGGCCAGTCCCCAAAAGACAAGAAACGTTCTCAAAGCAGAGATCGTAATCGTCGAAACTCAACGGATAGTGTCTCATATGAGAGAAGTGGTGATGGTGATGAAGTGAGTATCACTATGAATTGGTCATGGGAAGGGGTGAGTATGAGTACAGAAAAAGTGGACACATTCCAACATAGATGTCATTGAAGGAGGAAGTAGATATTGTTAGCGTTACAGATATAATTAATGATAAATTAATTCTACATGGTTGTTGCTTCTCAGTCAGCTGCCATTTACTGCTTTTTTTAATTTTGCCTCTCTCTCTCTCTCTTTCTCTCTCTCTTTCTCTCTCTCTCTCTCTCTCTCTCTCTCTCTCTTTCTCTCTCTCTCTCTCTCTCTCTCTTTTTCAGGAATTAATCTTAATTTGTGGCAATTATAAACTTGCTTTCTTGTGAGTTTCTTTTGCTTTAAAAAAATTAATACATTTACCCCTGCTATACATATTATTTTGTTTCTTTTATAAACACTTTCATGACTGGCCTGTTGGAATGTATCCTAGATTTTTTTTTGTTGTCTTTAGTGATTGCCAGTGGCAGGGCTTCATTCCCTAATGAATTAATCTGTGGATTTACAGGCAGACCATACTTAAAATCCAAATCTGCTTCGATATGTTTCCTGCTGTCTTTATTTTATTAACTTATCCATTTAATTATTTTAAAATTGTTATTTTATTAATCTTTTTTTCATTATTATTTTTTGACCTTAACATTCCTGCATATTTTAGTAAAAATTACTAACTCATACTTATTTAACAAAAAAAAAAAAGTGCATTGCTTCATTATCCGTCTCCTCCTTTGACATGAAGCTTCCAATCATACCTTAGAACTTTTGATCTATATAGAGCTTCTCATCATAATTTTTTTCCTTACCTCTTTTCTGTCGAAATATTCTTACCCTCTTAAAATCCTATCAGTTTAAATAATTTTCTTTTATAAACAAACTGCTTTTTTACTCCCTTATTTTTCAACCACCTTTTTATTCTTTTCTTCATGTTCTACTCTCTTCTCTCCTCCAATTCTTTTTCTCTCTTCAAATGATCTTCTTGCTTGAATCTGTTGCCCTGGAAATCACTGAAGACTCTGTACTCATATTCAATATTTCTTTAGGATGGTTCTTGTACATAATTTTACCCTTCCTTAATATGCATGTACCCTTCCAATGAGGATTGATACACTGTATTTGTGCATGTTGATATATGTCTAGATTTCATTCTTTGGCTGGCAACTCTTGCTCAACAGTATAATGAGTATTTTTCCATGACAAATGCTTTAAAATGTTTGACTTCAATATGAAATTTTGAAATTGTCTCTTTGACACATTTATGTTTTTAAATATGATAAATTTATTTCTCAGAAATTCTTAAAACTTGAAATTTTGAAGGAAAGTAACAAAAGCCATGAAATGTTATTCTCTTATATATACATATGTGTATGTGAATATATATATATATATATATATATATATATATAATGTGTGTGTGTGTATGTATGTATAAGCAGATCAAAAATTTATAGGTTATAGGCAAGTGTGTGATTTCATATTAGTTTTCTTACTTTCAGTTCTGTATAAGGAGCTTAGTTGACAAGTTTCAATAGTTACAAAAACACCTAGTAGAAAAGCCAAAAACATCAAGTAATCTGTTAACATGGCAACTCATATTCATTCAATCATTTATTCTAATTATCTTTTCTCTGTTTTACCAAATGTTCTTACTAATTGATGTATTCTGTTATATAGCCTGTATTACTTCATTTTCAAAGGAATGTGCAATTACTAATTGTATGAAGCAAAGAAATGCTGATTAGTATTTCAACTAATATAGTTTTGGAACAATCTCTTAGTGTTTGTGTGTGTATGTATTTAGACATTGTTGACTTTGATGTTGCTGTATTCCTAGTTGGACTGAGATATAACTTTAGTAATTTTTAAAGTAATTAAAACATTGGTTTAAGTACAAATATTTAAGTATATTTTAACTAAAAATAAAAAGGCTTTGATATTTTTGTAAAATATTTTTCATATACACCTTACCTGACTTACGCTCAAAATTCTTAATGAGTGTATAATGTAACAAATGATCCTTGGTAAATGCCTTGTATATAGTTTTTTAAAAAATAGTTTAAATGGAAATAATGATAAAATGATAAATTCAGGGCACTATTTTCTATAAATTAAAAATTGGTAGAAATTTCTGTTTAATTTACTCAGGTGTTTGACTGTATGAAACAACAGTTTTCTGATTTAACTCTGTGTATGTGAAAACTTTGTGACTTTTCTCCTACTGATGATTGGAGGAAATATTGACAGTATTTAATAAAAAAAAAAAAAAAAAAAATGAAAGCTGATTATTAAAGAATGCTAATTGCATTAAATGTTTGGAATTTGTTTGGGAAGCAAAATTAACTTCAGTCTTTATTCCAAAATAATCTGGAAGTTAGAATCAACAAAAGATTATCAAGAGAATGATTCGTGTAATGAGTATTCCTTTCAGAGAAATTACTAACAAGTACTCCAAATCTAACTGGCTGCTTTACTACAATATGTACAAACTAACAGAAGAGTACATGCTCCATGTAGTAACTAAATCTCATAGTTCATTCAGTTGAAAGACCTATCAAACTAGAAATTTTATTATATTTCAAATGTACAAGATGTTGGACACGTTTTTCTCCAAATTGTCTCTCACTTTGATGAACAACAAAAATCATAAGACTAAGCATACCATTTCAAAAGGGATTGTTCATTATTGGTAACTAAGTAAATCTGTATATATTTACTGGTAGCATCGAAACCCTTTCTGTATTTCATAACTGTGAGACAAAATATATGTCTTTGGTATAAAGATATTCAACTAAATTTATTTTTTTTTAAATATTGTACTTTAAAATATAACACTATAACTCATACATCATACTAATGCAATTTACAAAAGACAATGTTCTTCATAATAACCTCCCCAAAGTGTTTTTTAGTTATGGTTGTAAAATATTTCTTCAAATGTTGTATTTAGTTGGTTAAACAACAAACTTTTTTTTTTACATATTTCATTTGAAATTTCTAATTTAGCTATTAAATTAAAAATCAACTTATATGTTCATGACTTTAGCTATATATACATATTTATGTTTTTTAAAATTTTTTTTTGCTATTTTCATGGCTGCTTTTTATGCAAATGCTGTTGGTATTTTAGCTTAATTTATTATATATGCATGTATTATTTTTTACTTTCTTATACTGTAGAGTTGCCAACAAAAGTTTCTCCTCTTTGTTTTCTATTTTGTACACAAGGGTAAAATATTTGGGGATTTTTTTCTGTTGATATTTTTTTTTCTTTTTCATTCTTAAATTGTTCAGTTTATAGATTTTTTCCAAAAAAAAAAAAGAAAAACTTGATTAAAAACACAGATATTTATCTAGAGTTAAGGCCAAACAAACGTGTATATGTTTATAGACATGTGCACATGCTCTCTAGCTAGTTGAATCAAACAGTAGCATTATATCTCCTAACAAATCAAAAGTAAGGTTTTGTATCCATATTAAAGAGTATTACAAAAATATTTAGAATTAGACCAATCTCGCTCAACAGTCCTATTGTTGGTCCATCATTAAAAGAAGATTAATATAAAAAATGTGTAATTTAAAACACATAAAAAGAACCTACCATAAAACATCACTACCAGGTAGTAAAAGCAGCCAATCGATGTTTAGCAGGTCATTTTGCAGAGGATGGTGTTTGTATCCTGATTGTCATCCATATTTCTACGAATATTTCCCATTCTTGTTTACAAAAAAAAGACATTTGAGCACTTTTCAATTTGTGTAAACCCAGCACTTATCTCTTTCCATGTATATTTATATACACATGTGCACACACATACAAACATGCAACTTGAAACACTTCCTTGTGCATGCATTCCTGTACACCCAAGTACAGTTGTTCAATGTTGGTGCAATTAACTAATTTCGCACAAATTCAGCTATTTACTCTCTGCCTCTTTGTTTGGGCTAACTTTAAGGTTGTGTTAGCTTGCATTAAGTATTTTCTTTTGTTTTCTTTTTGTTGTTTGTAATTAAAATTTTGCAAACTTTGTAGGATTTTTTTCAACCCGCTAGAACAAAATGTTGCATATTATGTAACATTAAAGAATGGTGTGCATGTGTGTGTGTGTGTATGAAGTGTGTGTTTGTGTATACCGTGTGTGTGTGTATACACACGTGTACATACACACATGTATATATGGTGTGTATATGTATGTATATAGGTATACATAAAGATACACACATTTGTCTGTGTGTGATTGCACATATTTGTGTAATGGATGACAGTATATATGAAATACTAAGTGCAAAGAAGTACTCAACACTATTAGGTAGTGTGGAATAATATTTATTAAGCACCGTGTCATTTTAAGATCAGGAGTGAGACACTCCCTAATAATAACTCAAACCCTCGTCTTTGAAAAGAATTTTTAATTTTTTATATTTAAATCATATCTGTCTCTCATACATTTCCCTTCTCTCTTATTCTTTCTATTTCTCTTTTCTGTCTCTGTCCTTTCTCTTATGAACATGGGCTATTTATGTGTTTTGGGATGGTATAACCACTTGCCCACACCACCAAACATAATTCTCTCTTAACTCCTCAAAATCTTTTGAGAACTTTTCAATATGCCCCTGTTTATTTCTGTGGAGACACTCCCACTCTCAGAAGCTGAGGATATTTTTGCAACCCCATCCTCTCTATTTCTTTCATCTAATGGCAATAACCTTTATAAAAGGTCACATAAGATTGCCATCACATCCCTGTATTTGGTACCTAATACCCACTCCTTCCCTTACCGTACAAATGAAACATCAGATCTACAAGGTATTACATTGCAAGCAACTTGTTGAGAAGAGTAGTAACTCTGAATATGAATTAATACAGAGTTAAGTGACTCTTTAGCTCTCCTCGTAAGACAACACCTCTGATGCAGGAAGCATGATAAAATCCACCTAACATATTTTATAAAGCTGTAGGTAATAGGAAGGGCATCATATTTAACCACTGAAACCATGCCAAAGACTCCACAAACTGTATCACCAGCTACTCTGCCCTCAACAGAGCAGAAATAGCAAACAAATGAACTGATGTAGGTGAGTGGAGACTCTTTGGCCTTCTTTGCAGAGAACAATCTCTAGTGGATGATAAAATGTGTTGTATATTAAGAAATATACAACACCCAAAGTAGGTGGGTTTGAAGACAATGTGACAACTTGTCCAGCTATGTCAGAGAGAAAAAGCATGTAAAATAATGATGTGTAAGTCTGTGTATATGTATTCCTGTATGTATATTTAAGGGTGTCTAAACGATAAAAACTTAAAAGTTTGTGTTCAGCATATTAGATTCACATTACAATAAACAGTTACAGCAGTGACCCAAAATAATTTTATTACCTTGGAAAGTGCTGTTAAAAAGTGCTCAACTTAACTTTGGTTTAGTACCTGCCTGTTCCACAGTCCTAAATCATGTGCTTTGAAGTTCTGCCAAAACTAGTTTTGAAGAATTTTTTTTTTTTTTTTTTTAATTAAAGAATTTTCAGTAGTAAAATATAACTTTGATTACTTAAGCACACTGTTAGTTTACATATAATAACTACTATTAGACATGTTGTAGCATGAGTTTAAATATATATATTGTGTTTTACGTTTTTTAATGTTTTTTGATGCATGACTTTTAAAAGATTATATTTTGTGTTTTAAGTGGTTAGAGGGGATGATAATTTTTTTCAAATATTCCCATATTTAAAAAAAAATGTTTAGAATAATTCATACAATGAAATATAAATTTTAACCCTACAAAATTACTCTGAATATAAAGAGAGAAAAAAATTCATTTTAAAGCTAGCTTTTTAAAAAGCTTTGTTACCTTAACAACTAACTCCGCTTGCACATTATTTGTTAAAGTATGTGTGTGTTGTATGTCACGGCTGAAGCACTAAATTACATACACAAGAGTCAGTCTGTCCATTTTTCATCTGCCATAACCAAATTTATTTACTGAGAAAAATACGTAACTTTTAAAGAAAAAAAAAAAGAAAAATATGGAAAAAAAATGTAAATGTTGTTGTCAATGTAGTGATCACCATGTCCCCTCTCACCACTCTTGGCATGTTCCTCCTTGAATATGGCTCCTCACACATTTAAATTAACCTCATCAGAGTGGGAAACTTAAGCGCAGTGGCTCATTTTCCAAACTGAGAGCTTCCATAAGGCGTAGCAGTGCTAAACTGGTCCAGAAACTGAAAGGCAGAGGATTTGGAGATTCTGACACACCTGGCAGGTAAGGATGAGTCTTCTAGTAGCTTGCTGCTGCTGCTGCTGCTGCTACTGCTGCTGCTGCTGCTACTACTACTACTACTACTACTGTTGCTCTAATAATTATTGCCACCAGTTTTTAATATTATTTAAAAAATCTGTGTGTGTGTGTGGGTGTGAGTGTGTGTAATGGCGCATACTCGTACAGATTGAAAATCTCTAAAGAATATTTAGGTGCTATATGTAAGAACTGAGTATATGAATAATCAGTTTGGGCCAAACAGTTCCAAATGTACTCACTATAAAACAAAAAAAATTATTCATTTGAATTGCCAAATTAAAATTAATTTCAACAATTTTGTTAAGGTTATTACAAAGAGACTGACAAAATATTTTAAAAAATTCAAATTTATCTCCATGTATACTTTATTGGATGGGTGGATAGTACTGTTTTTTTTCTTCTTCTTTTTTTTGTTTACTTTTTTTTTATGGGGTGTGTCCCAGGGTTATTGCATGGATTTCTTTTAGTTGATATCATGAAATTGTTTGTGGCAATAGTTTTCCTTGAGATTTTGTAATTAGTTAGTCCATACATAAAAACACACACAAACAAATAGTTCAGATGTAGATTACTTTGTATAAACGTATTCCTAATAAAAGCATTTCACTAAGAACCAAAATTGGCAGCATTTCCTTGTCTGACACAATCAAGGAAAAGGAAACCAATGGCCATTTTTAAAGAAATATGTTTTCATTTAGAATCACACTTGAACTACCTGCGTATTCTCTAATGACCTACAATAGATTAAAATTTTAAATAAATAAATGTATTTGGCTAACTCTTAGAATGAAAGGCATGCTACCTTCCAGAATTTATGTCCATATATAGAAAATGTATATTAAGCTATTTTAAGATTTATTTTGACTCATGAAAAATTTCATCTTTGATTTCTTTGTTTTAAATGATTAATTGGTTTCTGAAATTCTTAGTGTTACACAATTTTTATTTTTTTATTTTTTGTTAATTTATTATTCATGACTTTTAGAAGATTATAAACATGTTGATTTTCTTGGCATTTTCATTGAGCAATATTTCTTTGGTTGGTTTTATTTTTGTATGGTACTTATTGGTTGATGGTATGTAATAATTAAATTCAGCTTCATTGGATAAATGAAAAGTCTAGAACTATTTAGTGTGTGCATGTGTGTATGTGAGAGTGCATGTATGTGTGTGTGAAACATTTCTTAAAGCCATCTCCTGTAAACATCTGATTGCTGTTGAATATTGTATTTTTAAAATGTACTAGATGACACAGGCAGCTCTACTCACTTTTGATTCTTTTACTCGTATCCGTTACATCTACATTTACACATAGAACATGTGTATTTTGTACTGTAGTTCTGAAATATGTTTCTAAGTTTTGTCCTTGAGCAATAATCTTAAAGCTATTTACTTTTTTCTTTTTCTTTTTTTATCTGATACTTGTACATGACATTTAAAAAAAATATTTGACCATCTCTAAGCATAAGTAAAATATTTGAATAAGAGGAAAGACAAAATATAAGCTGAATTTTTGAGGTTTATTCTTCAGAAAGAAAAAAACAAAACAAAACAAATATGACTAATAAACCTACATTTTTAGACATGAAATGTGACATTAATAGATGCAGTGTTATACGTCTAGTATAGTTTACATTTTGGATTCATGTAATTAAAATTGTTATATATAGTTTATTTATAACATTACTAATAAGTTAGGAGATTTAATTAGTTTGCTTAATTATTTTAGTTGTAGGTTTTTTTACACTATAATTATTTCAGTTTCATGCCTTTCATTCTATAAAATTGTCAGTGCATTATTATATTTACAACTTTACTCTTATACACAAATATAATAAACATTTGGTTTATAAATAGTGAGTAGATTTGTAAATTATTATTTTGCTAAATTTAGAATTTGCAAAGTTCACCAATGTTCTTATAATTTTATCTTTAAAAGTATGGTATACTGCAAATTCCTTTTTTAATGACTTTACATGAGGAAGATTATATATACTTCTAAATTAAATTTTATACAAATATGAATATTTTCATATATTTGATATTTCCATCTGGATGTGTAGACCTACACACATTCACACTCTTAATCACACACATTTATTATTATTATTATGATTTACTTTTTAAAATTTTCTATCCTATTTAATCTCTTTTCATAAAATATATCTTATTGATAAGTATGTCCTATCTCTTATCACCTCCCTAAATATTTGATATTCAAATTAAGATACCTAACATATAGTAAAACTATATTTTGAGACTTTACAGGTATAATTATTCTCCGATTTACTCAAACTTTCTCTTTCTTTCATTGTTTTTTTGTCCCCCCTCCCAATTCAAATCTAATTACAAATAACATTCTTCTCAGTTAAACATTCCCCCATTATTTATGCTGTATGTCATTAATTCAGTCCTAAACCTGCTGCTCATTTCTAAATATTGTCTATTTGTATTGTATTATAATGCATCTGCAATTCCCAAAGGTAATGTTGGTAATCATTCTAACAAGCTATAATTAAACACATTCTTTCAGTAGACAAATGTATTTGAAAACGATCTTAATTTGAATAGAACTAGAGTTTATTTTGAAATAATGTCATATTAGAAAAGAACTTTTTCCTTTGGGTCAGATTGTGTTTCAGTGGTTAATACAATATAGTATGAAGAATTACTGTTCCTGCTACAGTATGTTATAAAACTATATCATCTATGTGCACTCATGCCTATAAAAGCACATCTGATGTTCCACATTCAATGCCAAGAACCATCATTTCTGAAGGATTGTTGGATTCTTAAATTGTTGCTTTCCTGTCATATGCAGTGGTTATGCATGGGATGGTTTCAATACACAGAGCAGTCATGTTTGAATTATATTTGTAATGATTTACTCCGAGTATTTTAGCAAAAAAAAAAAAAGTGTAATTAGATCCTGATAGTTTTGAAAATTAATCATACTAATTTTGTTCCTTTCTTGTTTAATCCAGCAATTTGGACTCTCTTCTTGTCCCTTACGCTCCAAGGTGAGGAGAATGATGAAAAACAAAAACAAAAACACTATAATAAAAAAAATATCCTGATAGTCTTTATGAATCTGCTAACCAACCCAATAACTCAGTTCATCCAACCTCCCCCACCTGTTTTTTTTTTTTTAATAACTTTTCCCTGTTTCACACATATAAGCTAGTTTGAAAGATATTGTTCGTATAACCCATTTGTTTATCCCGCACTGATCAACCCATTTCAAAAGCGCTACAGTTTAGAAAAAACAAATAATTTGCTTTCCCTTTATACTAACTGCTGTCCTGTTTAAATACTATCCTTCAGAATTTGTGATTAACTTAATTTTCATTATATGACATTTATATGCATCATAATTGATATTAAAATGGCATCAAATTTTGTTGAGATATATATCAGGCCCATTCCTTTTTGTTTGTAAAATAAGAAATGTTTTCTTAAAATATTAAAGCTTTACATATATATTATATGTAAAATAGCAGTCTATCTTAATTATTTTATTCTTTTAATTGCTAAAATAACTTATTTCCATTGTTCACAAATTTTCTATTGAAAATTATTTTACTATTTTCAATTTGTCACTGATTTCACATTTATCTAAAATTTATAGTTAAGCAAACGGCAATCTTCATCACCACCACCACCACCGTTATTTTATGAAATTATGCTAATGAAGAATACATATTAGAAACTGAGAGCCATTTATAGTTGTTTTAGATTTTATTTTCATTTAATATAAATATCAGCGACGTAAAACAACAACCATTTTCATTCAGTTAATTGTTAATAACTTGGTCTTTCCACTTGGATAAAATTTTAATTCCAAACATGTGCCTAAACTGTATAAGTGTGTGTGAGTCTGTGATTAACTGTTTAGTTTCAAAGGTTCAGCATACTATAATAATATACAAACATTCTGTCTTTTACTTTAATATTTTATGACACTAGTCAGCTGTTATCAGCCTTGTTTTTTTATTTAATTTTATTTAAAAAAAAAAAAAAGAATAAAGTATATAATCAGGGTAGAAGCTTCATTTTAAAGGGAACAGAAGAATTATAAAAGATATTGATTTCAGTATATTGTTTTGGATGATTTTTTTTTTTTTGCATTTTTTAAAAATAGCTGAGGTGCAGCCACAATAACAACTCACACAGCAAAAAATAAATAATAAATAAAATAATAAATGAATAAACACAGCAGCAGCAGCAGCAGCAATATGCCTTTATCCATTTTTAATGGACACAAGCTATACTGGCTGGACCAATCCACTGCCATTTATTATTAAACTTTTATACTTATCATGGAAATGTATGATCATCATTCTCGAGAGTTTTAGGAATGGATATATATATGTATATATACACACTCGCACACACACACACACGCACACGAATATACAGACAGACAGACGCACATGTTTTGATACTCTTGGGTCTGTAGTTACATGAAGTTTGACAATTAATCTGTAGTTTGTTTTCAATATAAAAGCATGTTTTTCATTTTACATTTCTTTCTTCTGCAAGAAAATTAAAATGCATTTCCAGTTAAGTTAGGCTGCATAGTATTTCATCTTTATAATTTTAAGATCTGGCTTTCTATATCTCTGTATTTTTTTAAATACATTTATTAATGTAGATTTCAGGTCATTTTTTTAATTAAAGCAGTTATTCACCTCATCAAAAAATTATATATATATATATATATAGTTTAAAATATAGTATTAAATTTTCTTTATTTAAATTCATGAGATTTTATAACTAGAATTATGTTGTCACTGATGAGAAAAAAGTTGTATTCATGTTTAAGAATTAAAATCTTAATGTTCTTGAGTTATTTGATTTTTTTTTATTTAATTTTCTTAAACTGAAAAAGGAATAGATATTATTGTTTTCTTTGAATTTTGAATGTAATAATGATGGCTTTTTGATAACCATTTAAAGAATATAAATTTAAGTACAAGTCATAATTGAATGCAAATGACCATCAAATCCATGAACCGTTACAAAATTCTGTCTGTAAGATTCTATAATCTCAAACATTATATATTTCTTAAAATACTGAAATTTCAACTTAAGAAATATTATTTTAATATTTCTGTTTCATAAAGAATTAATGATTTTAGTTGTTTCGGAGATTTAGAAAAGATTAAAATATGTCCAGTTAAGTAAATTAATTAAAACAAATTTTTTTATAAGTTTCCTGCAGGCCAAACTTTGAGCCTTACTTAAAAAAAGAAAAAAGAGAGAATTACAATGGACATTGGCATCTTAATATAATTTTACCTTAGCTTTTACATGTCTTCTAAAAGAAAAAAATTTACTTTTTTAACTTCAGTTTTGTTCTTAATATTTGGCAGTTTGATCGGAATGCCTTGTTGTTGTGGTTGTAGTTGTTGTTGCTGTTATTATTTACATTGTTGTTCCCATTTTTTGTGCATTTTGTGATTTGATTGCATCCACTTTCACAAAAACCTGCTTCTCCAGACTGCCACACCCATCCTGATTGTCTTCCTCTTTATTCCTTCCATTTTTTTTTGTCTTCAAAAGAAAAGAAAAAATGTGAAATACCTCATAAACAATATTTAACAACACTCACCATACATACATGCACATATAGATATATACATATACATTTATATATGTACTCACATATACACATAATATATACACACATATGTATGTACATAAATGTGTGTGTTTGTGTGTATGTATGTCTTATTCTAAATTAAGAATTTAGCAATTTAATTAATTACCTTCAACAAAGTACACAGTTTGACAGCATCTTATGTTCTGGAAAAATACTTTTTAAAAAATCGTTTATTTATCATTATCATTGTTTTTGCCTTTCATTTCAAAAACTAATAATCTTTGCATTGAGAAAAATTACTGTCCATTTTATTTAACAAGATTGATATGCTCTCAGAGATGCACTACTATGTTGTATTTATATAGTTTTGATTGATTCTGTTTTTTTATAATAAATATTTACCTGATTTTTAACCAGTGATGAATACATTAGTTTTAAAAACCCACTCTGTTTCACTGTAATCAACCAACCAATGTATATTTCACAGGCTGCCTGTGGGACATGAACTTACTTCTTCTGTAGACGTTACTTTTACATGATTTGACATCATAAAAGAAATAATAAACACAAATATTAAACTACTGTAAGGCAGCCAGCTGGGCAGAATCGTTAGAACTTAAAGATGGATGAAATACTGCTAAGCATTTTGCCCAGCATGTTGAGTTCAAATTCTGCCAAGGTTGGCTTTGCCTTTCATCCTTTTGGGATTGATAAAATAAGTACCAGTTGAGTACTGGGGTCAATCTAATCAACTTAGCCCTTCCCCCAAAATGGCTCACCTTGTGCCAAAATTTGAAACCAATATTAAACTGGAAAAGGCACAAATTTCTCATTGCAGCTTCCTGATTGTTGCTGATAACAGGGAACTTGGAGCAATATCCTGACTGAAACCTCATCATTAGGAAACCATTAAAATGTTTATTATTTTATAACTTTGAGGAATTATGTTTCACAAGAAATCAGCACATTATTCTGACTCTTTACATTCTGAGTTCTAATTCCACCAAGGCCAACTTTCCTAGGGTGGTGGTGGTAAAATGAAGTACAAGTCATGTAGTGAAATAATATAAGCAGCTGTTCTCTTTCCCCAAATTTTAACTCTGGTGTCTAATAAGAAATTATTTTAACCATTATCATCATCATCATCCTCTTTTGGTTAATGAAATATCAAAGCCATTTTGTCACTTGAATCAATGACTTTCTATCACTGTCAGAAATCATTGAGTGTGAAAAGCTGTAGAGGCAGAACTAGACTAAATGTTGAGTTCATAATGTCTCATTACTTATTTTTGCCAAGTTAACTGTACTTTCAAATTGTTAAATTAAGGAACAGTGGATAATAATTTTTTTTTAAAAATTTATATCTAGAAACATCATTCATTGTTGCTTGGTTGTAGTTAGCCTCAATTAACAGAACTTGATTGACGGCCAACACATTCTTTGCTTCATCCTCATTATCAGTCCTTGGATGTTATTGTCTCAAATCCCAGGACTTATGGGGTCAATTACTTGGTTTTCCCGGCATACAAGTGACTGAGATCACAACATTCCCTTTGAATAGGATGCCAGTTATCACAGAGTTACAGCTGAGTGGACAGGAACAACATGAAATTGTTTTGCTCAAGAACACACTACATTCAGCCCAGTCCAAGAATTGAAGCTATGATTGCAAGATTGTAGATGCAATATCCTAACCACTATGACTACATTATCTGATGAGTCTCTTTTTCAAGGTGGTAGGGTGCGTGTTGGAGGAAAATTTAGCTTCTGTCTCTAGCAGGCTGACTAATATATAGTCTGACTTGGTGATCTGTTCCTGTCATTTAGCTTCACATTAGTCCTGAAATGCAAATTGTTTTTAGGGTTACTCCAAATTTTACAAGAGATCAGCTTCATTAGGTGAAATTTGATAAACCAGTGAAATATGAAGGGTTAATTAAATCCAATGTGCCTTCCCGAAAACATCTCTGGCCCAATGCTGATTTATAAGCTAATTATTAGTGTTTTGTGATATAATATATCAAGTATGTTTACTACAAAATGAACATCTGATGATGCTACACTTGTATGTTAACATCTCGAGTACTAAAGTAATAGTAAATGTCATATTCATAGCTAGGTAAGCATTTAATTGAAATAAACATAAAGAAAAGAAAAATGCCTGCCAACTGTAAAGATGTATGCAATTGATTTAATATCAATAATTTCAGTTTATAAAAATAAATTCACACATTTAGTTCTCCTTTTTTTGAAATTATATTTCTTACTCTCTCTCTCTTTTCGTCCTCCTTCTCCTCTTCCTCTCTGTTGCATTCTTTATGAATGATGCTACATATAGAAATTGCAATATAGAGATTTGTTTTTATCGTTCAACTAACACACCACTTTGTTTTTCGTTAGTACTAATTTCATTGTTGTTGAAATTTTGGGGTGGTTTTCAGTGTCAGTTTTTATTCTTTTTCCAGTATTTTATCTTGTACTTATTTTTATTTTGCAGTATGAAAAGAGCAAGCTCCTTGTCAGTACTCCCCACAAGCAGTAAAGATAAATTAAGTGTAAGGTTTGACTAATTTTTCTTTGAATTCTTTTTAAGTTGCAGAGTCAGCCACACTTTCAGATTGTGTAGTATGTTTTACTTAATTTTATTTGTTCACTTTATCAATAATTACTATTTTGTTTTTCTAATTATTCTCATTGGGTATTTTTTAATTGATTTGGTGGGGGGGGGGACCTAAAAAAAACCCAACTAATCAATGGATTTATTGTAAGCAAAAAACATTTATGAGAGGAAGGATTAATTTAAGCAATGTATGACTCTCATTTCAGTATGTCAGATTTTAGTTTTGTAGTTGGTTTAGGCTGACAATTCTCATGTTCTACATATTCTCCATATTTTGACAGCAGTGTGAGAAGTTTTGTATATTTGGATTTCCTTGTGACATATGCCTGACATCAGAATTTTTGGTAACTCGTCAATAAAATGGTTTAAAAACTAGCAGTGCTTTAGTACAAACCCATGCTTGACATTTAGACTTTTGCTGTAATCGGAACAGACATTTTTTTTTTAAATCTAAATAACTCCATGTATATTTCTTTACTTTTTCTGTTCTTTTATGATTTTAATTCAGCCTGGGAACTTTAGGGTTTTAAGTTAATTCAAGGATATTGAATTCAGTTTGAGAGGATTACTCAACTTTAATTAATTGAAGAAAGCAAAAGAAATTGTGAGGGAGAAATTCAGAAGTGTTTATTGCTCTCCAGGAACCAGAGTGGATTGAGTGCTTTTTACATGGCTCCAACACTGGTGAGGCCTGATTTGGCAAGGTTTTTAGAATAGATGCCCTTCCAAATGCCAATCACTTTATAGTTTTTTTCCTTCTACAAAAACTGACAAAACTGTATATCAATCAAATATAGCCCCAAGTGTGAATGTAATTTTTTTTTAAATGGAAACAAAGATGTAACATTCATATGATAGTATTGTATACTTCCCATGATATATTACTATAACTAATTAGCGCTCTGTTTGTTACGACAAGTGCTCCAGTTGATTCAATCAATGGAACAACCTGCTTGTGAAGTTAATGTGCAAGTGGCTGAGTACTCCACAGACATGTGTACCTTTATTGTAGTTCTAAAGGAGATTCAGTGTAGCACATAACAAGACTGGCCCTTTGATATACAGATACAACTCACTTTTACCAGCTGAGTGGACTGGAGTAACATGAAATAAAGTATCTTGCTCAAGGACACATCAGACTGCAGGGAATTGAACTTATGATCAGGTGATCAGTGCCATCAAACATGGTCACCACCAGGTTATTCAATTGAATTAGGATTCCAGAGGTAAAGGTCTTGTAGCAACAATGGCTTTGTTTTGGATAAACACTTTACAGAGAAAACATATTATTTGGTTTACTGCCAAATTTATAGCCAACACTCCATAATATTTGAATTGTACTGTCCCTACATTCTCTACTAGCCAATATTCTCATAAAACAATGATAAATACTAATTACTAAAGTAATTTAACTCTTATACACTGACTTCTTTCACTCAATCCCTCAATGAATATAGGAACTCTTGTAGGAAATTATGTCTGTTCCTTACTCATTCAGCTCATGTGATAACAAGAACAACTCTCATTCTATAAGAGAGAAGTATTGATTTGATGCTGATAGTAAAGCACTGCTGATGGGCTTTTTAAATAATCCTGAAATGAAGTTTCTTTTCTGAATAAACGATTGAGAATTAACAGATTGTTGAGCAGAATAGATTTTAATATTGCAATTTTAAATTTACTGTTCATTGTCCTTTTATAATGTAAGCATTTAAACTGGCCATATCCAGTCAAAATATTCCACCAGATTAACATTCAAACTGGCCATATCTGGTCACTCACATCTGTCCTACAATGTCATTCTAAAAATAAACAGTCATGTCATCAAAATCTCAAAGCTGTGAGTAAATACATTATTAATTCAGAACAATGTGAATAAATAAGCATTACATTTGAGTAATCTGAACGCTAAAGAGCTAAATAAGGTTTAAAAGTCTGAAATATATTGAGATGTAGTCTCAGCAGTGCTAATGTTTGAGTTAGGAAAATTATAGGCACTGCAGTTCCACCTATAATATGCCAAACTAGATACTCCTTTCTTTTGTAAACTTCTCACAAAACTACTTGGTCTTAACACAAGTATTAAAAAAAAAATTTCATCTGAACTGTTCTCTCTCTTACACCCTCTCCCTCTTTTTTTCCATTTTGATGTTTTTCCATAAAAATATTACTTAAAACTCAAATTTTTCTTTTTTCTGCTTTTTAATTGCAGGAAAATCGTCGATCTATAGGCGACCTTAGTATCCGAAGCAGAACTGCAAGTTCAGACCAATTGTCAAATCGGCCTTTTTGATGTCAGTTTGTCTTGTACAGCCAGCCTATGTGTATAGCATGCCACCCCACCCAGCTTACTTCTTTTATATGCTACATCATATAGCTAATGTTTACTCCTATTCCACTACTACTACCACAACCACCACCACCACCACCACCACAATCCCTTCTCTTACTGCTCAGTTGGACATCTCTTCACCCAGCTCATGTCAGATCATGTCATCTATACAATATGGGTGACTCTATTTCTTTCTCTTTTTCCTACTTTTTCTTTTCATCTGTTTTCTTATATATTTCTTCTTCATTCCTTTTGATTTCAATATCATTTTTTTTTCTTTATCTATGTTCCAATAAGTTTGACTAACATAGAGAAAAAGAAAAAGAACAATGCTGCCGAGAACCAACAGGTTTGATCTCGGTGCCATAACAGTGTTCAAAGTTATGGCTTCATCTCTCCCTTTGTGCTGTCACATTTCACTAAAGAAAAAAAAATAAGAAAGCAGTTAGCTTTATTATTATTATTAATTTCTCCCCACCCCAACAATATTTAAAAACTCTGAAATTCTGAGTGTATGATGCTTAAGAGATTCACATTCATGTTTTTGTAAATGGTTGCACTTGAAGAAGAAGAAACAAAATAGTCAATTGTGATTGTGTAAAAAGAAGACGTAGTTGACCACATAAGACAGTCTGTCAGTTCCATGTACAATCACATCTATCATGAACAGCAGCAGCACTCAAGTTTACTTATTACATTGCCAATATTTTTTATCTGCACACACATACATACACAGATCATATGGATGCCCTTCCTATCACCAACCCTCACCTGTTTCCAAGTAAAGCATTATTTTCCCATGATCATATGTTTTTCACAGGATATTGGAAGCGAAGGACACCTTGCATGACGATGACACTCATTTACAACTATCATGTGATGTCAAGACATTTACAAACACACATACACACACACATATATGGCAGGCTTCTTTCAGTTTCCATCTCCCAAATCCACTCGGAAGGCTTTGGTCAGCCCAAGACTAATAGAAGACACATGCCCATGCATTGGGATTGGATCTTGAACTATGTGGTTGGGAAACAGCCCTATAAGTATGCAATTTATTTCTGACAGTAAACTGCTACCATGAGGCAGTTATATCATAATAATTAAAATAAAAATGTTTTTAATAAATGAAACCATTTAGACTCTTTATGCTATTAGCTTTATACTTCAATTAAAGCTCTTCAACTTCTCTCTTTATAATATTAGTTTTATAGTTAAATTAACTACGGTTCATCTTATAGCAAATATTCTGTGTTTGTCATTGTAGAGAAATATATATATATTATATATATATATATAATATATATTTGACTTACTGGAGTGGTTGGCTGTTTGTTTCTTTGTTTGTTGTGTTGTTTTGGTAAGGGCACTCCAAACTAAAAAAAGCTTGTTTCTTATTTGCAAGAAACAGTCTGTTCCCTTCTTAAATTTCCTTAAAACATTGAGGTGCTGCACTCCAGTAATCTAAGATGAATGCATTTTGCATGTGAATAGTTTACACTGTATTCCCAAAGTTTATTTCACTGCTGGTATTTGTACATATCAATTTGGTGTTAAAATGGCCAGCAGGGAATTAAGTGAAATGGTCGTATCCATAGATGTCAGCTGAGTAACACGGACCACTCAGTAGGTTTCCTTATTTTGTGAATTGAAGGGGAAATAGTCCACAAAATGAGTGATATGTTTGGTGTATTTCCCCCACATTTTGCACAAAAGAGGTCTCCTTGAGTAGTTTGTTTGCATTCATGGTTTTTTTTTTTTACTTTTCCTTTATTTCCTTTACTAAACTAAGAGTTACTAACACTGAAGATCCCGAAAATACATAAAAGATAATCTGTTGAGACTGTAAATGGAGATACAATGTGATGACACGAAATAAAATGCAATGAATCTTTTCTTTATGAGGAAACAATGCTCACCACCAGTGAACGATAAGGAAATTGTTCTTGTTTCGAGACCCTCTCCCCGCCCCACCTTTCGTGATTGTGTTATATTTGGAGTAGGATTAAATGAGGGGTGAATTCAGACACAAAGCCCTTTAAGTTGAGTACCCTAAACCTGATCAGTCTTCTGAATGTGCAACCATTTTTATTATATTATTTGTTTCTAATTTATTGCAAACATCAAAATTTCCATCCATTGTTATATGGCTTTTCTTGTGATTTACCTGTAGATTTGTGCCATGTCAGGTGCTGCCCCGTCTGTAAAGTGTACAGCCTTAATTACTAGAGCACAGCGACCTTTCAACATGTTTGGTAACTCATGTACTCACTGTGTATAAATTATAGTTATAAAATGTAAATAACTTAGAGAAAGATTTTAAAAAATGAAATTAATAACAATTTTAACATTTTTGTCTCTTCCCTATATAAATTCCATGAAAAGTTATGGTAATCCCCCAGTCCTTGCCCCTTTCCCCCACTCCAAACGAAAAAGCAAAAAAAAAAAAATACGGCATTTCTAAATTAAAGAATAAGCAAGAGCTAATCTCTCATTCTAGAGAACTCTTAAGAACCTTGTAAATGATACTTTAACAAAGTTAAATAATATCTCTGAAATAAAAACTAAATATAAAACTATTATGTAACAACAATGCCATGTATTTTGTCATTGTAGCAAATAACTTTTTTGCTATATAAGGTTTTTTTTTTTTCCTATTGCTATTCCATTACACACGCACACAAAACATATATACAACATACATACACAGTATTTCCTGGTGATGTATAACTGGATATCAATAGTTTAAGAGACTTGAGTTAACAGCAGAGCATAGAGGCAAGGAAGAAATACAGCCATGTTTCGTTCATATTTATTACAAGGTGAGAGTGATAGTCAGTGTTAGAGGTGGTCGTTTAGGGGCTTTCTCTTCACTTTGAGCTTTCATTTTATTTATTTGCCATGTTTACAATGTTTTGGGATTTTTTGTGTATTTATCTTTCTTCCCCCCACCCCCACCCCAACTAATCAGCGCTCAATATCAGGCACCCATTTACTCATGGATATAGACAAATGGAGAGAAGGGACACACACACACACACACATACACATAACATGCTTTTGTTTTTTTTAATGCATCTATTTTTTTTTTCTAAAGGATAAAAGAAACAAATAAAATAATAATAAATTTGGAAGTGTCTAAAGTAATTCGTTTACTGAATCTCTCCACAAATGCTATAAAACTCTCCTGGCACTGTTAGCATTAATAGAGTAACCTTCAGTCAATGTGAATGAATTACTGAGAATATAGTTTGTCCTTCATTATTATTATTATTATTATTATTATAATAATAATTATTATTATTTGCTCCATTTCTTTTACTACAACTCAGAAATATTGTTTGGATCATCTTGCTATTAATATTTAAGTTGTGCATTTTTGTCTTCCGTGCTGTGCAATTCAGAGATCTTTTTTTATGATCTCGTGACCGGTTAAAGTGGTTTTTTTCTTTCTTGCTACCTCATTCAAGCTTTATGATGAGTTGATTACATTGTGATTCTGCAAACATTTTAGAAAGTTCAGTTTGAACAGGATGTTATAATAACTTCTTTCTTTCTTTCTTTCAATTAACTGTCCTGATTCTCCCAGCTAGTTATTTAATTAAATTATGTTTGAGAAAATCATTAAAAAAATTTTTTTTTTTTCCTCATTTAGGTCATGCAGAAAATATTTCTAGTTTAAATTTCAGAGTATCTTAAGCTGCAAAGTGGTTCTCCCCTTAGAAGCATAAATTAGTGTTAAGATATTTACTAATAACAGTATATGCTTGTACTAATTACCATCAAATGGTATTTATTGGGTGGATGATCAGACTGAATGAGCATCTGAATGATGATGGTATGTGCTGGGTGGCTTAGCATGGAAGTGGGGAGAGCTAAATTTTCTGACTATAAATTAAATATAACAAATGAAAAAATACGAAAAAAACTGAAAAATAATAAATAAACTAAAAAATCTAATAGTCTGTCATGATGCTTGTTACGTTTTAGATGAGATTGATTTTCTTTTCTGTATATATGATTATATCCAGCAATTCTTATGGGTACATCGATTGGAGTGTTGTGCATTCAGTGCTGCTCTGGTTTACATCTATATGTTTGTCTATCTATATATATATTTATATATATAGATATATATATATATATAACACATACACACACAAAACACACACACACTTGACTGACTACATTTGCTCTGTTGTTGGCTTATTCTCCTCAAAAATGCTCTCATAACTAGACTGACAGTATTTATAAGGGTTTTTTAGCAACATTTTTTTTTAAACTCAATCTGTAACAAATAGATGATAGATTTTTCAATCTAAATCTTTTATTTTGCACATCCCTATCTCCCTCATCCCAACTTGTCTTTATATTTATTATTACAATTACAATTATTACTATTACTACTCTTATGTTATTTTTTTTTTTTTCCTTAAAAATCTTTTTCTTGATAATTCATGTTCTCTACACCACCCAGTGGTGGTTCAGTTTTATCCAAGGTCAGTCATGCCTTCTGTCGGATGTAATTATTGGATCTTTCCAGTGATTGCTACATCATACAGTCACTGAATAAATAAATAAAGTAAAGCTTAGTTCATTGATGTTGTTTGTTGGTTTATTTTGTTTGTGTTATATTTCAAACTGTTTTCATTCTATTTGTCATCAGCTGTACATACAACAACACCTTTTTAAAAAAGATAGCGAGTGGGAAGAAAAAAAAAACCTTGGTTATGGTTGCTTTTAAATAATACATTCAATGCTTAAGGAATGTGTCAGCCAGTTGGTGTGAAGTGTTTGTCAACAGCTCTAAAATGTGTTATATGGGAGACATATTGCACTATGTTGTGTTTACTCAATGCCAAAAACACAAGTGTAGTTGCATTTAATACAAGTTCATTATGCTAACCATTTGGTTTCAGGTTTGATCCTACTTTTGTGTTATCTTGGGCAAAAGTGTCTTTTTCTATAAGCTTGGGCTAATGTGTGTAAATAAAATGCAGTGGGTGGAAACTGTATGGAAGCCTGATGTGTGTGTATACACACTACAATGTGTATACATGTATTTAATATGATGCAAATCCCATTTAACACCTTATGATAAAGCTGTTTACAAGAGCTTCCAGTCAATTGGCCAATCCACTCCTCATGCATTATATGTATGTATGTATATGTGTATCTATATTATATATATATATGTCTGTGAGTATATACGTATATGTTTACATATACATATAATCATCATTTAACACCTTTTTTTTTCTATACTGGCATGAGTTGGGCAGTTCATCAGGAATTAATGAGCCAAAGCTGCTGTATCTGCTGTGGCATTGTTTTCATAGCTGGGTGCTTTTTCTAAAGCCAACACCTTGCAGAGTGTACATGGTGCTTTTTTTCATGACACTGTCACAAGTCAGCTCACCAAGTACTTGATAGTCAAGACACCCCACCCCAATCCAGGACAGGGTAGGTGTTGGCCATGCTGGAGCATTGCCTTGAGTATTTTAGTTGAATGAAATCAACTTCAGTTCTTACTTTTTTTTATGCCTAGTACTTATTCTATGTCCTTTTTGCCAAACCGCAAACACAACACCAGTTGTCAAGTGGTGAATGTGTGGGGACAGACACAAAGACGCACACATAAATATATATATATATATATACACAAAGGGCTTCTTTCAGTTTCCATCTACCAAAGGGTAGGTGTTTTGCTGAGGAGGCTTTGGTCAGCCGGAAGCTATTGTAAACATTTACCCAAGGTGCCATGCAGTGGGACTGAACCTGGAACCATGTGGTTGGAAAGCAAGCATCTTACCACACAGCCACTATGTCTGTCTCATCTGTTGTACATGTATGCATATCCTCCTCATCATTTTAACATCCACAGCATGGAAAGCAGACGTTAAATGATGATGTTTTCCATGTATGGGTCAGATGGAATTAGTTGAGGCAAAATTTTTATGACCAAATTCCTTTCCTGTCACCAATCTGGACCTTTTTCCTCACGACTAAATGTTTTCAATGGAAGCTGCAAACAGGGGGCTTTGCTTGTATAATGATGTCACTCACACAAGAGGATGCTGAAAAGTTCCTGGCTTGGAGTAAAAGAAAATACAGGGGGATCAATTATTTTATTCAACATATTCCCCTCTCAGATTCACATACTACAGCTGTCCTTCAGTTTTTCTAAGCTCTGTAAAATAACTTGGGCCTCCAACCAGGCCTTTCCTGATAACTTAAAACCAGGAATTTTTCAGCACCCCTCATATATGTGAGTTTGTGTATGTATATATATATATATATATATATATATATATATATTCGTTCTGAGTTCAAATTCTGCCGAGGTCAACTTTGCCTTTCATCCTTTCGGGGTCGATTAAATAAGTACCAGTTACGCACTGGGGTCGATATAATCGACTTAATCCGTTTGTCCCCTCTGTGTGTAGCCCCTTGTGGGCATTAAAGAAATAATATATATATATATATATATAATAAGGGGTGCTGAAAAGTTCCTGGCTTTGAGTAAAAGAAAATACAGTCAACCAAGCCTTTCTCAATACCCTTACAGCTTGGAACTTTTCAGCACTCCCTTGTAACTCTGCCAATGTTGAGGCTAGAAGGTACAAACACAAACACACACACACAAATTGACAGACTTTTTTCAGTTTCCATTCACAAGGCGTTGATTAGCCTGGGACAGTTGTTGAAAACTCTTGCCCTAGGTGCCATTAAGTGGGAATGTATGTATATGTGTGTGTATATACCATCATCATTTAACATCCATAGAAGGTGGACATTAAACAATGATATATACACTCACATGCATATATATAAACACACACACATATATATAGACTATTGAAAAGGTTGCAAGCCGCAACGAAAATTTTAGGAAAATAAAAATAAATAAATGGAAATTTTACTGGTGAGTGTGTTAAATTATAAGGCACAAAAAGAGAAGGACTCTCCCCAGACACAACAATATGCTTTAACACACGAACTCATATAAAGAAACTTGCAAACCAAATCCAAAAACAAAATATATATATATATACATACACACACACAACTGGTTCATTTTTGGGAATGTCTTACTAGTAGAGAAAGAAATTCCGCTACTGTACATTGCTTCTAAGCATAATACAAAAGATTCATATATATATATATATGCACACACACACACAGACTTGGTTTATGTTTTGAATGACCTCACCTGTATAGAAAGAGTCAGTTTCTATCCTAGAAAATAGACTGTATGTATGTGCACATACATACATAACTGCTGGCTTGGATGGCATTGCATTTGAGGACTTTATTGTATTCTGAATTTCATAAGAATTTTTACATATTTTGATGGTACATTTGACAGCTTGTCACTATAATGTTCCTTCTTGTTTTGTGAACCCCAGCTTCTCAAGATTGATACTAAAGCAGTTTGTCATGTAATCAAAAGCTCCAATAATTATTGGTAGAATCTAAAATTGTAGTCTGGATGGAGTATCTACTGATTTCTCATTAGCTCACCATAAATGTTCTCTTTTTCTTTAACATGTAATGTTAACTGTGTACAGTTTCTTTTCTTGGTCCCAGATCATTAAGTTAGAACTATTGCACTTATGTTTTATTGAAGAAAACAGGATGGAGGTGTAAAGGCAATTGGATACAACTATGATAAAGGCTTGGAAGTAAAAGTGAAATCAAAATAGTTGAAAGTGATATACAGAACAGTGAGAAAGAGAAGAGAGAAAAATTCAAACATATCTTGATAAAGATTGACTAAGCTATGCAAATATATATTGAAGTAAAGTTAAGCAATTATCTAACATAGATGGAGCATATGGATTGATGGTTAAAAGAGAATGTTTTAAAAAGTGATGCCTGCTAGAGGTGATTATGTCTCTCTGTCAGATCAAAACACTGTGACAATTCTCTCTTAATATTTCTTAGACTTCTTACTGCAGAGATCATGTAAAAGTTCAGCCACCTTGCTAATGCCTTTCAGTTATAAATGTAATGTTATAAGAGGTTATTGTGCTTGAGACTGTTTTATATAATTTGCTAATGAATTGGCGGTTTTAAGTGTTGCAGAGAAAATGAACTATGGAAAGCTAAATAGCATTGTTTAAAGTTGATAAAAGATCCAAAATATATTCAGTTGAACTTTGGTGTATTATGTACAGTGCATCTATAAATGATATTCTGCCTCAAGCACTAAACATTCAATGGTCATCTATTAGGTACTCTACTAGTGCATTTTTATTCCATATTAAATTACAATTATTGTGAGTCCTTTTATTTTTATTATTCCTATTCACATTACACAAACTACCTCTGGAAATATGCTGTGCTGCAGAAGACTCAGCAAGCGCAAGTATGACCATAACTTTGTGGCCTATGCTAGGGATGTAACCAGTCCGCTTGTGCGTGCCTTTTCTTCATTGGACACTAAACTCTGCTTGCAAAGACCAGTTGAGGCAAGTGAAATCAAAGTCGAAATCAAATTTGGTGACTGGCATCCGTTGCTGGTGGAGCGCTAAGAGTACCATACAAGTGAGATCATTGCCAGAGCAACAAGCTGGCCTTTGTGCCGATGGCATGTTAAGCACACCATTCAAGTGTGATTGTTACCACATCGCCTTACTAGCACCTGTGCTGATGGTATGTGAAATATTCGAGTGAGGTTGTTGCCAGTGCTGCTGGACTGGCTCCTGTGCGGGTGGCACATAAAAGGCACCATTTGGGTGTGGCCATTGCCAGTACCACCAAACTGGCATGTAAAAGCACCCACTACACTCTCAGAGTGGTTGGCGTTAGGAAGGGCATCCAGCTGTAGAAACTCTGCCAGATCAGATTGGAGTCTGGTTCACCAGACCACAGTCAAATCGTCAAACCCATGCTAGCATGGAAAGCAGACGTTAAATGATGATGATGAGAATTAATAACAATTGATATGCTGCTATTCATGTGACAACTGAAATTTCCATTTCAATTAAAATGAGTGGTCACATTACTAACATTTATTTCATTGTTATAATTAATACAATTGTTATTATCACCATCAACATTGTCTCCATTGCTAATAATAGTATTAGAATCATCAACAGAAATATCAAAACCCAAACACACACATTCATGCATGTATACATACATACATGCATATAAGGGTCGGCTGAAAAGTTCATAGTCTGACCTAGATATTCTCAGAATGTAATCAAATGAGGTTTATTTTTCAACATAGTCCCACTTACAATAACACTTTTTCCATTAGTGTTGCAGTGCTTGGATTCCATTGGGGAAGAAGCTTTCATCGTGTTGGTCAAAAAAGGTCATTATCATTGAAATATTGATTCCCAGCCAAGAGTTTTTTTTTATATTGGAAAACATGATAGTCAGATGGGGGCCAAATCAGGAGAAAAGAAAAGCTGATCAACCAGTTGAAGACCACAGCTATGTACAACAGCCACTGAAACCAAGGACTTGTGTGCTGGAGCACTGCTCTGATAAAACAAGACCCCTTTTGTCAGTTTTCCTGGCTGAGTGGTCTTGATAACTTTTTGTTAGCATAGTACTCTCCATTGATGGTATGAGCCTTTTGAAGATAGTCAATGAACACAATGCCTTTTGCATACCAAATAACTGAGGTCATCACCTTCCCTGCAGATGAAACAACCTTGAACTTCTTTGGAGCAAGTAAGGAGGAGTGTTTCCACTGCATGGATTGTCTCTTTGTTTCTGGCTCAAAATGTTGAATCCAACAGTCATTGTGGCTTAAGATACATTTGAACAAAACCAGCTGGATCTGCCTCAAATAATGTCAGATTCTGTTGTGATGTGATGAGCCTGGTGCGCTTTTGATCAGGTGTCAGAAGACATGGTGCCTACTGAATAGATATCTTCATCATTCCAAATTCGTTGTGCAGAATATTACCAACTCTCTCATGGGATATACTAATAGCATTGGCTATTTGATTTATAGTCAATCACCTGTCATCCATCAGCATGTGGTGAACACAATGTTTTTCTCGATGGTGGTAGTTGCAGGACGTCCAGAAAATGGGTCATCTTCAAAACTCTCTATTCCCCTCCTTATTTCAGCTGCCCACTTTTGAACGGTTGATAAAGCAGGAGCGTCATCCCCTAATGTAGCAACCATGTTAGCATGTATATCCTTGGAGATTAAACCTTTTTTCTACAAGCATTTGATAACACCACAATGCTAGATTTTTCTCAATTTTCAAGAAGAGTCACTACTCATTACCTTTGAAGTCTTCTTTGAACAGTCAGATATCAGTTTATCAGGTAAGAAACTATGCAGTTATTAATAAGTAGAGTTGAAATGAATGCATGCAACATTTCACAGCTCTAGCATTACTCCTTCATAATCAGCCTATGAACTTTTCAGCCCACCCTCATATATATATATATATATATATATATAAAACTCAACTTGTGTATCTGTGTGTGTTTAAATTCCCGGCACATCTCCTCCTAGCCAACAAATCGTAGAACCACAAAAAATGGGTCACTTAAAGTTTAGGCGAATGAAAATTGAACTGCGCTATTTCTGTTCCGAAATTCATCTCGCAAGTGCAAAAATCGATAATGTGTTTGTTTAGGCCTTATCCCATGCATTGAATAGTGAATTTACTCAGTCAGCTGTTAGATGTGAACTGTGTTCACCACGCATGCAAGCATGCGTAAATTGCATGAAAAATAAAAAAATCAAGATATAAAAACGAATCGCCGTAAACATTGTAGAAATTCAGCAAAGAAATGAATTTTCAGGATGTAGCCTGGAGGGTTTTTTCATATTAATCGTTTGGACTTTGTGAACACATACCAATTGCTTTCATAACATTTTTAACGCTTTGAATTAAATGTGACCATTTTGCGTTGAGTCTGCAGTTTGAATCACTTTAACCAAATTTTAGCAGGCTGGATTTTTGATCATCATGATACATCGCCAGTGACTCCCTGAAACTCTCCCCTGAAATCCCCGTTAAGAAATCTATATATATAAAACTCAACTTGTGTGTCTGTGTGTTTAACTTTTGGATCTACCAAGTTTCATTATTAAGGATGGAAAGTAGTGTGTAGCAAATCTATAAAGCTGAAGTTGTCTGTGTGTGGCAGTTTTGGTAGCCTTCAACTAACACTATCTCCTTTGAGACCCTGCAGCGCAAGTTGACCAAAATTGAGAGTATGATAGAAGAAGGCTTGCTCTTCATTCTGTAGAAGATAAAATTCAAATCGGACCATGTTAATACCAAAAATTATTTACATCAAAAAGGTGCTTTTTTTCTATGAAAATCCCTATTTTTTACGATTTTTGACTGCTGTGTCACCATTTTTTGGCGTATTTCAACTGGAAAAATGTTCACTTGAAGAGAATAACAAGTTGTAAAATGCAAAATTTTTACTTTTCAAAAATTCCAATTCTAAAGGTTTGAAACAAACCCAAGCAACACCGGGTGATACTGCTAGTATATATATACAATTTAAAAATAGGATAAAATCTTTATAAGAAATTATCAAGTAGTTAGTGTGAAAAACCTTATATGGAAAAAATTTATTTATCATTCCCTTTAAATATATTTATTTATATTAAGGGCATTACTATACATAAATGCCTCATGCTAGGAGGGACTCTTCAAGTCAAAACTACCATATTAAACACATTGTACCGTTCACAATGTGTTTAATATGGTAGTTTTGACTTTTAAGAGCCCCTCCTAGCATGAAGCAGTTATGTATAGTAATACCCTTAATATAAATATATATATTCTTTTACTTCTTTCAGTCATTTGACTGTGGCCAAGCTGGAGCATTGCCATTAGTCGAGCAAATTGTCCCCAGGACTTATCTTTGTAAGCCTAGTACTTATTCTATCATTCTCTTTTGCTAAACCGCTAAGTTACGGGGATGTATACAAACTAGCATCAGTTGTCAAACAATGTTGTTGGGTACAAACACACACATGCATATATATATACTACGGACTTCTTTCAGCTTCCATCTACCAAATCCACTCACAAGGCTTTGGTCAGCCTGAGGCTACAGTAGAAGACACTTGCCCAAAGTGTCACACAATGGGACTGAACCCGAAATCATGTGGTTGGTAAGCAAACATATACACACATACACACACACATACATATATATAGATATGGATAGATACATATATACACACATACACACACACACACATATATTTATATATTGGGTCATCCCATAAACAATGCAGTTTTTTCAATTGCATGAATTAAAAGTTGGAGAGGGATGGGATAAACTACCTGCATCAACATTCTATAAAAGGTAGTAATTTTACCTTGTGCTTATTCTTAGTGCAGTTTGATTTTAACAGTTATTTTTTCAAAGCTATAATGGAAGTAACAAAGGAGCATATTCGGTATATTTTGCTTTATGAGTTCAATAAAGACAACAATGCATCAGAAAGTGCAGTATATAGGTATCGGACAATAAGCATAAGACAATTTCAATGGTGGTTATAGAAATTACAGTCTGGAAACTATAGCCTAGAAGATGAGCCTCGTTTTGGAAGATTTGTAGAGCTTGAAGAGGACATCCTGCAAACACTAGTGGAACAAAATCCCATTGTAACTGTTGAGGAACTAGCAGAGAAGCTTGGATTTGGTCATTCAACCATTCATCAACACCTGCATGCCAGCAGAAAAGTCTGCCAATTCGGTCAATAGGTTCCTCACAAACTTTCTAATCACATGCAGAGAGTGAAAGTGTGCTCTTCTTTGCTGTCATGTCTCACGAATGAAGAAAAACAACCATCTTTGGTTTCAAGATAAAAGGTGTTCTTCCATTAGGATAATGCTCAGCCACATTCAGTGAAGATGACATTCCAAAGGCTGGAGCAATTAGAATGGGAAATGATGCCCCACCCACCATATCTGCTGGACATTGCCCCATCTGATAATCATTTATTCTGCAGTCTTCAAAATCATTTGGACAGAAAAAATATGAATTCTGTAGATGAGGTCAGAACAGTACTGGAAGAGTATTTTTCATTATGGACAAGTGAATTTTGGAAGAGGGACCTTGCAGGTCTACCTGATAGATGGAAGAGCATTGTAGAAAATGAAGGAGCATATATTTTAGATTTAAAAAGAACTTTATCTTAATTTTGAAACATAAAAGAAGTATAAAAAAAAACTGCATTATTTATGGGATGACCCTATATATATATATGTATACTAGCAGCTAAGCCCAGTTTCACCTGGTTGGTTTAGATGATGTGGCTGTAAAACCTGCTCTGTGTAAGCATTCGACTTGTCTGGGCACGCTTACGTTAAAAAAACAATTTTAGAATGACTTTTTTTCTGTCAAAACGCTAAAAATAACTGACCAACAAAAAAAAAAACCCAACCAAGATTCAACCAAATCAAAAAATAAACCCAAATACTAAGTGAACAAAAATGAACCATCCCATTTCCATGCACACACACACACATTCACATACACACACATATACTTACACAGAGTTGAAACGCTGTTTCATTTAATTTTTCAGCATACAATTTTCATCATTCCACTACCAAGTATAACATCATCCCAAGAGTATTATTATATTAGAATATCTTGGTAACCATGGGAGCTATGAAAAAAATATGACATCATCCCTTCCTTCCTTATTTCTATATCACTCCTTCCTTTCTCATTCATAAACACAGGTATTGTTATAGTAGATCATCTCGGTAACCATGGGAGCTATGAAAAACATACAAAGCCCAGCATCGGCACTGGATCATTCTACACATCTGTGTTATTTTTCGCGCAATTCCACCCAGCCATTTGACCGTGAATCACAAGACAAGAAAGAATCGCCCATGTCAAACTTATATGTATAGATATAGAGAGAGAAAAAGAGAGAGACACACACACACACACACACACACACATATATGTATACACATCTATATATATACATAGACTCATTTACACATATACATATACATGCATAGGCACATGTGCATGCACACATACACACACACACTGAAATTTTTAAATGAATACATTGTTGGTAAATATAGAGGATATTAATAAAGTTTATTGTCTAAATGTACAGAACAATGTATCATTTATAAACACACAACTGTTTCATTTGGTGTTGGAAATAACATTATCTAAATACTTCCCATTGTTTTACACACACACACACACACATTTGTAACCTAATCTTGAAGTTCTACATTGCATATCACACCACGTCTTGAGAAATTACTGTCATTTCCTACAACAAATAGTAGCCTTCAGTTTATCCAGTGTGAATATGTGTCGTTTATTGATGGACACTTTCTCTTTGAGATAGCCCCAAAGGAAATAATCACTAACCAAAAGGTCATTTCTATTAGCAGGCAAATGACATATCAGTAAACATGTTTTTAATAATGTCCACGGAAGCTCTTGCTGGTCAGACAGTTGCATCATCTTCATTGAAACCATATCTGTTGTGTATTAATGTCATATCTGTTCCATTCTGTGCAACATGAACACATAAACGTCACAATTCATTATAACCACAAGCTGCCCTCTTCAAAGAATTATAGGCTCATCACACCAAACTTTCCTCACAACTCTAATCTATTACATATCTACATTGAAGAGGATACTCACTTAGTAGACAGCTGTGTGATCAATAACAAAAATTCTGCTTATTTATGCGACCAGACAAAGAAATACATTTTGTTATCTTTGAAAAGAACTACTCATAAAGATACCATAAGCACTTTTCCATGACAGCCTCCATTAAAATGCAACCCAAATTTTAAAATGCATTTCAAAGATGAAAGTACAATGTCACATGCTCCTCTGCTCAAACCCATATCCCTATCAGTCAACCTATTAGGTTTCCTGTTCTAGTATAGAGTATTACAAATTTAACTCTTCACCTCTGGGAAGTAGAAACCTGTTACAGCTATTGCTCATTTAGTCATCAAAGAATAGTCTGGCATTAGTGAGGATGGGTTATCTCCCCTAGACTACCTATTTGTGGGGTGGGAGAGGGAGATAAGGGATCTATCCCTTGGGCTGCTATTGGATCATAAGGGGAAACAGGAAATCCCATGCTTGCAGCAGGTAGCACTTGAAATGCTTGCATGGTGTGAAGATTTCTTGGTGTGTATTCAGTGATTCAGGTTTCAGGGAGTCTTTGAGTATCCCAGCTCACTCAGTTATGCAGAGCTTGCAGGATCCTGGACGATCTAAGATTTTCCATTTAATATCATATGGGTTCCCTTCATCTTTGAGGTGCCACACATAGATATCCAGGGATGTGACGAGTCATCTTTCTGGGACCCTGAAATCAGAAATCCACTTTGGAGGTTTTATTTTGATGACATCCTTGAACCAACAGTTGATATCTTCTCTTAAGCTTTCAAATGATTTGTACAGCTTGTGATGACATCAGAGGAAGGAGAGGGTTTTGCTCGGTTGCTAAAGAATGCAGACTCCCTCTTCTGAAGGTGCAGCTGCCAAAAGTGTGAATTTTTTCCACACATTCCACAATAGTGTCATTCTGCCTTGCAAAGTTTTATTCAGTTGGTTGACATGCAAAAACAGATTAGCCAAATAGAAAATCGTAGCTTTTGTATCATCTTCATTCATGGCTGAAAACAAGTCATTGGCCTTATCTTTCTGTTTCCTTGTGCATGCTTGCAATTTCATAAGATTGACGAAGGAAAGAACCATGCTTCACATTTCAGGTAACCTTCTAGCAACAACTCTCTCCAACTAGGGACTGACCAAAATCTCCAGCAACTTCACACAACCATCTGAATTGAGCCTAAGGTTCTGTTCAGAGATGTGTGGTTGATTTCCTGCAAGCAGACGCAGTCAGAACACCTGCTGGTTACAGTGGTGTAGCCTCTGTTGCAGCTGTCCATGTCACATCTTTCAATCTTTACAGTGCTCTCAGAGCATTGAACAGTAGTCATGATGTCAGCATTTTTGATACCTGGCATAACTCATCATAATACATGTAACTCTTTTCTAATATTCAGACAGCTAACTTTCTGATTTCTTTACTGCCCACAAAGGGCTAAACACAGAGAGGACAAACAAACGGATTAAGTCGATTATATTGACCCCAGTGCATAACTGGTACTTATTTAATCGACCCCGAAAGGATGGAAGCAAAGTCTACCTCGGCGGAATTTGAACTCGGAACATAGTGACAGATGAAATACCACTAAGCATTTTGCCCGGCATGCTAATGTTTCTGCCAGCTTGCTGCCATGTCAGATAACTTTCTGTCAACTACAGCTGGCTTGAATCTTTATGCTTTCCAATGCTGTTGACTATTCACCAACACATCAAGTAGTACCTGAGAAAAGAAGATACAAAAATCATTATATTTAGCCAAAACTCAGTGTACACACGCACACACACACACATGTATATCACAATATTGACCAGGCTACTGGATGTTGTTATACAATGCTGATTACAATGTGCTTTGAATTGTTTTAGCTTCTGAATGACGTTACTCCGCTATATGTATGAATTGTATGTATAAATGTATTGTATGTATCCATATATGTATGCATGTATGTATATATGTATGTATATGTGTGTGTGTGCAAGTGTGTGTGTTTGTGTATGTGTAATGTTGATTCTATAATACAATATAATATAAAATACAATTCATATTTCCTGCTGTAATACAATTTGTATATATTAAACGGGCAGAGAAACATGCACACACACATGCACATACTCATATGTGCATGTGCACACATACACATACACACACATGAACATACACGTATTCCGAAAACAATGCTTAAACATGTCATGTAGCAGCAATGATTTTCAATAAAGATATTCAGGTTAGTACCACACCCAATACATGAGTCATATTCTTATGTCAACTGTCACACAGTAAAAAAACATAAATAAAATACTTTTGGTCACTGTATTTTCAGTCATAAGTAATGACATTAAGATGCCTAATGTAATGTTGTGTCCAATGGCAACATAAGCTATCCACGGTTACCATTGGTAACAAAAGCAGAATCTGTAAATGAAATTGAAAGCAAAACAAACCCAAGTCAGAGAGTTTCTTTTGTGTGCTTTTATCATGTCAGTCAGGGAAGCATGGTTCAAGTTTTGGGTAGTGTTTTTTCAGTTCAAGAGTTTTTTTTTAATCTAATTCATTATGAACTATTATTTATAGTTACGTTTACATAACCTTATAAAAGAGTTTTTTTTTTATATGTTGGAGGGGGACGGGATAAACTACCTGCATCAACATTCTATAAAAGGTAGTCATTTTATCAGGTAGTAATTTTACCTTCTGCTTATTCTTAGTGCAAGTTTTGGAGAGTGCAGTTCGATTTTAACAATTATTTTTTCAAAGCTATAATGGAAATGACAAAGGAACATATTCGGCATCTTTTGCTTTATGAGTTCAATAAAGGCAACAACACAGCAGAAAGTGCAAGAAATATTAATGCAGTATATGGGTATCGGACAATAAGCATAAGACAGTGTCAATAGTGGTTCCAGAAATTCCAAGCCAGAAACTATAGCCTAGAAGACAAGACTTGTCCTTGAAGATCTGTAGATCTTGACAGGATGTCCTGCAAACCCTAGTGGAACAAAATCCATTGTAACTGGTGAAGAACTAGCAGAGAATCTTGGATTTGGTCATTCAACCATTCATCAACACTTGCATGGTATCGGAAAAGTCAGCAAATTGGGTGAATGGGTTCCTCACAAACTTTCTGAGTCTAATCATGTGCTGAGAGTGAATGTGTGCTCTCCCTTGCTGTCACATCTTATGAATGATGTTTTTTGGACCAAATAGTGACTGGTAATGAGAAATGGGTTCTCTATAAAAATGTCAAGGGCTGAAGACAGTGTGTAGGGAAAGGAGAAACACCAGCAACCCAGGCTAAAGAAGGTCTTCACCCATATAATGTATTGTTATCTGTTTGGTGGGATATGAAAGGTTTAGTCCACTTTCAACTTTTAAACCTAAACCAAATGATAACAAAGGAGATCTACTGTGAGCAGCTTGAGCAGCTTAAGTTGGCATCAGAAGAAAAATAACCATGTTAGGTTTCAAGATGAAAGGTATTCTTTCATCAGGATAATGCTCAGCTACATACAACAAAGATGACATTCCAAAGGCTAGACCAGTTTGAATGGGAAATAATACCCCACCCACCATATTTGCTGGACATTGCCCCATCTGATTATTATTCATTCCATAGTCTTCAAAATCATTTGGACAGAAAAAATATGAATTCTGTAGATGAGGTCAGAAGAGTACTGGAGGAGTATTTTTCATCACGGACAAGCGAATTTTGGAAGAGGGGCCTTGCAAGTCTATCAGACAGATGGAAGAACATTGTAGAAAATGAAGGAGCATAAATTTTAGATTAAAAAAGAACTTTGTTTATCTTAATTTTGAAAAATAAAAGAAGTATTTAAAAAATTGCATTATTTATGTGATCACCCAATATATATCTACAATAAGCTTCTTTCAGTTTTACAACGCTTTGGTCAACCTAAGGCTTGCTTAAGGTGTCATGCAAGAACCATGAGGTTGGGAAGCAAGCTTCTTACCACACAGCCACACCAACGCCTAGATATATATAAATATATATGATGATTACTTCATCTTGACGGATGATAGCCATCCCATTAACACACACACTTCACACAACATCCCTCCATTGATGAGCCCTTAAATGACATTTAAGACCAGTTACTGACTGATAGATATTATTTAGATTTCTTCTATATCTTTGCCTTTTGGAATCTGATTCTGAACATATGTCTTTTAAGTTCATATATTGTCTGTGTTTTATACGTTTTGTGACATATGACTCAAGTTGTAAGAGGTGGTTGGGGTTCCTGCCCGGACATTTTGATTCTCATGTCTCAAGCAGCTCCATTTAATTGAACAATGCAATCATTACATCAATTTAAATGCAGTGCTATCTTCAGCTGCACAAATAAATAAATGGAAGTTTAACAAGTAGGAGACATTAATATAATTTTTCTTAAATATTTTAACACAGCAAGAAGATGGAAGAAATTCATGTTGTTACTATTGTAGCTAAGAATAGACTACAACTTCTAATAATTGCATGGAGCATAGTGGGATCATAGGATTGTAATTCATTTCTAATTCATTTATCTCATTACCAATACTAAATCTAAGACTAAAAGACTGTGTCTATTTTGAATAAAGGATAAGAGTGTGTTTACAGGTCATGGCTAGGTATGGTCATAAATATTATCATGTGTGTCCCTTTTCCCCAGGGAGGAAATGAGACATTAGAAGTAGTCAGTTGGATATAAGTAACTGTCTATAAAAAGAGGCAGGGCAGGTGTAGACTTTAAATCATGATGTTAATTATCAGTTAAAGGGGCAAGACACTAAGAAACCTAAGATGTTAATACAGAGGAAATTTTATTTAGGGGCACTATGGGTGATTGTTTATAAACGATATTGTTATGATGTGTAAAAATAAAATTTAAGAATTTCAAAAATGATATTGTAACCAGAATAGATAAAAAGTGTGTATATATCAATTATAAACATTAAAAAGGAAGTTCTATATTTAAGCCCATGGGCATATGGTGTAGTGGTTAAGAGCGTGGGCTACTAACCCCGAGTTTGATTCAAGGCAGTGACTTCAATAACAACAACAACAACAGCAGCATCAGCAACAACAACAACAACAACAACAACAACAACAGCAGCAGCAGCAACAACAACAACAACAATAACAACAGCAACACTACCACCACCACCACCACCAACAACAACATGTATATATATTCATCCCGCTAGTCTCCTGAAGGAATGTAGACACCAACTTGCAGTCCCTCTGGAGAAATTGTTTAGACTCAGGTTATATACCGAAATAACTCCTATCCCAGTCTGTCATCCCAGTTTTCAAACAAGGAAACAGATCCCTCGCCATCAACTATCGCCCAATCTCACTCACCTCCCACATCATTAAAGTGTTTGAAAGAGTGTTAAGATCAAGGATAGCTGACTTCCTGGAGACCCACAAACTCCTAAATGCAAATCAGCATGGCTTTCGCTGTGGCAGGGACTGTCTAACACAGCTCTTACACCACATTGAAGATGTACTCAAAGCCTTGGGAACAGGTTCAAACTCTGACGTCATATATCTTGACTTCAGTAAGCGTTCGACAGGGTTGACCATAATATCTTACTCTCAAAATTGGCAAATGTTGGAATCTGTGGAAAACTTCTACATTGGATTGAGTATTTCCTGGCAAATAGAATACAACATGTTGTGGTCAATAGAGTCCACTCAAGCCCAGCAAATGTCACTAGCGGTGTCCCTTGGGGGACTGTCTTGGGCCCCGCTCCTCTTTATAATCTATATAAATGACCTTTCCAGTGTCGTAAAACACTGCAAAGTGAAAATATTTGCCAATGACACTAATCTCCAGAAAATCATCAATGAAGAAGAAGACCAAACTCAATTCCAGTCTGATCTATATGCGGTGAGTCAATGGGCAGACAAAAACAAAATGCAACTAAACGAAGGAAAAATTTGAGCTGATGCATTTTGGAAGAAAGACTATACTAAAACAGCCATATTCTCTTCCTTCAGGGGAACCGCTTACAGCATCTAATAATATTAGACACCTAAGAGTAATTGTTGATAACAATTTCAGTTGGAATGTCCACATCAACAATAAGGACGATATAGCTCGTAGGATGAGCCCCTGGATCTTAACAACCTTCTGGTTCAGAGAACAAGGTGTCATCATTCCGCTTTTCTCCTCCTTTGTACGGCCCACCTTGAATACTGTTGCCCATACAAAACAAAACATCTCGAAAATTGAATCACCCCAGTGGGCATTCACTAAATGAATTAAGGGCATGACTGATCTCAATTACTGGGACTGCCTTAAAGCCTTGAAACTCTACTCCCTCCAGTGCTGGCGTAAGTGGTACATCATTTGCACGAGATGGAGAATATACTGCCAGCATTACCCAAACAACATGAAAATTAGCCCATAACACTGTATGGACCCTAAGTAAAGCATGTGTAAAATTTGAGGAAAATCGGTCGAGCAGTTCTCGAGTTTTAGTGATGCACACATACAGACAAACATTCTCAGTTTTATACATATAGATAATAAGAAATACATATAAACAACATATAAAGTGATAGGGGATTAAAATTAGAGATGGGGAAAAGATAAAGCTAACTCGAAAAGAGGTAATTAGGGCAGTTATAAAGGTATTCAAACAAAAGAGATTTTATAAGTTGTAATGTTACAGGTGTTATTGTGTATATGATTTTATAGTTTCTAGTGGGTATATGATTTAGTCAAAAGGAGACTTACTTACATGAAGTCACAACAAATATACATAATATGATCAGTAGGGTAGAATCTTATAGAAAGGAAAATAGTGTAATCACCAAAGTGGGATGAAGTCAGACGAACTAGGCAGGGGTTATCATAGGATAGTATTATATATAGCACATCACATTCCACAATACACAACATATAATATATGTAATGCAATATAATTCACCATATAACATAATATTGCATGAATTTTTTGTATTTAATACTGGAGGGTAAGTTTACAATGGATACGACACCAAAATTAATTTCTACCATGAAAGTTCAACTATGGTAACTATAATTGTTAGTTTCGAAAATATTTAAATATTCGGGTGACGCTATGCCTTCATGATACTCCTAGGTTCAATCTATTATCAATCAGGTTGTTCTTGCCCCTATACTTAAAAATCTCTCTCTATATAAACGGCAGTTTGTCTGTCTGTGTGTCTGTCAGGTTGTACCCTCACCCTAACCACGGCTTTCAACCGATTCTGATGAAACTTGACACACACATAGCCCAATGTCATAATTCAAAACTAACGCAGCGAAAATTTTGAAAAGTCTCCCCAGTTCTGAAAAAAATCGATAAATTCGACATGGGGACGAGAATCTAAGCTTTTTATTTGCAACACATTTTCTGTTGTAGTTTTCGCAACTTGCAATCGATTTTCACCAAACTCATGGTGAAGCTTAATGTTACCCTAAGAAACTTAATTCTGACATTAGTTTTCCATGCAATACCTTACCATGAGAAAAAATCGATAAAATCATGCCATTTTGGGAAATCGTGTTCAAATTCAAGATGACATATTTTCGACAATATCTTTCACAAATTGGCAGGAATTTTTTAAAAATTCACAGCAAGCATCATGTCTGCTCCAGGGGCTCTTACATACCCGGGCAATGCCGGGCTATGCTGCTAGTATAATATAAACATACAGAAGCAGTGAGAGTGTAGTGATGTTGAAGGAAAAAAATTTTAGAATAAGATAATCTTCTTGGAATTTTGTCCTAAAATTTCGACCTTACTGAAGTTATCTTCCTTGAGTGTTGCCTTTAGATTTTTTAGTTTTCCAACATGTTGCTTACTTCAAGTAAGAACATGAAACAACTAACGAAGATCCTACCGTAGTTCATCTCTATTTAAGGGAGACAAGTGGAGATAAAGCTATCATCTTATCTGAGTTATCTTCCCTGTTAGTTGCCCGCAGCTTTTTAAACATCCTGGATAATCCCAGTTGATCATACATATTTTGTATTTATGTGAAGTTATATATAACAATTTTAACATTAAATAAAGGATCACTTAATACATTTTAGTAGAATGCATATTAACTTTTACAAGATTGACAATAACTGACGTTTCCGGTTGCTCAACCTTTCCCTTGTGAAAGTTATTTTGTGTGTATGTGTGTTTCTGTTTAGTTTCCGGGACATTCCCTTGAGGCTTTTTCCTTTCAGCCGGCAGAAGTAAAGGATGTGTACACCACTCATTTTCGGTGTTCTTTTTTTTTATTCATAACCTTTTTCGGATTTCTATGTTTTCGAGCAAAATTAAAACTCGCAGCGAAGGGTCATATAGGAGTGCCCTGCTCAGCAACTTACCTGTAGCTCGTACAGAACCTCAACGCATCGAGGGAGTTGCTGAACCGGCCACTCATGAATTAATAGCCATCGGAGTGCCGGAAGATGTGGCAGATCTGCAGGCATTCATTGGAAACACAGCTAGGGATCTCAGCTGTGTCCCTCCAAAAAGTGCTTCCCGCCTTGGCCGACCGAGATCCAAACCCAGGCTGATCAGGCTGTTGTTTACGGGCTCTACTGAGGCGCGGACATTCCATCTGGCTGCTGACAGAGCTCGGCGTGACAACATTATCAACTTTAGAACACGTCCTGGCCTACCACCCGATGTACGCCCAAAGATAAGATCCGTGGCTTCCCTAAATCGCAACTCTGTGCCACGGGAGAGTTTTAGCCTCCGCGATGATGGGCAGATCTGGAAATTCGTCAAGTCTGGTGAGTCGTGGATAAGGGATGCCAGTTGGACTGAGCAGACTACACCCACAACAACAACTGGCAATGCAAAAATCTTGGGAAACTAACCAAGAACAATCAGCCATCCCCTGTATATCATCATCTGAAATCCAGATATAAACTGCTGTCCTTGAATGCCCGTAGTTTATGTAACAAAGGTGCATCTTTTTGTCTCCTACGTCAAAAGTATCAACCCAGATTTCATCACAGTCACGGAAACGTGGGCACACTCTGCACTCTGTGATGGAGTTTTCAGCATAGCCGGCTATAACCTGTTCCGCAAAGACCGCATTAATCGCCGTGGAGGGGGTGTGATGATTTATGTTCGATCAAGTCTATCGGCAATCCCCTGTGATGATTTGAACCAATCTCAGCAGGAGGTATTTTTCTGCAATGTACACATGACCATGTCAACACTTCTGCTCGGAGTCGTTTACCGTCCTCCAAATTATCGCCAAGACGCACAGCTTTTTGATATCCTCAGGGCGGCTGCCATGAAAACAGCCAGATATGTGTATGTTGCGGGGGACTGCAATTTCCCTGAGATTGACTGGGAGGCCTTCCGTTGGCCGCAAAGTGCAGACGATTTCCTTGAACTGGTGCTGAATTCGAATTGGTCCCAAGTTGTTACCTCCCCCACAAGGGGTAACAACACTTTGGATCTGCTACTTACCGCTTCTCCTGAAACAATCATTAGTGTCGCTACCGAAGAACCTTTGGGTGACTCTGATCATTCCATGATCATGGCCGACTTGTCTCTGATTGGTTGTAACAAAAAACACAACCATCTTCAGATTGCCCGCTTTGACTGGAATAAAGCAAACTGGAGCTCTTATTGTACTGAGCTGCAACGCCCAAACTGGCGCGAATTTTATGCCTCTGGAGATGTGGACACTATACTCCAGAACATTCTGAATTCAATATGGGCAGCATGTGCAGCATCAGTACCACGCAAGCACAAAAAACCACCCAATAGTGCAATTTGGGAGACTGCAGCAGTCCGACTTGCCAGGAAAGAACGCCGTAATGCTGAACGGGAATACAAATTGCACAAATCAGAGAGCAACAGGAAAAAGCGCAATAGGTCAGCCAACCACCTCAAGCAGGTGACAAAAAAGGCAGTGCTTGAATTTGAACAACGCATTGCAGCTAACCCTGACAGCAAAGGGTTCTGGAAGTATGTGCACTCAAAGCAGAGACCCCACTCTCCTGTTGGTCCCCTTCGCAATTCCCACACAGGACAGATTACTGGCAATCCCGAAGAATGTGCAGAAATCATTGCTGGATGCTATGCCGGCATCTTTACTGTCGAAGACCAAAATGTTCCATCATCATCACCACTGACATCGGACTCTATATCTTCTATGCAACTTACACCAGCAATGCTGCAACGCCACCTAAAGATAAACGCAATTATGCCTCTCCTGGTCTCGATGGTGTTACATACCTACTTCTCAAACGCGGTGGGTACTTTCTTCTAAGCCAACTTTCTCTATTCTTCCAATTCTGTCTTGACAATGGTGTTACTCCAGAACAGTGGAAAACTGCCAGTGTCATCCCTCTGTTCAAAAAAGGCGACCGCACATCGCCTGTCAACTATCGCCCCGTCAGTCTTACCAGCTGCATCGCCAAACTGATGGAATCCTGTATCAGAGAAACCCTCTGGAACTTCTGGAAGTCTCACAGCCTCATCCAGCCGTCACAATTCGGATTTATTCCTAACTCCAGCTGCTGTAATCAACTCATCGAGTTTCTTGAGGACGTTACCCAAATCACTGATCGCGGATCCTGGGTGGATGTTGTTTACCTGGACTTTGCTAAGGCTTTTAACTCTGTGCCACACAAAAGACTTATGGTGAAGCTTTCTGCGTTGGGTGTAAGAGACGAACTCTATAACTGGTTAAAGTCCTTTATTTTCGGCCGAAAAGAGGTTGTCAGTTCTAGGACAGCACTCTTCGCCCTATGAGATGACATCTGGTGTGCCGCAGGGATCTGTTCTTGGCCCCCTTTTATTTGTTGCATATGTTAATGACATAGATGCCAACTTAAAGAATGCCACAGTGCTGAAATATGCAGATGGCATCAAGCTGTACCTCGAAATAAAGAGGTCAAATCCTATACACTATGGATCTCTATTGCAAGCAGACCTGGACACAATGCAGCAGTGGATCATGGACTGGCAACTCAAGCTGGCTGTGGACAAATGTACCACCATGCATTTTGGGAGGAGAAACCCAGCATCCACCTACTCCCTCCACAACACTAGTCTCAAAAAGTCTTCAAGTGAACGTGACCTGGGTGTTATTGTCGACAGTGATTTGCGTTGGACAAAACACATCGCTAAAATTGTCAAGAAGGCTGAGGGTGTCTTGGCATCACTCACCAAATCCGGCTATCTATCTGCGGCTTTATATAGCTATGGTAAGACCTCACCTGGAATTTGCATCACCGGTCTGGAACCTCTATCTTGCCCAGGACATCAATCGCCTGGAAGCTGTTCAGCGACGTGCAACCAAAAGAATACCCTCCATCAGGCATTTGCCATATCCTGAACGCCTTACTTCCCTGGGCATGGACACATTGAAACTCCGACGTCTGGCAGCTGACTTGGCAGACACCCATAAAATTATCAACCATCGCACAAACAATAACTCTGAGCACCTCTTCAAACTCCACCCATCTAACACCCGTGGACATATTTACAAAGTAAGAAAACAGCACAGCTCCCATGACTTCAGGAAACATTTTTTCACGCTGAGAGTTGCTGAAGCGTGGAACAAACTGCCGGCATCGGTTGTTAGTTGTCGGAGCACTGCATCCTTCAAGACTTCCATGCTTCCTGAGATTCGCCAACACTACACTTGATTTTCTCCCCTCCATACACACACAAGCATGTTCACTTTCCAGACATTTCTACATTACTGCATGTACTTTATATGCACTTTCTGACAAGTTGTGGTGCACCTGAGCACTGTATACAATAATTTCATTATTATTATATTATTATTATATTCTCCTAAAGGAGAATTCTATGCATGCGTGAAACATCAATCGAAAGTGAAACATGCTGAGTTTTTCTCCTATAGGAGAATATGATTTTGCTCCAAAATCACGTTTTCGAAATTTTATCTCACTCACCTTATTTTTCCCTAAAATTTCCTCGGGTTTGTGTTTTCGACATAGGCAATTAGGATTTTGCCCAAAAGACACGTTTTCAAAATGTTAATAACCTTAACCCTCCCGAACCTAAATTTTAATTTTCAACGTTTTTCAAAATTTTCTTTTTTAATCCACGTAGAAAAATAGAGATTACGAATCTTTAAGAATTTTTTTTAAAAGCTTTTTCTAAAAGAACGCTTAAATCCTCTTCCCCAATCTCCATCACCCCCCCCCCACACACACACACACATTAAAAAAGCTAAAAACTCCGAATGCTTTACTTTTAGCTCTTTTGAAAGCGGGGAAGTTTTTTCCCGAAATAATGTCACTGAGCTGTTGCTTCAACCATGTCGGAATTTCTGGTGGTGGTTTGATATTTCAGTAGAATTCTATGCATGCGTGAAACATCAATCGAAAGTGAAACATGCTGAATTTTAATTTTTTTTTGAAAGCGAGGAGGTAATGGCTGGTTGAGGGATGTGTGTGGGTGAAAGGGACATTGAGTGTTTCTTAAAGAAAAATTAAAAGTTAAAAAAGAAATTGGTTAATGTTGACATTATTACCCGGAAACGAAATCGAAAAAAAAATAGTGCAACGGGTGTAAAAAAAGGTATAAGGAACGAATATAAAAACAAAAATTCCGGGAAAGCAACGGTGGAGTGGGGTGAGGTCTCTGGAAAATTCACAAGATCCTATGTTTTTCTCTCATAACTTTTAGGAAAATGGGATTTTTTTAATGTATATTTATAGTTATCGCCAAGCTAACATGGCAGTCCAGAAAAATAGGACGAATGTTGCCTTTTATCAATGACATTGACATTGATAAGAGGCAACCACCTTGAAACTAGTCTGTGAATGCCAGCAAGAGGAAGCTGCTGACCTCCCCTGTTCGAAGTTTGTAATAGACACAGGTTTGTGTGTCACATAGTTAGCTAGAGGCGATGACCTCTTGGAGCTAATCAAAGGCAGCATTCGTCCTATTTTTATGGACTGCCAAGTTAGCTTGGCGATAACTATTACTATCCAGTACCGCTGCCGTAGTCTCCTTTAGAGAGAATTAGAAATAATGATATTTCTATTGTTTTTAAATGAAATTTTATATAAATACCCTTCAAAGGAGTGGCTGTGTGGTAAGTAGCTTGCTTATCAACCACATTCAGCCCCACTGCGTGGCACCTTGGGCAAGTGTCTTCTCGGACCGACCAAAGCCTTGTGAGTGGATTTGGTAGACGGAAACTGGAAGTTTGTATGAATGTATATGTGTGTGTGTATATGTTTGTCCCCCAACATCGCTTGACAACCGATGCTGGTGTGTTTACGTCCCCGTAACTTAGCGGTTCGGCAAAAGAGACCGATAGAATAAATACTAGGCTTACAAGGAATAAGCTCTGGGGTCGATTTGCTCGACTATAAAGGCGGTGCTCCAGCATGGCCGCAGTCAAATGACTGAAACAAATAAAAGAGAAAATTTCCCAGATTCGTAATCTCTGTATTTTTCTACGTGGATTATAAAGAAAATTTGAAAAGAGATTAAAAATTAAGAAATTGGGGATGGAGGAAATAAAAATTTTGAAAACGTGATTTTTGGGCAAAACGTATTCTCCTCTATCGAAAACATACAAATCCCAAAAACTTTTTGTAGACCCCCCCCCTATATACACACACGCCGAAAATGGGTGGTGTACACATTCTTTACCTCCGCCGTTAATAATTATATTTTTTCTCGCAAATACGCCCACATTTTTGTTGGTCTTTTCACGTGCTCTTTGTTAATAAAAAATACGATTCTTTCGTAATTGTTTAACGAAACTATGACATGTTTCGGTTTAAGAATGGTTACCTTTTTTTTCTTTTTTTTTCTTTATGTTTAAGTCAAAGGTGGGGGAGATTAAGAGAATTGTGCAGCAAATACAGAAAGATATATCCACTTCTTTTTTAAAGATGCTAATATATGATTTGAGTGGTATTTGGCTGCTATTTCTATAGTGCCTACTTAGTGGTTTTAGGAAACACAAAAAGTGATAGGAAAAGTGTGAAGAAAAAATAAGACAAAAAAGTTCAATAAAATAACTGATTTAATACATTTTTCTGTTGTTCCATTGTTCTGTTTATAACATGTTGAATACAACGTAATTTGTCTTTGCGTGTGTGAATTAGTGTAATGCCATCATTATTAAAAGCTGTATCTGCAATCGTGTACACGTTATGTAACGTCAGTTAATGAGTAGAGCGTAATATTTAAATGACGTGATATTTTTACTCGAGACATTTTTTTAATCTTTTGCCATTCACCACTGACTCATTAGGACGTTATTGGTTATCAATGACACTCAGTAAGAACTGTGAGGTAGAAGAAGGTAGCCAAAACTAATGATGCAATATTTAAGAATAAGTCTCTTCCAGAAGATGTAACTATAGCCGGTGGTAAGATCTAGCAAGTCGTATCGTGTTGACCCACGAATAAACGCTATTAAGACACGGGCACACTGGGAGTAGGGCGGGATATATAAGCCTTCATTGGTTATCGGTGTATACTGTAGTTGCATATGCAAGGGTTCCAGTGCATTGCTTTGCGAAGTGGTCTCAAATAATGTTGGTGGCCGTTCTTTTCGTTGTTGTTTAGTTTCGAGTCAAAACTTGTAAAGCCTCTCTATGTTCCAAAACATTATAGCTACGACTACCCTGTCTTTCCAGACAGTTTATCTTGTACAACTTTATGCAATGTTTTTTTTTTTTTCTTAAGGCGGTAGAATGTTATTTGAGAGAGGTTCTGTCAACTGTTTCTAGTAGGTCTGGCGACATCTTTGAAATGACAGGACTGAGTTCCACAAACCGCTGGGGTCAAAAAGCCTTGGGAGTTGACGAGGGATGCTCTACATAGTCGTTGGAATTGGTAGAAAAAAAAGCAATCAAATTTCCCTCAAATGACTACTGATTATCTTATGAATACATAGGCCAATCAGAGTCTTTTACAGTAGCAACCAAACCTCTTCCGAATCTTCTCAAACCACCCCTTATTAATTTTACGTATGTACGCACCAATCAGCAATCAATTTTCCCTTGAATAAATATGAGAGCAATATCTCCCTCTTGTATGTGTGTAAGTTAATAAAGAATCCTTATAAGGTTACACAACCTGTTAGAAATAACAGTCAAGACCCCTCACAGTATCCTAAAATCGTATGTCCAACTTACAGGGTATGGATATTTGCTAAAAGTAGCCGATAAACCACGTCTAACTACTTCTCTTCGAGGTCGCTCATCTTCTAGCAATAATAATCTTCCCGCGAACCACACCACATTTACCTCTGAAGTGCCGTGGTCATGGTTACAGTATACATCGATGTTAGGATGTTTCATTTTTCTTTTGCGCTTTCTCCAAGACTTTTTCATGAGATTTCTTCTCTTTTTGTCCTTTTTCACTCCCTCTTATCCAATTGATCCGGCAATCTGCAGCTCTCCTTCGTTGAAAGAAGCAGTGTAAAATCCGGAATGTAAGGAAATAGATGGTAGCCTGTCCTCACCATATCTCTCCCATTTCAGCCGTTCTGGTTTCTGCTACAAACTCTTATCTTTCTCACCGCACCTACTTTTGCTATATTCATTCGCCTTAGGCGGCAATTTGGTAACAGAATCGTTGGAACGTTGAAAAGAATGCCATGCATTATTCGTTCCGGTTCTCTGGGTTCAAATCCCATCGACATCAACTTTACTTTTGAGTTCGATGAATAAAATAAAAGTCTGCAAAGCTAAAAGAAAATTCAGTGTCACGAGGGCGATGCCATCAGAAGTAAACTTCTTTTATTCCACTACGGTAACAGCCTCTACATTTTTTCAGTTTTGAGGAAAGAAAAATGTCCGAAATGTCGGATTTTTTTTCTCACTTGCCATGGTAAATCCGTAAGTTATTAATTTTTATAAGCGTTAGTTTGTCAATTCCAAATAGGCTAAAACGGTGAAAATCAAGTACGGTAATGTCAAATGAAGTTGACAACTGACCCAGCTACCTTTCAATATCATCATCATCATCATCGTTTAACGTCCGTTTTCCGCGCTAGCACGGGTTGGACGGTTCGACCGGGGTCTGGGGAGCCAGGGGCTGCCCCAGGCTCCAGTCTGATCTGGCAGTGTTTCTACAACTGGATGCCCTTCCTAACGCCAACCACTCCGCAAGTGTAGTGGGTGCTTTTTACGTGCCACCTGCACAGGTGCCAGAGGGGTCTGGCATCGGCCACGATCAGTTGGTGCTTTTTTTTTTTTTTTTTTGTGCTACCGGCACAGAAATATATATATTTTTTTATATTCAAGGTAATATGCAGTTAAGTTCATCACAATCACGTGTATGGAGAGACGAATGAGGAATTTACGGAATTTGAAGTTAATACAAGCTGTTGGATTAATCTAGACCTATGGACAACGACTTTCCAACTATAGGCATCCATGGGTCCCGTCGATTTATTTTCGTTCTTTAAAATATAAATGTGATGGTATTGCTTAGGTTAACAAAAGTAATCGTGCCCCCAAATAAAATACAACACGAATCGATGAAGGAATAATTAAATTTTTTTTTTCGATTCTTGGCAAACATGTTAAGTCCGCCTATTTATGTTTGCCCATATTTTCTCAAGATCTTACGTAAAATGGCTTTCGTAAAGTTTCCAAGAAAATCCAACAGTTTTGAATTTTGTTGTTGCTTAGCCCGAAGTCAACACTTTTCCAGGAGACCTATGATCATAGCACAGGCATTGATCAGAGCTACTTTATAGTCTAATTTATCTTCCTTTATTTTTAAAACGTATGGTGTGGCTCGCAATTTCTTGCACGTCTGGCAAAACCCTTTGCTTGTCCTATACATCAGTGCCACTCAAAGTGGTGGTCCGGGCGCCATCAGCTGCCGGTACGCAGTGAGTTTCCAGAAAAGAAACATTGTAAAATGCTTATGTAGTATTGTATCATTTGTTTACAAAATAAATATAAGTTAAAAATAATTGTCAGCTTTTACTATATTCATTATATACATTGTTTCTGGTATGAATTAATATTACCAGTCCCTGGCACATTGGGGAAAAAACCGCCGGTACGTCACATCATATAGTTTGAAAAGCACTGCTATATATCACATAGTATACACAGGATTCCCTGGCATCCATATATTACATATGATACACATTACCATTTTTTTTTCAAACACCAGAGTAACTTGGGAATCGTCAAAGGAAACTAAATTTCTCAGAATGTATTAACCCTTTCGTTACCAATCTAGATGCAACCGGCTCTGGCTCTGAGTACAAATGTCTTGTTTTCATAAGTTTTGAATTAAAATCTTCCACCAAACCTAAGTCATAATTTATGTCCCTAACACTAGCTGAATGATAACTAAGTTATTTTACTAACTTCTTTATTATATTTAAAGTAATTGAAAGAAACACAGAGCATCTCAAAATAAATACAGTAACGAAAGGGTTAAACAAAATTTAACTAAATGTCTGAAAACAAGTATAGGACAAACTTATGAAAATGATTCGGTTAAGTTGGATTTTCGTTATCAAAATGTTTTTAACTTAATAACAGTGTGACTACTATTAAAACGGTATAGAATCAAAAAGTGCCTTTCATATTTTAGTATTTAAAGAACGATAGTAAAGGGTGTATTTGTTAAAAAAAGCTTGAATCGATAAATGCTAAAATTTATCGAAAACTACACATTATCAAATGTGTTCTTTTACATTTAATACCATTCGAAGGAAATTTCGCTGCTATTTCTAGCACTCTGTTCGAGTGACCACATAGAAGTGTCATTTTACAAAGTGAAATAGGAAATGAGTTGTCGATTTAGTAAATACAATGAAAAAAAAAAGTTCAATAAGTTCCTGGCTGTGGGTAAAAGAAAATGCAGGAGGATTAATTATGATTTTATTCAACCTATTCCCCTCTCAGATTCACACACTTATTGCAACGGTCCTTCAGTTTTTTTTCTAAGCCCTGTAAAAAAACACGGAAGGTTGAGCCTCCAAACAACCTTTCGCGACACTCTTAAAGACAGGAATTTTCAGCACCCTCTCGGATGTGCTGTTTGATATTCGAGAGGGGAACGTCTTTGATTAGTAAGTTTAATCGATGTGTTGACCTGGGGCTAAATAAAACGCTACAACCACTGCGACCGTAATGATATACCAAGCCAACATAGGACCTCTAAGTGGTCCTAGAAACAGTAGTAATATCTCTCCCTCTATAGTCATAAGTCATAAGTAACTTAAGGAAATACGTACAGGGCACTTGTACATGAGTACAAGTGCCCTGTACGTATTTCCAATATATCTGCAATAAGTTGAATCAGTCGCGACTGGTATGCGTTTGCCGCGTTGAACCTAAGTGTACGCAACAACAACGCCATCGACCATAGATATGCGGATACATGAAATCATATTTTTAGCGGGACTGCGACACAACTTCGGATACGAAACTAAAATCGAAGGCTACAGTTTATGCGCGCTTTTCCTGTCATTAAAATTTGTTACATAATTCCATTGTTATGAAAGAATAAATTTTTTTTATATATTTTTCAGTCACTCGCTTTAATAAAACCTAGATTATATTAATTTGTAATTAACTAAAATTAATTGTTGCCAATGTTTTATGAAAAATATTTCTTGATTATTAAAATTTTCCGGCCATATTGAATAATAGTTAAATTGGAAACGATTCAACATTTATTAACTCTACTGAATATAATTATTTCAACACAAACACACAACCATTTGTTGCTACTCTGATTTTTGTTTGTTTGTTTTTGTTGTCACACACGCATATGACATTAACAATTTAGAGGAATGCTTACAAATTCCTTTGTATATATATACATCGTATTGTGGGGTACACAGCTATTACTCAAATTTCGCTAAAATTTAATTGTTTGATTTCTGAAGTTTATAATAAAACGAGTGAAAAGTATCTGCCGAAAAAAAAAATATCCTCATCACTACAATACTTATACTATTTCGGTACTGAGAGCATTGTGTCTTTTACATCGTAAAATGTTCTTGATTTAGATTATATAGAATATTTAGTAAATGTATTACTGACAAGGACAGCAGTTTTATTAAAGCTCCTAACAGACTAATCATGCACTTGTAATGCGTATGCGCACAGAATAATAGAGATATTTCTCATTCGTAAAAGCGGGAAATGAAACCTTTTTCCCCCCCTGACATATCGATACCTAAAATGAAATTAGTAATTTATTGCTTAGGACTGAGACAGTTAATCACTCGAAAGGTGAAGTAGTAGTCATTATTGATGCAACATTGCAAATAAAAATATATTAAGCAGTCTCATCTGGGTGTGCTTAGAAATAATGTAGTTGTAGCACTAGATATAACGATTTAATCAGATGAAACCCCAGAAATCAAATTAATTTCAAATACTTATTTCTCGTTATGTAGGAAAGTGCATTAAAAGAAATAGTTTCAGGAAATTTTTTCCGCCCTAGCGGTTCTAATATATCACTAATGTTGTTGTTAATGCGTCACCATTTTTTAAAAATTCGCTTTCAAATGCACAGAGTATTAATAATTAGCTAATAATAATTATAATCTTTATTAACAAAATTAATTATTATTTATAATTGTTTATCGAGCGTGTTATAATTGTTGCAATGAAATACGAAAATAATGATGACATTCTTCCATCAATCCATTGTTGACATGGCAATTTATTGCGGAAGTTCTTAGTGATGGTCAGTATCTGAGGCAGCAAGTTCACCTACAGGTAGGTCTGTCAGCTAGAGTTTTTCTCTTTTCTATTTATCACTGGATAAACATTTTTCTATAAAGAAAATCTGACAAAGGGAAGAAAACGAGGATCATAATTCACTTTAAATTGCCAATTTTGATCGTGCCGTTGCCATATAATTTATCGGTCGTGTTGCGAAATCACTTTCGATTTAGAACTCGACGATGATCGATTTGTGGTTATAATATTGCTTAACGCTCATAAAAAGAAAACGCTTGATTCATTTATGATTATTACTAATAAAAAAAAAAAGTGAACTTTTGATCGATTCGTGGAATCAAACGAGGAAAACCTCCTCAAAAGCAGATCCACCAAGTCTCCATTTTGATATGAATCATAATGGTAATATGTGGTTGTATTAGCAACTCACCTCATGACGGTTAGATCGAGTAATAATTACTATTATTAAGTTTATCCTGTCTATTTACCCCAGTTTTATTACAGTTGCAAACTCTTACTATCGATATCAGTTAATTTAACATCTCAACCATCACACCCAAAATAATTTTCTCTCCAGAACATTCTCTCCCTTTCTCTTCCCATCCCCCCGCGGTTTTTTGTTTGTACGGCATTGAATGTCTCTCATGAGAGTAATACCACACCAGGACGGTTTTTATGTAGACATCCAAATAATATAAAGATATCTATGTTACTGAAACAAACAGTCATTATATTTGTGCTGATAAGGCCTCACTTTTAACGAGCTGTCAGTCTCATTTCATTCACAATCCTTAGCCGTGCTCAGACGTAATTGCCTTGTGTCTTAATGGCGGGATTTGTTCAACCCATAATTATAATTAGATTTACGTTTGTCAGCGGACATTCACAGGTAAAACCTATTTACTCATTTATTATATACCATTTCATTGTTTGTTACTTTTATAACAGTGACACTGGTAATCGTACAGATAATTTATTTAATATACCCGCGTGTGCTTGTATGTATGTGTGTGCGTGTGAGAGACAAACGAAAGAATTGTAAAATATGTTTAAAAAAGACCGACAATGCCGATGTTTAGTCAGACTAAAAACTTATTGCTAATTCTGATTATAATTTTCTCCCCATGGAATTATATAATTACGTTAATTTGCACTCAAAGAGAGATAATACTCCTTTTCTTGAAAAGCATTGACAGGCTAATAACTCGTGACCCAACCAACCTATTTTGCAACCATTTTCCCTCCAATAATTTTTGACTGTAACTTCCATCTACTCACTGTTATTGATTATATATATATATATATATATATATATATATACACACACACACATACATATACAAACCAATGTTAAAGATTATTGTTATGCCATTTATTCAGTTGGGAATAACCAAGTCTAATCTAAATTCTTTCTTTTTCAGAACATGTCAAACACCACGACAACGCGCTTTCATCAAATACGCTGGAAGATAATTTGATATATGCAAGATGATTAGAGAATATTTATTCCATGTATATTGTTACACAAGTCACATTTTAGACTTTTAAATGTTTTGGTTAATCTATAAAGAAACAATAATAACCGATAGACAAAGCTGACAGTATGTTCAACAGATGTTGATGATGATAATCTAAAGTAACTTTAAAAATATTTTCTTCCTCGACTCCTTCCTTAGATTGTGCTGTCTTGCAACTCAGCAGGATCGTTAGTAGGTTCCAAAGAGAGAGATGGGGAAATTCTGCTGGGATCATCGAACAAAGTTTCCTAAAGAAGAAAACAAAATTGATTTAAAATTTATATTTTGGGAGAGAATTTTGTTAGAAGCAATAAACCAATATGTAAGATTTGGCAAAGTTACAGGATGCAAGAATAAATAGAGTTATTTATTAGTGTAACTTCAAAAAAATCCCACTGAAGGAATTTAAGAGAAGTTTAGTGCCAATTGAGAAATTTTTTTGGTAAAATTATAATTGATTATCATTATTTCTTCAATATAAATAACGATTCAGTTGCTAGTAGGGACCCCAACTCTTTTGCACAAAAAGGGTTTGTAGGACCTTATAGGGATGTGTGTTCTAATCTTAACTATCAGCATCACTATTATCTAAACTGCTGTAAATAATTTTATTTGTAGTTAAAGCCCAGACACACACACAAAATTTGGGGAATATAAGAAATAATCACAGTTGTACATAATAATTATTACCTAATAATGCAGTTTATAAACAATATATATTCACACAAAACTGTTACAAAGCAGTTGTTAACATACATTATTATACCAGATGTTGCTCTACAATATGTGTATATATATGTGTGTATAAATGCATGTATGTATGTGCTGCATTTGTGTTAGATGAATGTATTATCTGTCTTTGTTCTATGTTTGTTTGTGTTAATAAAAAGGTAAAAATGTATGGTAAGTGATTCCATTGTTTATTTTTAACAAACTTACTTGGTTCAAATCTGAACTATAAAGTGGGTTATTGAATTCTTGGTTGTTGTACGCATTATTTGTATTTCCTCCACTGGCCGAGCGGTTAGTTGACTAGTCAAAGATAATGGAAAAACAATTGGTAAGTACTATGTTTCTATTATTAGAAAAAAATATATTTCTTGGTAAAGTGGCACAGTTTTAAAGTTTACCAGATGTGGTTTGAATAAAGTAAAAAAAAAAAAATTAGAAATCATTTGAAAATTAAAAACATTTCATAATTTTCATGTAATATCGTATAATAAAATAAGTTTTGGATATTAAAAAAAATTTAAATTTCAAATCATTCTTTAACTTAAAACTAGTGCCCCTTTCCTTGAAATTTTTGGAATTTCACTAAAATGTAAATATTTTCAACTATTTTTGGTTAATGCTAAAATTTTTATTTACAGGTTTGGTGACAAAGACAAAACTCAAAAACCACATGTAAGTTAATTTTCTTACCAGAATATTTAATTTAGCTAGTTGAACTGCTAGTATTGTAAACTGATTTATTTTTGTGTGATTTAGACTATTTTATTTAACAACTGTTGTAGTTTTGAGGTAAAATTTTTGTTAAATTTCTCCTTCAGTAAACTAATTATTAGAGAAAGGTTTAAAATAGTACAATTGTGTTTGTAATATGATGTATAATGCAAACATTGCATTTTGTTCTACTACATGTCTTGTATATATGTTTATATTTTTCAGGTGGTATAAAACAGTTCAGTCCTAAGGCCACATTTGATACTTCTAAATTGTAGTTTAGATAAAATGATATATAAGAATTTAGCATAAGGATAAAAGTTTTCAGAAGTCTTACATTTATAAAGGAAATCATTTAACTCTTAATTACAATTCAGCCTCAGACCACCTGGATTAAGTATTCATATTCAAATTAAATTCTTGATCAAAATCTCATCAGTCGGTCAACATCAAAATAATGACCAATATATATAAATAAGCAATAGTTACAGATATCCTACAATACCATTTCAAAAGGCTGATTATATTGAAAATTGAAACACACTGATAGAAATAGTTATGAAATTGTATGAAAATTACATTAAAAATATGGTGCATTTGACCAAGAAAATTCATTTCTGAAATGCATTCTTTGAAAGTATTTATTGAACCTACTTCAGCACCATAAACTGGATTTTGAAATCCTCCTTCGTTATGATATGTTGGACTTGGTAAATCATCTAATGGGACATTGTCTTGATTAATAAATCTGCTGTGAATGTTAGGAAAGAATTGTCCTGATGTAAAAGGATTGGAAAAATTACGCCTGAAAAATATACAAACATGTATTCTTTACATATTTATCCAGAGTGAGAACCAGGCTACAAATGCAATGCTTTAAGAGCTTATATTATAAGAGCAATTAAGAAAGATTTAAAGATGATTTAAAGCTATTTTATTGGAATATAGAACCATTTTTAAGCTGTTGTAAACTATTTTTGTATGATGCAAAAATCTGAAGTATTTATCCATTACAATTTGATTTTCAGTCTATATGTAGGTAAATCAAAGTTATTCAAATATGCTTTTGTCAGAGAAATAAATTATACTTGGACTAAATGGTTCAACACAGAATGGATCCTCTAATAGCATCCAAGGGCCAGTTGGTGGTGTTTTACATCCATACAATTTCTTTTTATCAAATTACACGCACAAGGCACTGATTCTCTCGTGGATAATGTTGAAGACACTTGCCCAAGGTGTTGTATCCTAAGATTGAACCCAAAACAAAGATATTTGCGAGACAAAACTGCCTAACCAAACACCCAAGCTTGAGGTGCCCACAAATAGCAAGGCACCTTTGTTTTACTTAATATCGAAACTTATGAATTTATAGCAATAGGGTTAGTATTTGGTTATTCATCGAATACAGAAATGAAACAATGAAATATAAAATTAAGGTAAGTGCAAAAAATTTTAATACAGATTTTGAAATTATCATAATTTAAATTGTTTATAAAAAATAAAAACTAATTTCTTTTCTTCCCTTCTCTACAGGTTGTAAAATCATTAGATAGAACAGTAGGAAATAGTATTACTATAAGTGGCTGACTGGACTTACATGTTACCTCTTCTGTAGAGGAGAAGTAAGATAACAATCAATAGAAGCAATATCAGACTGCCCAAAGTGAATCCAAGGACTGCAGCAGTTGAAAATCCACCTGGGAAGAAGAAGAAGAATAAAAAGGACTTTATATTAGAAAATATGAGTTGATGTAAAATCATTAATGTGTTTATATGTTGTATTATAAAATGCTTTTTAAAGAAGTAGATTAAAAAAAAAAAGTATTTTTGATGGTAAGAAAGATTATTTTTTTTATGTGTAAGTATAAATTGCGAAAAAGATGAAGAAAGAAAACAAGATAATTAGGTGAGTTGAGTTACTTGATAACCCTATCATACCAATCTTAAAATGACCTTTTCCTCTTTTTCTAATTCTATTTCTGTTTTATTGCAGGTGTGGTATACTGGTTCTATTCATAAATAGAACTAGGTTGAATGCAGAAATTGTAAAATAAAGTAAGCCAATAATACAATTTTAAACACCATCTTGTTTCAAATGACTTTTAACCTTTTTGATATCAACCCACCTGAGACAAGCTGTTGGTCCTAGGATACAAAATTCCTATTTTAACGTTTTAATCTAAGTTAAAACTTTCTATTGAAATTTCATGACAATTTCTGTTCCAAACACCAGCTTAATAATGTTATCTTACTAAATTCTTTGTTATTTTCAAAATACATAAACAACAAAAGCAGTGTATTTTTCACAGAAATATAGTAACAAAAAGGTTAAAAAACCATTTCTCAGCTATTATGATTATTTGGGTAGCTCAGTTAATGTTTTATGTCAATCAACTTTAAGTTTAACCCTTTTGATAACAGCCTGTGAGAGACAACTCTTGATGATATATAAAAAAAAAAAACAACCTTTCATTAAAATTTTATGTTCCTAAAACCAATATAATAATGACAGCTAATTTGATAAATTCTTCCTTATTTTCATACGAAATTAATTGAAAAAAAAGTTATATATATAAGCAACAGAAATTGGTAACAAATGGGTTAAATATAAACAATAAAATGGGATAGATTGTATTGCTATAGTCTTAATTTTGATATGAGCGAAAAGTTTTTAACGTAATTTTCCAAACTATGTTCTTACAGTATAAAGTGTTTATACATTTCCTTTTAATATAATTACTATAGTTACTATGTTGTTCTTACTGATACACTTATATAATAATGATAATGTACTCAACCCCCAAATTGTAAATATTTTAACATATTTCTTTTTTTTTTTTTTCAGCTAACAAAAACTTCCTTCTTGTTATCTTTGTAACATTACCTATAGGTTCAGCCTTTATGTTACGACCACTCTCGGGTTTACCATAGCCCTGTGTAGTTGTCTTTTGACTTGTTCTTTGTGTTGTTGTTGTTGTAGTAGTACCAGTTGTTTTTGTTGTTGTTGTCCATGTTTGTTTTGGTTTTATTATAGTTGATGACACTGTTGCTGGTGTTTTTGTTGTTGTTGTCAATGTCGTCGATGTCTTTGTTGTTTCCGAAGGTCTCTTGTTTCTTGGCGTTCCAGAAACTTTTATCTCAACTGCTGAAAATATGTATTTGTAACCTCCGTGCTTTATGTCTGTTTTGAGAGAAAATGATTACATTTAGAATTCACTGTATCAAGGCATTGTACCAATATTTTAAAAATAAGTTTTCATTGTGAAAATTGAAGAGTAAATAAAATTATGCGTTTTTGTATTTTCCTTTATTTATAAACATGAATACAACTGGCTGATTTACAGCATTTTAAAATTACATGTTTCAGTTTTGTGTAAAATTATGTGAATATACACATGTTGTAGAGCAATGTGGAATATGTATGTTTGTAGATAAATGAAAAACTTTTGATATTCTAATACTTTAGAGAAACATTTAACAAATTAGTTGAAGGACTAAATTTCTAACAGCTGTAATTAAATTTACATATATCATTGTTAACTGAGCCTTCTTGATTGTTAAATGCACTCCCTACCTTCCATGAGATCAATACGTACACCCTTGTTAGATCATATGTATAGACTTTGTACTGATCCTTGGGAAAGTGGGCATAAGGAACCATGAAAAAGAGAGAGAGGGACAGCAATACACTTATAACCAGAACTTATATCAGAAGTAAACAATAGTGGCAGTAGTAGTAGTAGTGTTTCTTTTAATTGGCCATTTAGCAAATTAGTTTGAGAAATATCTATAGAAAACCAAATAATGTAAGAATTCTGTTAAACGGTTTACATGGCAATTACTAATTTTAAGTTTGAAAAAGAGAAACAGAAGCAAAGATATAGCTGACTCAATTATAGATTTTAGAGAATATGTTTTTAATGTTATATTCTTATTTGCATACAGTTACCTGCACATTTCCTAATAGGTTATTGTTTCACTCTGAAAATGACTAAATGGACTTTATACATAGAAGGGAAAAAGAGAAATACTCCTCTCCTCTCCTCATATCACCATCAATAGTTTTGGAATATTTTTCTCTTGAGCAAAGTTTATTTTTTGATATATACTTAAAATGTCAGATACAATTCTTGGAAATTTTATTAAAATCAAGTTTAGCTCTTTGCTTGATTTTTCAACTTTGAAGCAGTTATAATTGAGGTGGTAGTTTATTTTAAATTAAATAAGATATTTCATAAACAGTTATCTCATTTGTTTTGTCTTATCTAACATTGTTTCCTTAAAATCTAATTCACTGGATTTGGTTCATTTAACATCTAATGCTAAATCTTTCTCATATTGGTTTATATCAAATCTAGCAACATTCTGTTCCATTTGGGAATGGGGGAAATTTAAAACTTTTACATTAACATTGCTTAAGCGAATGAAAAAAATGTCTCAAATAACCACAAACAATTGTTTAGCCACCATAATTTAGGGGTATGATTTGAAAGAAATCTGGCTGCTATTTCTAGCAGACCAAGCAGTATTGTAAAATGTCCCATGTCCATAAATGTTATAAACTGAAGGAAAGTTACAAGGTTAATAGAACTGCTACCTATCTTGAAAGTCAAGATTTATAAAATATCTCAATTGCATTTTAATTTCTAGGATCCTTAGTCTACTAAACTAAATTTGAAAAATCACTTTAATTTTGAAGTACTGTTTATCTGCTGGAATTTATTACAACCATTGAAATCCTAACCAAACTTCATCTAATGTTATGACTAAATTGCGTATAATACTACTTTTTCCTAGATTTTTTAATAATTATGTTATTCTCTTGCATTTTTAAGAGAATTTACTAATTTATCAATAGTTTCTTGATACAATTTAATGTAGAATAGGTTGGCATATCTAATATTTTATCGGATGCAGAGTATAGTCTCCGCTTCGCACTGTATTGACTAAGTGACTTCAATTATGTTAGAACTGAAATGTAACAAATCAGTTATTTCTTTTTTTACTGTTTTCAAACTAACCATGCTGTAACTGCTCCTGGTTCTATAAATCACACTTACTGTTTTAGAGTGATTCAAATTAAAACCTTCCATCAAGACTTGATGTTAATTTATGTTCCAAACATTAGTTTAATAACGACAGTTATTTTACTAAATTCTTCATCAGAAATATGCTAACAAAAGAGTTCACCGCTTTCCTTCTATACAATGACTACATTAACTTACATGTGACATTTTTACTGTTTATTCCTGCCAATATTATTGCAATATAGTTTTTCTTTTTTTTTCTTATTTAATATGCATGACTGACCTATGTTGAGATTGCTAGTATTACAGTCCTTTTGTGTATTCAATATCTTTTATTTTTGCCCTTTCTTTCTTTGCTACCACAAATCCCCAATAATGAACAACTTGTTCTCTCTATCCTTTTTCTGTCTTTGTAGATCTGAGCACTGGTCTTTAATTGCAGTCATTATTTTGTGAGTGTCAATCTCACTATGCTGCTTCTCCCATTCCTCTTCACCCACTGTTCATGTTTCAAATGCTCTATATCATCCAATTCACAAACTATGATTCTCACACCTTTTCTATTTCAGCCTCTTATATTCTTCAGTTTATGTTTAGCTCACTACTATGAATTACCCAAAGTTCTGAGAACACTGCCTCAAATTAGACAAAGTCTTTCACCTTTCAGAATTGGTTAATTTGGCTAGGTTGACTCTTCTTTTTGTTTGAAGGCTACTGGCTTCAATTTATTATCTTCTCTGAGTATTCACATCACTTGTCTCTGTCTTAGTACTCACTCTCTTATGATGTGTCCCAACTCCATTCCCTCTCCAACTATTTCACATTTTGTACACTAATCTCTCTTATGAAGAGCACAAACCTTCCCTTATCGGAAGTGTACAAATTTTTTTTGCTGTCCTGAGCTACAATGCTCATTTCTTCTTTTAATTGCTCTTTTATGAGAGCTCTCATTCATAAATTTATTTCAGGAAGAGCACAAATTTTGTTTCTATTTGCTCTATCATGAGAATACTGTTTCCTCATTTTCTCTAATGAAGATAATGGCCCTTACATTCCCACCTGTACAAGCATTAACCCCATATTCTATCTGAGCTCATTTTTATGAAGTGACATGACCCTATTCTTCCTGTCAGTTCACATTCATAGAGTATATACACTCCATTCTCTTCTAGTTCACTCTCTTATGATGTGTACTGACCTTATTCTTTCACTGAGGTTTCTAATGAAGTGTACAGCTCCAGTTCTTTCTATTCCAGCCCACTTCTCTTTCCTGGACCTTTTTTTATAAAGTGTAATGACCTTCTTTCTCCTAGTTTCCTTATTTAGTGTACAGGTCCTATTTTCCCAGTATACACTTTTATGATGTGTACTGGCAGTAATCTCTTATGACATGTACTAGCCATTCTCTCTCTCTCTCACACTTTTAGACTGTACTGATCCTATTCTCGATTCCCCCTTTTGCCAGCACACTCATGCACTCTTGTGAAGTGTCCTGATCCTATTCTCAGTCTACTCCTATGAAATGCACTGGTCTTATTACCCTAGCTCCTTTATAAAGTGTGCATACTATTTTATCTCCTCTAATTGTACTGGCCAGCTACCCTTTCAGTTAATGCCCTTATGTATACAGACCCTATTCTTTGTCTTAGCCCACACACTTTATAATGTGTCCTAAAACCTCTTTTCTCTCTTTTGCCCAGCTCACTCTTATGAAGTGTACTGGTCCTTTGTTCTTTATCCCAGTTCCCTTCTCTCTCACACAGTTGATGATGACAATCTTATGTGAACAGGCCCTTCTCTCTGTCTTAGCACACACACTATATGTTTTAACCCTATTCTCTCTCTCACACAGCCCACTCTTATGAAGTGTTTGCTTCTATTCTTTCTCTCAGCTCAATTTCTTATGAAGTGTGTACCTCTCTCTCCATCTCATTCTTTTTTCAAAGTCTACTAGCTCTCAGTTCACTTTTTTTATGAAGTGTACTGGTCTTGTACTCTTTCTCTCTCAGTACATTTTATGAAGTGTACAAACCTTATTCTCACTTTTCCAGTTCACTCACCCATCTCTCAGTTCCCTCTTTTATGAGGTGCCCTGGGCCTTGTTTGGACCCTATCCTCCTCTCAGTTCCCCCTCTTGTGTCCTGGCCCTATTCTTTCATATTACTTTTTTATAAAGTGTACAAACCAAATCCTGTCTCTCTCTCAGGGGTGTCCTGGACCTTGTTTGAACCCTATCCTTCCTCTTTCAGTTCTCTCTATTATGCCCTAGCCCTATTCTCTCTCAGTTCACTCTCTTATGAAGTGTACTGGTTCTTGTACAAACCCTACAACCCCTCTCTGTTATGAGATACTTTGGCCATTATATAAAACCCTGTTTCCTCTCTCATGAGAGGTCTTGGCTGTATTCTCTCTCTCTCTTTCTCTCTCAGTTCCCTTTCTTACAAGGTGTACTGTCCCAATTTTCTCTCTAAATTCGCTCTCAAAAGGTGTCCTGGCCATATTCTCTCTCAATCCCCCTCTTATGAGGTGTCCTGGGCCTTGTTTGGACCCTATCCTCCCTCTTTCAGTTCCCTCTCTTATGAGGTGTCCTGGACCTAATCTCTCTCTCTCTCCCACAGGTCTCTCTTATGAGGTGTCTTGAGCCTAATCTCTCACTCTGTTCCCTCTCTTATGAGGTGTACTGGCCCTATTCTCTCTCTCTCTCTCAGGCCCCTCTCTTATGAGGTGTACTGGCCCTATTCTCTCTCTCTCTCTCAGGCCCCTCTCTTATGAGGTGTACTGTCTGTTCTATCTATCTCTCTGTTCCCTCTCTTATGAGGTGTCCTGGCCTTATTCTCTCTCTCTCTCTCAGGCCCCTCTCTTATGAGATGTACTGGCCATTCTCTCTATCTCTCTGTTCCCTCTCTTGTGAGATGTCCTGACCCTATTCTCTCTTTCTCAGGGCCCCTTTGTTATGAGGTATCTTGGCCTTGTTCTCTCTATCTCTATGTGAGATGTTCTGGCCCTATTCTCCCTCTCTCTGTTTCATCTCTTGTGAGATGTTTTGGCCCTATTCTCTCTCTCAGTTCCCTCTCTTATGAGGTGTCTGACCCTGTTCTCTTTCTCTCTCACAGTTTCCTCTCTTACGAGGCATCCTGGCCCTATTCTCTCTCTCTGTTCCCTCTCTTACGGGAGTATTCTGGCCCTGTTCACTTGCTCTCTCAGCTCCCTGTTTTATGAGGTGCTCTGGCTATCTCTCCCTCTCAGTTCCCTCTCTTACGAGGTGTTCTGGCCCTGCTCTCCCCTATCTTACAAGGTATCCTGCCTGGCCCTGTTCTCTCTCTCTCTCTCTCTGTTTCCTCTCTTACGAGGTGTTCTTGCCCTATTCTCTCTCTTTTATGAGGTGTCTTGGCCCTGTTCTCTCTCTCTGTTTCCTCTCTTATGAGGTGTCCTGGCCCTGCTCTCTCCCTATCTTACAAGGTGTCCTGCCTGGCACTGTTCACTCTCTTTCACAGTTTCCTCACTTATGAGGTGTTCTGGCCCTATTATCTCTCTCTTATGAGGAGTCCTGGCCCTGTTCTCTCTGTTTCCTCTCTTATGAGGTATTCTGTCTGTTAGTTCACTCTTTTATGAAGTGTCCTGACCCTATCCTCCTCTTCTCAGTTCCCTCTCTTATGAGGTGTTCTAGCCCTTATACAGATATTATCTTCCCTCTCTCATGAGGTGTCCCATCCCTATACTCTTTGTTTATTCCCTTAAGAAGTGCACAGCTCTATTCTCTCTTACTCCTAGTTCACTTTTATGAAGTACCCTGGCCCTATTCTCTTTCTCTCAGTCTATTCCTTCAGAACTATACAAATGCTATTCTTTCATTAGACCTGTTCTTTCTCACAGTGTCCTGATCATATCCACTCTTTTTCCAGCTTTACACTTTTATCAAGTGTATTCTCTCTCTCTCTAGTTTAGGTTTAAGTGTTAACCTTACTCTTTCTCCTTGCAGACACTTTTAAAGTGTACATGCCCTATCCTCTTTAATCCTAGTAGACACACACAAACTCTTATGAAGTGTACTGGCACTATACTCCTCTCTTCTGAGTTTAGACCCTTGGAAGTGTACATGTCCTATTCTCTCTCTCTTTCTGTGTTACACATTTTGGTGTACAGACCTTATTCTTCCTCTCATAGCACATACTTGTACGAAAAGTTTTGGCCTTATTCTCTCTCCCAACCCACACAAAATTTCTGGTATCATCTCCCTCTTAACTCACTTATGATTAATACTGGTCCTGTTACCTCATCTCTCATGAGCAATGCCATCTCTCTGCTCCTAAGTACACTTGTTCTTTTTCCCCACTTCTCAAACTAAGTGTAATGTAGTTTTCTCAGGCATGTTGCCTTTATGAAACACTACTACTCTCAATCTCTATCCATGTGTTGTGTATTGTCTATTTCTTTTCTCAAGTACTCCTACTGGCTTGTTTTTATTAAAAACACCAACCCATATTTTCATTTCAATTGTTATTACTCTCTGAGAATACTGACTGTGTTCACTTTTTTAAAAATCCCAACTTATCTTTGAAAAAGCATAAAACCCTAAACTCTATTTTTTCCTCAAAGACCCCGATTCCACTTCTATTTCCTCAAAAGCCCTGATTTCACTTCTATTTCTTGATCCCATGGATCCTTAATTTTTCTCTCTCAAAACTTTTTGCTCTTATTTTGAAAATACCAGCTTTTCTGGCATTTTAAAAAGGAGTACCAACTGTATTTTCTTAATATTTGCTCAAATAAAGAGCAGTGTTCTTTGTGATTCAGGCACATTCTTTATGTTGTTCTATCCCTCCATAGCTCCATCATTGGAGTAACTCAACCGCTACAACCCTGCCTTCTCTCACCTGCTACTATAACAAAGAATCCAAACCCGACCATTTATCCTAAGGTGTTATCCATCTCTATCCTTTTCGTCTACCATTCCTGGCCCTGCTTTTTCCTGAAACCTAATTTTGTTGTTATCTGCTTAGAGTTACCATTTAAAATCACTCACAACTTTTGCAATCAATCCTTTTTGTATTTGTTATTTTCATTATACTAACCAAACCCCAATCTGCTCAATTGATTTTAGCTCTTTTGGCACCTCTTGTGATTTTAATTCATCACTGTAGCCAACTTACAATATTTGCTTCATTATTACAATTATTGTTGTCTAATCATTTTCTTCCTTTTCTCAGATACAATCTGAAGTGACTGTTTCAAGTCAACTCCCTGTTAACTTCATTTCTCTCTACTGACATTAGTCTACCCACTTCATAATTCTGTTGATTAAAAGTATATTTTAGAATACTTGACTGTGATGCTATCTTTCTCATATATAATCATTGGTCTCAAGCATATGAAATCAATTTTTTTAATGTTTTTATGTTTTGTTTATGTTTAAAATTATGGGGAAGATAATATTTAAACTGATCATTATTTTTGTCATTGTCCAACTCTATGAAGTGTACTTTTCTCTAATAAAAAACTTTTCACATACATTTGAAATCACAAGGCAACTATATAGTTTTAAAATATTTGCTATCACTGCTGCCACTGTAAGTGACTTGGTATTTTAAATTATTAACTATTATTACTATTGTAAATTATTGTGTATTATGTAATTATCAAAGGTTTTATAAATATGAATCATTGTATATCAAATTGAATAAAGTGTGATAAACTGAATAAAGTTTCTTTTTCTTTTACAAATCAGAACTAAAAATTTATAATGAAATCACCATCAATGTCATGTTCCATACTGAAATGAGTTGGTCAAATCTAAATATAATTTACCCAATTGTGATATATATATACATACATACATAAACACACACACACATACAACTCTACATCATACAAAGGTAGATAAATGAAAACTTTAAACAGTTAAATTGAAGAATATTAAGTAAAGACACTGAAGAAACTGCACCAGTATTATAGTAGGGTTGCAGTTGAAACGTAGGCTTTCATAAAGCTGTATATATATTAATTAAAAGAATTAATGGTAATGCTATGCAACTTCGTAATAATCCTTATTATTATTGTTGATAATATTATCATATGATAGCTGTCCACTTCTGACTGAGGAAGACCACCCCTGCAAAATGCCAGCAATGCTTGTGCACAAAGTTATTGCACCTCCTATCAGTGGGTTTGCATCCACAGATTCCATGCCTGCTGCAGTGCCCTCTTATTTTTACTGGTCATCGTAAAGTTGCTTCCTCAGCGATTGCATAACTCAAAATTTTAGGTCCAATAAGGCTTGCACAGCACCTCAAAGATCCTCTCCACATTGGAGTGACTTTCTCCTAGAGGCATGCTTTAACAAAAGGTAAGTGTCTCACTCCCAGTGATCTTCTAGCATGCTGGACACCAACCTAGAACTTCTGAGGGCCTGTACTATAGCTAGATTGTTGTTGAACCTACTCTAAGTTCATCCATTCTTTTGATAGGTTTTCTTTTTAATCCTGCTGGGTTTCTAGTAATCCTCACCAGGCAAGCCTAGTTGGGGTGCAAGTTTAGTTGCTGACAACCTGAGGACAAAAGGTTGTACTGGATTCTATGTTAGCAGCAGCATATATGAGACCTCACAGGTGACCTGACTCAACTCTCACTCTCTAAATATATATATATATACATACAAAGTGCTATTGAAAATTATGTAAAATTTTATAAGTGAGAACTTGAAACTGGTACTGTAATGCATCTTAATGGCACCAAGATGATACACAGTACTGACAGTTATGTAAAGATTGTTTTAGCACTATAATCATGCTAGTTTCAGAAATATCTTTCACATGATTGACCTGAGGTTTATTATTCGAAATAATTAGAAACTTGTGGAAGTGTTCTATCTCATGCACACACTGTTTTTTAATAGAAGTAATTTCTACTGAATACTGTAAAGCTCCCAACTTAACCAAGTTTACAAGTGACTTGTACTTCAGCTTTAGCACCCAGACAAATAGGCTATACTTTCTTCTCCCTTCACATACATTTGTTCATCGATTTCTAGTTTCACTATACTTAACATCTACTTTTGACACAACTAATGCTAAAGACAGTCTCATGAAGGAAAGTATACCAATGAAGCAGTTACAACTACTATTGCTACAACCACCACCATCAGCTGCTTTATATACACAAGAAGCATATTATCACTCCAAATCAATCTGTCCAATACATATTTTTATACTGTAAACTGAGAGAAAGTCAAGCACACCCAATATATACATGAAAAAAAAATGACTAAACTGAAATGCGTAAGTTCAATCTTCTCACAATTTTTAGATTAAAAGTTAATGAAAATAACAAAATATTGCAAACGAAATTGTTTAAAAGGTAAAATATGAAAATATTCATTGATGATATAAACTGATCTGAACAAGCTGTACACATCAGTCTATTGTATAAATTTTTTTCCTCTGTATTTATAATAGTGTAGGAGTGGGTATGTGGTAAGTAGCTTGCTTACCAACCACATGGTTCCGGGTTCAGTCCTACTGCGTGGCACATTGGGCAAGTGTCTTCTATAGCCTCGGGCCAACCAAAGCCTTGTGAGTGAATTTGGTAGATGGAAACTGAAAGAAGCCCATATATATATATATATGTGTGTGTGTGTGTCTGTTTGTCACCCCAACATCGCTTGACAACTGACGGTGTGTTTACATCCCTGTAACTTAGCAGCTCAGCAAAAAGAGACCGATAGAATAAGTACTAGGCATACAAAAATAAGTCGGGGGGGGGGTTGCTTGACTAAATGCGGTGCTCCAGCACGGCCACAGTCAAATGACAAACAGATAAAAGAGAGAAAGTATAAACAATAAACTTACCATCAATGATGTCCTCATATATTTTCTGACCAATAATCACACTATGTTCTCCAGTAATATCCATAAGCGTTAGCTGTATGTCATTATCGATTCTTGACACTATGAATTTTACATTACCCTAGAATTGAGATAGAAAGAAATTAAACATAACAGAAAACAAATATCATTTTGTATTCCAAGTTGAAAAAGATCAGAACACCCAATATAAATATTATTTTCTACATGTTAGGTAAGTTTTAAAAAAACAACTTTTTAAGCAGAAAAGCTTAGAATGACCCACTACAGTGCTTGCAAGACTTAGTTGTAGCCAGTAATATGACACCTGGCCCAAATGGTTTCCACAGTGTAGACACTGATAAAAGCACCCAAAGTGCTTTGTATTATTAAACCAGTGGATGGATTAAGTCTACCACCCAAGTTGGCCAAAGCAGAATTTGAAACCAAGACAAATACTGCTAATGCATTGCAATCCTTACAGAGTTCTGCTAAGCGACCATTCCGGAGAGATATTTTTACTGATCCCGGGAGGATGAAAAGCAAAGATGAATTTCTGATTTGAACTCGGAAGAATGAGAGGATCAAATAACACAAGGTAATCTGATGTTCCAGACTGCCAATTCTCTACTTTTGAGATTAACTTCCTTTAGCATTATTAAGGTTTATTTATTTTCATAGTCAATAATAAATATTTATATATTTAACCAATCAAGTATGCTCTTTTTAAGTAGCTGTCTATAGCTAGATTGTTGTTGTTCATCCATTCTTTTGATAGGTTTTCTTTTTAATCTTGCTGGGTTTCTAGTAACCCTCCTCACCAGGCAAGCCTAGTTGGGGTGCCAATTTAGTTGCTGACAACCTGAGGACAAGAGGTTGTACTGGATTCTATGTTAGCAGTAGCATAGATATTTATAAATCCCATATTCAGTAACGTCAAATAAATTGCAAGATTTCTCAGTATCTGCCAAGCCAAACATGATCTGCAACCTACCTAAATTCTAAGATTAATGATGTTTTTCTGTATGTATTGAAATTTATTTAGATTCATCAAAGCATATGATATCAGACAGAAGTGTACAATATTTGTACTATCAGGAAAAACCTGCATTCAACAGATCAAATATTTAGGCTTAATAACTTTTAACTGTGGGGAATTAACTTAAGGTCAGTATATTATTATAATTAACGGTTATTAACTTGTACAGCTGGTAATAGTTTGATACATAAAATCAGCTTCCTTTTATCTATGGACTGATATATAATATTCTAAATACCAAGCATTTGTTACCTTCAAGAGAACAATCTTTTTTTAAATGTTTCCTGAAGCATTTGCACTGAACTTACTTACATATATTATTTATTTAGTGGAAATTAGTTTAATTATATAAAATTGTGATATTTAAAAAAGTAACAATTAGCGAAAATAAGTATTGATAATAGGAATATTTAATTCGAATGAAAAAAAAAAAAAAAGTACTCGCAAAGGGGGAAATAATTTGGTTACATAAATGGAAGGATTACTTCCCTTGTATCTTAACTGTTACAACTTCACCACCAATAAACAAAACGCCACTCGAAGGCATAGGTTTCAAAACAGATACATCTCAAGGGTTCTTTTGGAAGCATCATCAGTAATGTTCCTGGAGTCGTTGGTGGTTTCGGGGATTTTTTCAACATCAAACAACGACAGGAAGAAAGAAAATCCTGAAACTAACTTACCTCATTCTGGAGGAATTTCTTTTTAATATCATCAACTAATCGATCATAACTGAAACCATTTTCGTACTTGCATTTTAGAATAGCCCCTACAAGATAAAAAGAAATTTTAGAAATCATACCTCAAGGGCTGAATGAAATAATAAAGCTGGAAGGTGGCCAAGCTATACTATTTCATTCAGATGATTGTTAATTTATCTTTCTACACTTGGAAGGTTCTTCAATATGAAACTTTTCACTAATCCAAATTGGCTGTTATGAAACTAAATTCATAATGTATGTGTGTATGTGCATGTCTGTTTGTCTGTCTATATATGTATATATAATGAAGTCAAACCAAGTAACGATATTTTGAATGCATTTAATACATATATTTCAGTTAATTGTGCAAAAGCTAATGGACTTTCATCTCTTATGTAAAATCATCAGTTAATGTATATCAATACATATATATATACATACTCACACTTGAACTATCTCACTGCATGGACCAAATGGTGACAACATTAGTAAGCATCCTTTCTTTGTGTGTGAGGAGTACAAGGCAACCTCATTAACACCACTGCCAAGATAAAATGCCGTGTAAAGTGGTTGTGGAACCAGTAGATAACAAAGCCAAGAGGATCTTTTAGCATTGTCTTGTCAGAGATGACAACCTCTCTAGTACATTCAAAATTAGAAATGAAGCCAAATATGTCAGGCAAAAATTCTTTGATTCATTTAAAAGAGCAGTAACTCTAAATAAGAACTGAGCCAGACTGTGGTGACCTGTTCAACCTATGCCACTATGGAAAGTGGATGTAAAAACGACAATTTACTCTTACTTATTTCAGCCACTGGACTGTGGCCATGCTGGGATACTACCTCGAAGGGCTTAGTCAAACAAAATGATCTCAGCACTTATAGGTGCAGTCAGGCCCATCTAGTAAAGGAGTTTGTTTCCTAACCATGTGGTTCCAAGTGCAATCCCATTGTATAGCACCTTGGGTAAGTGTCTTCAACTACTAATTTGGATCAACCAAATCCTTGTTAGAAAATTTGGTAGATGGAATGTGAAAGAAGCTAGTTGTATACATATGTGCGTTTGTAGCTCTGTGTCATGACAGACATAATTGTAAAAGAGCATCACCATCATACAAGCAGTGTCATTCATTCCTAATCTTGCATGGAAACAAATGAAGCTTGGTGACAGAAAGGCACCTGAATGTGGAAAATGGTTAACATGCAGTTTACTGTTGTAAAAGAGCGAAAGCAGGTTGTTCTAAAATAATGAAGGAAAATGGAAAATTGCAGTAGAAACTGGAAGTAACAATAGAATAAACTTAGGCAACAATATTGGACTAATGATGATTTATTTCCATTCATATCTTCATGAGATTGAATAGCAAAACAAATTTAGAGCTCATGTATCATTGTGTGCATCAATGACTGTCATGTTTTCCTGTAAATGTGACTGTTTCCATCGTATGTTATAAAAAAGAAGCAGATCTCCGTATCTCTGTTCATCACATCTATTAAGAGGGAAAGAAGGGGAGGAATCAAAATATAAGTCACAACTTATATTTAGAAGAGGAGAAAAAGTTGCTGAGAGATACAGTGAGAAAGAAAGAGTGTGTGTGTGTGTGTGATAGATGGATAAATATGTAGTATTGTCACCATAGTCAAAAACAAGTTTTTATAAAAACGCAGGAATTTTAAGTGCAAGTCTGTCAACACAACGCAGCTTTAAACAGAAAAAAAGCTTTCACTATATAACAGTATAGATTGGTTTTTCTGCGTTTTTTAACATGGACAATGCAAAACATACCGCTAAAAAAATTTCACTATGACAGTCTGTTGCGAGAGAAATCCAGAGAGAGTGTGTGTGTGTGTGTGTGAAAGACAATTAAAATTTATTTCAAGAAAAAAAAAACGGGGTTAATACAGTTGGAAAAAATTCCTCCCGTCCCCACCCATTTTCTCACAAATTATTGAAAAAAAGAAAAAAAAAAAGAAAGAATTGCCAAAAACCCGCGTTTTCGGATACGGAGATTTAGGAAAATTGCCAAAAATCGGAATTTTGTAATTTTTGCCCCCCCCCCTCACTTTTTTCCGTAGCCCTAACCAGAAAAATCTTTGGCAATTTTTTTCAGAATCATAATCTACGTATTTTTCCGTATATCTTGACTAAAATCCCTAAAACCCTAACCTGAAAATTTAGGGGGTCAATTTCAAAATGCCGATTTTTGCCAACTTTTTGCAGATTCGTTTTCTCCGTAGCCGAAAACGGGGGTTTGAGTAGAAAAAAGAATTATATTAAAAAAAAGGGGTGTTGGGGGGGGGAGTACAAAAGGAAGGCTTGCCCCAACCTCCTTTATTGTGTAATATTCTTAATACAGTTGTGATTCTGAGAGATAATTTTCCCCACCAAAATTTCAATATTTTTACGTATCTTCCCAAGTAGCTTTAAAAAAGATTTAAGAAATTTAATTGATATCTCTAATTGCTCAAACGACGATGGTTTGTAGAATATCTAGAGGTCAGGGCGTTGTTTAGTAATGGCACTTCAACGCTTTGAGTTCAATTCCCATTGTCCGTTCTTCCAGCGATCGATAAACTAAAATATCAGATAAGAACAGAGATCGATTTAGTATTCTTACAAAGCATCTTACAATGCGAATGAAATTGTAATAGAAAATATTATGTAAAGAGAGGTATTCTCCGTTGAGACTAATTAAAGATGGCGAAGTATGTACATACGGCTGTGGCTGAATCTGCATATACTCTTGCACTTAACACACATCTGTTTATATATACATATACATATATATAGGCAATCTTTATACACACACGCACACATAAAAAATGGAATCTAATCTTATTTTCATATTTTACATCAATTAGTCCTTTGGGTAATTAAGTGATCGCTCGACCTTCTAGAAGTAATAGCTAAATCTCTATATATCGTCTTTTTTTTTCTTTTTTGGAAAAGGACATTTTGACTAATGAAATGCACAATAAAAAGGACAAAGAAACCAACCCTCAAAGCATTTCAGACTCAGTACACCATGGTTAACTGGGGACTCGCACACACACATGCGTGTTTTGCCCGCATAATTTTCTTTTTTAGAAAATGTAGAGGTGGGGCGCTTACACTTTACCTCCGCCTGTACACACACACACGCATATATATATATATATATATATATATATATATATATAATGAACAATATAATAATTTTCAAAAAAGTTTTGTAAGTAATAAATTGAACCCGATCTATAATGATAGTAATTGTTGAAATAGATTCAGAGTGAGACATTATCTACGACTGTGGTTGAATCTGCTCACACACACTAATTGATAAAGTTAAATTATATATATATATATATGGCGGTGCCCCAGCATGGCCACAGCTCATTAGCTGAAACTGGAAAAATCAAATCAAAATCAAAATATATATATATATGAACGATGTAATAATAACAGTTATTTCGAAAAATGTTTTAAAAGTGTAAATCGGACCCGATCTATAGTATCTCAGACTATTGCTGAAATAGTCAGGAAGAGTGGGACATTACCTACGGCTGTGGCTGCATCTGCTCACACAAGAGCATTAAACTTACTATATATATATATATATATATATATATATATATATATCAGAACTGTGAGGTTGGTACCAATAAAAAAAGAAAATATATAAACCTGCCATAAGCGATATATAAATTACCTGACAAAAATGTTTAGTTACACAGTAAATCCATTAAAGTGTGAATCCTGATTTAGATCCAATATTTAAATATCAGGTAATGGTAGAGTCCGGCAAATTACAACAAGTATTGGAATTGGAACAGCTGGTGTTCATGTTGAAGAAAAAACTAGCGAGGAGCAGCATTGTGATAGGGAGAAAATAGTTTAAGCGCTCCAGACGTTTAAGTAAATCAAGCAGCCATATTTGAAGCCGTCTTCTTCCTTCCAGAATACTTGTAATGTGTGAAAGGAGGAGTTGGTGACGTCAGGAAAATGACAGGAAGCGGAGGAGGAGGAGGAAAGAAGTCCTGGGGGTGGTGGTCAATGTGTCATCAGGCAGTGTCAACCGTTAAACACGTTACTTTCCATGTATATATATATGCTTTACACATTTACTCTTTTGTTAATACTTCGCTACTTTTTTTAAATGTCTTTTGCTTAGGTGTGATTGTCTTGAAAGTAAAGGCTATTTCCGAGCAAGCCAAGGTTTTGCATGTCTAATCTCTGATCTTTAACTTGTTTCAGTCATTTGAAGAATTTTCAGTTGAATGAATCGACACTAGCGCGTTATTATTTTTTAAAAGCCTGGTACTTATTCTATCGGTCACTGTTGCTGAACCGCTATTTACGGGGACGTAAACACAACAACACCGGTTTTCAAGCGGTAGTGAGAGACTCTCTCCCTTTCACTCTCTCTCTCTCTCTCACACACACACACACACATTAAAGGCTTTGGTAGGCCCGAGGCTATAGTAGAAGACATTTGTCCAAGTGCCACACAGTGAGACTTCTTACCACTTGCCATACCTGTGCCTGCATGAGGATATATTCTTTTTCTATTTCAGCAAAATTATGGTAATTCATTACTTTTACTTGAATTTTATTTGACTGCCAAAACTCTGTAACCCGGTATATAATGCCCCCTTCAACCACGAAGGACTTGCTTCTGTTTGTGAAGCCCACAAACATTATTGCACTTCAATATCGCTGAGAGGTTAGGGGCATGAAGAGAATTCAATATGCCCACTCCACCACATACCCCACCCCAACAAAGGCTCCAGTATTTTGTCCAAAGTAATTTGCGAAATATGACCAACGGGAAAAGATATTTTTAAAAGATTGTTATTGTTTAGACCCAAATTTCTACAAAAAACCTAAAAATCAAAAACATTCCAAACATAACTTTTTTCCTAGAAATTGTGAATCTTGAACTACATTATTCCGATGTATACTTCCTTTTGGAAAAAGAAAAGTAAGATAAAAAATAAGGCAGCATATGATGTAAGAGAGATTAAACTGCTTTTTCTAGCAGGTCAAGAATCTGTAGAGAAACATCCAATGCTGTCACAAAGGAGCAGGAACAGTGTCCAAGAATTTTGTAGACCTGACTGCTCCCTTTAACCTAGCAGGTGAGATTGATGCCATTGGTTTTCAGGTTGATTATTTGTAGATCAATGTTTGCAGGAAATCTATGGGAAGTGGTTGAATTCGAGAGGGTCAGAGATGCAGTCCAAGGGTAAAAAACAAGATTGGGAAAAATAAAGAAAAGTATTTAGTATAGAACCTTGGAGGAAAAGAGATGGGTCAGATGAATGAATGTGGGTGGTCAGGGTCTGAAGTTAAGCTAGTTCAGAGCTCATTTTAGTAATCATAGAAGAAAGCAGAAATAAGAAATCATTGGCTTGACAGCTGTTGTAGTATGGTGTCTTGGGATGTGGTCTATGATACTTGTTTGTGTGTTTTGCTGCAGCACCATTGTAGGTCTTACTTGTAACTCACAGACATGTTCCTGAGATTATGTGATCTCTCATTGTTTATGATGTGTCTTTAATATGGCAGTGAATCATTTAATACCTTTACCTGTCTCATAGTGAAGACATAGCTCAGTGGTTAAGGAGTTAGACTTGCAATTAAGTCTTGGGTTCATTTATCAGATGACATAGTGCACTGTTTCTTTGAGCAAGGGTCTTCATTTTGTGTTGCTGGAGTACACTCAGCTGAAAATTCATACCAGCTGTATCTGAAAGTTAAACCCTATGATGGACTGGCATCTCAAACCATGGGGAGTTTTGTATTCTAGGGCCAAAATGTCTTGGCAATACAGAAAAGTTTCTGACGACATTTGTCCCATGCTAAAAATAAAATTGTGCAACTTTAAGATAGTCTTTCTTGATGTTATTAAATTCCACTCTCAAAATTATGGATAAAAAGGTAATTTTAGGTTGGATTAAATGCAACTGGATTTCATAGAATTATATTGGAGAAGTCAACAGATATAATACATTGGGATCAATTTAATCAACTATGAATCAAGAAACGGAGTACTTATTACCTCTGCCATAATGAAGGTGGAGGTATTGTTTTCAGTTGTATTTGTTTGTTTGTCCATGGACAAGATATCTCAAGAACCACTGGATGGATTTGAATAAAACTTTCAGAGATGTTTGGCCTTGTGACTGGCACAAACTGATTAAATTTTGGGATCAATCTCATTCCAGACAAGGATTCTGGATTATTTATTATATTTACCTTACTTTAAATGATTACAATCTTACGTTGACTTTCAAGTCTTTCTCAATTATCTTCCTATAAGCTGTTTTCAAAGTTTTACTTTCATTTTTCTGTTAATAATTTTATTTGCATCTCTATCTTAGTAGAAACTGATGGATAAAGAAATCAAACTACATAAATAAACATCAATAAAACCGTTCAGAAATTAAATAATGCTAACATATCTTATAATATATATATATATATATTATATATTATACATACATATTAACACTTTACAGTATACTTACATATATACATATATCTATACATTGATCTAAAACAACAGGAATACTTAAGGAAGACCAGAATTTAAGAGAAGAGAAAACCAAAAGGTCTCATGGTATTTATTTAAAAATTCCTGAGTAGAACTTATTATTATTATTATCTCTGCCTTTGAAACTATTTTGAATGGTGAATTTGTTAACTTCAGCTTAGATTAAATAATGATAAACTATTTATTACTGTTACTAAATTTTCTACAGCCACCTTCACATTCCGTGACTACCATTGGAATTGAACAGGTACTGGACAAGGATTCTGTTATTTTTACTTAATTTTTGAGAGCAGTCAGGTTCATTTTTAGTATTCTTGTTTGTGAGAGTAGTCGAGTTTATTTCAGATATTCTCATTTTAAACATCATCTCTGGTTAATCGTTGAGAGGATATTGGTGTTGCCTTGGCAGAGGTTTGCACTCTCTGAGTGCTCTTGTTATTTATGTAATTATTAACTGTTGTAATCATTAATTATTATTATACCGATGTACAGTTCGCAATTTACAATTTTGGTGGAGTCAGAATATAAATCTTATTATTGGATAATTCTTCTTATTGAATAACAGATGAAACACAAAATGTAAAGCCTTTATCAGCTGTATTAGTATTTATTTGCATCACCATACTTGTACTTTTTCTAATGTGCCTCTTGATCAGGAAATTGTCCAGGGAACAAATTATCTGGGACTAGTTGTCCTAGAACCATCTTCATGTAGAACAGGAGGTAATAAAATTTGCTCTGCAAGCTGTTACCTACTAACAGATACTAACTGAATCCTTGACACAGCACATGTGCGATGGTAGCAGAATTCAAATTGATGAATGTCATGTTACCCAAGAGGGACAGTTACCCCACCACCATCACAACTCAACCGTCAGGACCCCAAAAAATGAAAGGCAAAGCTGACCTAGACGGGATTTGAACTCAGAACGTACACAGCCGGTAGAGATGCCCCGAAATATTTCGTCCGATGCGCTAACCATTCTACCGGCTCAAACTGTAATATTGGCGTCAAATTTTGGCACAAGGGCAGTAATTTCAGAGCAGGGTATTTATTTTATCAACCCCGAAAGGATGAAAGGTAAAGACAACCTCGGCGGAATTTCAGTTTAGAACGCGAAGACGACACTAAGTATTTTGCCCCGGCGTACTTAATAATATTGCCAGATTGTCGCCTTAACTAAAGTTGTAATATTAATTGCTATAGTAGTTTCAGGTAAAAAAAAAAAAAAAAACTTCTAAGGGAGAATACTCTGAATTGGTTTACCGTTATAAAATTCTGGTTCGCCTGTAATGACAGGAACTGATAATCGATGGAAAGCTATCAAAGACAGGAGTCAAATTACTCAATGCTACCACTGTTTACAACAGAAGCCTATTCCTTGGTACCTATTTACGGCTCAACTAACCGAATTAGTGTGTACCAAATGTTTGATGACAGGATAAACCAGCTTTCTGTGATTCAAGTTTACTCATTGCTGTCCATGAATACCTAAATGTGCATGCACACACGTGTAAATGATACATTCAAACACACAGATCTATGTATGCGTATGTAAATACACACACACGCCTATCTATGTTTATGTGTACACGAGGGGTACCCAAAAGTAACCAGAAACGTTCTCTGTGGCGGCGAGCTGGCAGAAACGTTAGCACGCCGGGCGAAATGCTTAGCGGTATTTCGTCTGCCGTTACGTTCTGAGTTAAAATTCCGCCGAGGTCGATTAAATAAGTACTAGTTACGCACTGGAGTCGATATAATCAACTTAATTCGTTTGTCTGCCCTTGTTTGTCCCCTCTGTGTTTAGCCCCTTGTGGGTAGTAAAGAAATAGGTATTTCGTCTGCCGCTACGTTCTGAGTTCAAATTCCGCCGAGGTCGACTTTGCCTTTCATCCTTTCGGGGTCGATTAAATAAGTATCAGTTATGCACTGGGGTCGATATAATCGACTTAATTCATTTGTCCTTGTGTGTCCCCTCTGTGTGTAGCCCCTTGTGGGCAGTAAAGAAATAAGAAACGTTCTCTGTGGGATAACCAGTTGTAATTTAGGCTTCCGCTGCTAGAAGTCACTTGATGCGACACTAGGACATCAGTCTGTCGACCGGCGGCGGCGGCTGCTGTCGTATTGCCTCATGGTGCATCTTTGTTTTGCTGTGTTTCTTCCCCTATTTGTTGATTTTTGCGCGAAGGCTGAAACGAAGGAATGATGTGCTTCCGTGAAATTCTGTTTTCTTTTGGGGGAAACGGTGGCTGAAACAGTTCTCATGCTTCAAACAGCTTACAAGGACGCTGCCATGAGCAAAACAAGTTTACAAGTGGTTTTCACATTTTAGGAATGGTCACTTGTTGCTTGAAGACCAATCTTGTTCAGGACGACCGTCGACTTCCCGAATGAATGAAAACATCGTGAAAATCCATGAAGTGATCTTAAAAGAGCGTCACTGTATAATTGACGAACTTGTTCATATGATTAGTGTGTCCTCGCGCTCCTGCCATCAAATTTTGAGTGAAGAATTGCAAATGAAAAGAGTTGCAGCAAAATTTGTGCCTCGCTTCTTCACGAAAGATCAAAAGCAGTCATGATTGAATGCATGTAGTGAACTGAAAAAACAGCTGGAAATTGATCTGGACCTGTTTTTGATGGAGGCGTTACAAGGCATCACTTCACAAGAGATCCGGCATTGCTTCGAACAGTGGAAAACTGATGCATTGCTTAAATGGAGGATACTTTGAGGCGATAAAAGTATAAACATGTAAAACTTAGGTGAATAAAATAACATTGCAAAATTCGAGTTTCTTTGGGGTACCCCTTCATATGTATGAACAGGTATAGCTGTGTGGTTAAGAACTTAGAAGTTTGCTTTACAACTATAAGGTTTTAGTGTCAATGCACTGCACAGTGTTTGTCCGTCTTTTGTCTTCTTATATATGTATGTAGGTATGTATGTTAAAAAAGTAGGCTCAAGTGAGATGTCTTAAATATAGGACTGTATCAACTGAGATGTGTTTCACTGTGCTACACCAGAGATCTCTCTCTTTTCCTGAATCTCTGTGTTTCTCCATTATTTTTGCAAGCTCCCCAATTTCATGCTATGTATCTCAAGTAGTGACGTTAATGTAGTTGTGTGACCTTTATCCCCTTTCAAACTTAACATCTGATATGACCTGTTGTTCAGCACAATAGCAGAAGCCAGCAAAGCCCTTCTTGCATTGAGCAACAATGGTAGTTTGGTGGAATGTGTCCATAAAATTTCTGTTTGGTCATGTGACCACACCATGAGATATTTTGAATCTTCATGAGATGCTTGGTGTATGTATCACCAAAATGATATTGAAGCTCCTCTTTCATAATCCGGATCCATGGAATACAATATTCTCTTCACATTCCCTAAAGAAAGCAAACCTTGTTGATTTTGAAATAGTTGATTGTCAAATGTGAAGATTATTAAATGTACTCTAGGTTAATTCCCTCCATATAAGGAAAGCGTTCTTACTACCAGCAATGTAGGACTCAAATTACTTGAAGTTATTGACATCCTTGTTGAAACAAGTTAGCAGGTGGCTTTCATCCTCATTGATGGTCATGGAATCAGTCCCTTTTGCATTAGAAAAACATACTAATTTTGGATGTTAAGAAGTCTTGCACATCACAAACTTGATTATAAGCATAGTCACACTAAGCCCCATTGCAGGTTTTTTTAAGCTTCTATGTTTTCCTTCCCTCTATTGTCTTCTTTCTCTGTGTCTGCCTAGTTCTGACTCTGAAGTCACTAGCCACAAATCTATACTGAGTTGTGCATTCTTCACTAGGGAAGGTTTTGGTATTTATAAAGGTTTGCACATCTATCCTGTTACCTGGTGAAACTAAAATCTATCTGACCTTGGTGTTTGCCAGATTGGTTGGTGATGAGGTGATTGAATGTGTGTGTGTGTGTGTATATATATCAGAACTTAACTACAGCTCCTGGTGGTCCAAAGCAGATGTGCAATCTCTGTGGGTGTCTTTTCAAAACGTTGTCTGGTTTAAAAAGCCACATCAGATGCCATGATAGATATAAGGTGTAAGTACAACAGGTGGTCAAACTCTACATAAGGAGTGAGATAACCACCATATATATATGTGTGTGTGTGGAAGCGTAATGGCCCAGTGGTTAGGGCAGCTGACTCACAGTTGGAGGATCACAGTTTCGATTCCCAGACTGGGCATTGTGTGTGTTTATTGAGCGAAAACACCTAAAAGCTCCACGAGGCTCCACTGTGATGGACTGGTATCCCGTCCAGCTGGGGGGAACACATACACCACAGAAACTGGGAAACCGGACCCATGAGCCTGGCTAGGCTTGAAAAGGGCGATGTTTATCATTATATATATATGTATATATATATATTAATGTTTGTTTTTATGTTCAGTTATAATGAAAGCAATTTTACATTAATCATGGGTTACTCTATACTATTCTCATACAAGAATGTTGTTGATAGTGACTTTGAAGTTTTGGCCAGCTAGGCCATCATAGAACTATAATGCATTAGAGTTAATCATGCTGCTATATAGTCTCTAACTCTAATGCATTGCAGTCTGATGGTGACTTAGCTGGCTGAAACTTCAAAGTCACTTGTATAAGAATAATATGTGTGTGTTTTATATATATATATATATATATATATATATATATATATTGTGTGTATATATATAGTGTGTGTGTATATATATATTGTGTGTGTGTTTATATACATGTGTGTGTGTTTACATATATATATGTTTGTGTATGTGTGTATAAATCTTTTGCTCATTTGTTTAACAACTAGTTTTTCATGCTAACATGAGTTAGAGTAGGAGTTATTTGAAGCAGAATTCTACATCAACTCCAGTACTTGACTGGCACTATATTTTATCAACCTTAAAAAAAAAGATGAAAGGCAAAGTTAACTTTGGTGGGCTTTGAGTTCAGAATGCACTAATACTTCTTCAAGCTCACCACCTTAGAATGACTGGTCATGATATTAACAGGCAATCACTGCTTTTCTCATATAGCAACAGCAACATCTCAACATACATGCGCATGTGCACACACAAATGAACACACACACACATCAATATCATCATCATTAACATCTTTTTTTCATGCTGCCATGTCTATCTATCTACCTACCTACCCTTTGTATGTTTTATGTATGTGCCTATCTATCTTTCGATCTATCTATCTGCCTGTCTGTCTATCCATCCATCCATTCATCTATCTATTTGTCTGTCTGTCTGTATGCATGTATGTGTGTTCTCAAGTGAGCACCTCTGTGCCTGGGAACTTGTCTTGCCTGGTGATTTTCAGCAGCTTTCTTAGGCAGTTCATGAGGGAGCAGTTTAGCTTTTTGGCATAGCGTTTTAAACTGTCCAAGTCTCTGGGACTTACAGTTGCGTAGACTGTACAACAGCTCTCCTTTTTTACACTGATTCATGTAGCTGCCCAAATACTGAGCTTCCTTTGGTGATGTCTTTGTCAGTGTTCTCAGATCTGGAGATTGTGCTGTTGAAGTACACAAACTTATCAACAACCTTCAGGGTTTCTCCTCACAAAGTGATAGCTGGTACCCCATATGGCTTCGTCAGGGCAGGTTAGTACATGACCTCTGTCTTCTGAGTACTGATTGGGATGCATGGAGTGACTGGCCGGGATAGTAGCTCTGACAGGATAACATGTAGTGCTCTTCAAAGTAGTTTGTCGCCCAACAGTCAGCCTTCACCTATGGCTCATGGCTCCACAAAACTGTCAGTGTGCAACAGCAAGGATACCCTGGGCTTCAGCTTCCACTGGCTGGCTAAACCATGGTGAGGGTAGCAAACAGCTCTGAAACCCTAGGTGAGATAGGGCTTGTCTACCTATGTATGTGAAGACTGGAACTAGCATACTGTGTGGAGGAAATCATCCTATATCTATTTCTCTCTCTCTCTCTCTCTCTCTCTCTCTATTTTATATATGTATTTTTAAGTATGCATATATATATATATATATATATATATATATATGCTTAAGTACCTACCTACCCTGTGTATGTATGTATCTATACACATGTGCACGCAATACACTTACATACACACACACACACGCACACATATATATATATATATATATATATATATAATATATATATATATATATATATATATATATATAAAGAGAGAGAGAGAGAGAGAGAGAGCAATGAGAAAATGGAGGGGATCAATAGGTGGTATTCATCAGAATATATATATATATATGAGTGGCTGTGTGGTAGGTAGCTTGTTTACTAACCACATGGTTCCGGGTTCAGTCCCACTGCGTGGCACCTTGGGCAAGTGTCTCCTACTATAGCCTCGGGCCGACCAAAGCCTTGTGAGTGGATTTGGTAGACGGAAACTGAAAGAAGCCCGTCGTATATATGTATATATATATATATATATATATATGCGTGTCTGTGTTTGTCCTCCTAGCATTGCTTGACAACCGATGCTGGTGTGTTTATGTCCCCGTTACTTAGCGGTTCGGCAAAAGAGACCGATAGAATAAGTACTGGGCTTACAAAAGAATAAGTCCCGGGGTCGAGTTGCTCGATTAAAGGCGGTGCTCCAGCATGGCTGCAGTCAAATAACTGAAACAAGTAAAAGAATAAAAGAATATATATATAAAACTTCCTAATACAGTTGTCAAGCAGTCGTCTTGCCCCGTCTGTGAGTTTACAAAGCTTCCTCATTCCTCGCAGTTGCTTTTGGTTCAAGATCAATAGGTTGTCCTTGGCAGAGATTCCTAATTCCTAATCTGTCACCTGTTGTCTTACCTTTGCTGCTGCTGCTGCTGCAGTTGTTAGTGACATCATTAATAGTTTACTGATGCAGTGAATACCTGTCAAATACGTCATTACCACCACCACCACCACTACATAGCCGTTGCCGTCACCACCACCACACAGCCGTTGCCGTCACCACCACTATCAGCAGCAGCAGCAACAGCAATAACAGCGGCAGCTGTTGTAGTGGTAGCAGCAGTAGTATTAGTAGCAATAGCAATAGAAACAGCAGCAGCAGCAGCAGTGCCACAGACATTGTCTCATGAGGCAGCATTTTGTAGCAGGATTTCCTATCTCATTTGGCTAAATCTCATTCATTCAATAATAGGCGTTTCAGACCATAAAGTAACATATTGCAGGTAAGGGTTGGGAGATAGCGATTAGCACAGAGGAGTACATCTACCCAAGCATATTACTGGTATGCGTGTATTGATCTGAACTGGTTTGAAGGATATAACTAAGGATAGCAAAGAATTTTGTTTTTTGCATTATCGGATCTGCTGCTGCTGCTGCTGCTGCTACTACTACTACTACTACTACTGCTGCTGCTGCTGCTACTACTACTACTACACACTCACAAACAAAATTCAATGACTTCTTTATTCTTGCTTCTTGTTCCTGACTTTATCAAAACATAGATTTTATTTGCTAATTGTGATGTGCAAGTCTGATTGTTGATTCAGGAAATTTTAAGATTTTATCTTGATTAATAAAAGACAATTGAATCCATATTCACACAAGTATGTCATTTTAAATACAATGAAGATACAGTCATTGGTCATAGTCTTTTAGCAATTAAACTTACATTTAAAGTTCTTTTTAAGAGCGATTTAATAATTTTATTCTGGAAATTAATTTTAATAAAGTATATACTTTTCCCAAATTGAGAATTCCTGACTAAGAGTGGGAAAGAGAGAGAGAGAGAGAGACAGAGATCAACATTAGATCTGGCTTTGGTAGGCTACTGGCCTTCCACCACTATCATTTAGTATCTAAGGAAAGAGATGGAAATAGATTAAGATGAATTAACTGATAATGGAATTAGTTCAATCTTCATCTCAATCTGCAGAAAAGACTGTTGAAGGGCATAATTCCACAAATTGGTAAATTGGTACAGATTTGTAAGAGCATAGTATGCCTGTCATTATTCATTCCAGCTGTCTGCCCTCTGAGTTCAAATCCAGCCAAGGTCAACTTTACCTTTCATCAGTCTTAGGGTTGACAAAACTTAGGTACCAGTCCTTGACAATGGCTTGGTGGAATTATATCCGGCCCAAATTTTCTACTTGTATGTTCAAACTGGCTAGATCGAGCCTCTCATACCTGCCCTACTATGTCATTCTAAAAATATACAACCACATCATTGAAATCTTGAAGCTATGGGATAATGCATGATTAATTCAAAAAAGTGTGGATAAATAAGCATTACATTTGACAGACTAATGTCAATGCTATAGTGTTAAGCATTCACTCTCCACATTGTCCATATTTTCCATCAGTTATGGGAGTTATCTCCCTTGCTGCTATATCAGATTTTAAACACCTCCCAAGGGGGAGGTTTTGTCTACTAATTGCTTGTTTAACTTCAGTTGGATGAAATGTTATGATCCACTATATTATGTAAGTAAGGCACTATCATTTGATCTGTTTAGGTTGGCTAAATATAAAAAATAAAGAAGAAAATCATTATTAATATAGAGTTTATAAGATGGCATGTTTTAAGTACAAAGCTGATCAAACTTGAATGCAACATTCCACACTATAAATGAGTTAATCCAGTATTTCTCATTGGGAGAGCCTGCACTTGCTAGAATGAGATGATTGGCTGAAGTTGTTTGGATGCTAACGGTTTTGGCATTGCAGATTAAACATTTAGCTCATTTTGGCAAGAAAACCTTTTGGTGCTGGAGGAAAATGTACATATATGTGTGTGCAAAAATATACAAATACAGACTGAAAGAGTGTGAGGGAGGGGAAGGGAGAGGGAGACATTACAAAATAATTATTAGCGACAGAGGCAATATTATTACTGAGAAATAATATTTATTCCCATTTAAACATGAATGTTCTGTTAGAACAAACTATACTGCAGTAGATACCATGAGAGAAACTTTCACATAGGTTTTAGTGCAAAATGCAGTCTTGTTTATATCGCTAGTAGCGAAATAAATCCCTGCCACCTCCAGCACCGTGACCACCAGATTGCGTGATTTTCACCTCCCTTGGTCATGTTAATGTTGAACACTATGGATAGCAGTGATTCATCTCCCTGCAAGTGATATATAGAAAACCAGTAGCAGAACAGCTGCTGGTATCATGATTAGTCAGTGAACTTCTTAAAAAATATTTATTAGCCACAAAGTCAGTATTAATACTAAAGGGTAATATTTATTCCCACTTAAATGTGGATGTTCTGTTAGAACAGACTTTATTGTGGTAGTTACCACGAAGAAAACTCTCATACTGGATTTTTGATGAAAAATGTCTTTTTTTTATATCACTAGCAGGGAGATAAATCTTGCTATCTCCAGTGCCGAGACCACCAGATCACTTGATTTCGACCTCCCTTGGTCTTGTCAATGATGGACGCTTGGTCACTAGAGATAGCAGTGATTCACCTCCCTGCCAGCTATAAATAGATTCTGAAAGAACATACATATATGTTCCAACAAAACATCCACTTTTAAGTGGGGTTAAATATTACCTCTTGAAGACATTACAATACAATTACAATGTGGGTATTGTACAGTGGAGCAGATAAATTGTCACCATTAATAAAATTAGCATGGTTAAAATTTTTAAAACTTGCCCAAACACCATAGTAAAGACAAGAATGACATGGATGATGAAACTGTTTTATGTTCTCATTAATAAAAAGGGGTGACAGGGACAAAATATTTCCACTAACTTTTTTTTTGTGTAGTGACAGGTGGTGGTAGTTTGAGAATTGTTGGGTTTGTCTAAACAAGATTTTTTTTTAATTAAACATCACATATCAAATTTGTGTGTTACTAAATGTTGAAACTGACTATGCATGCGTACTTATCTGAATCATTATAAGCGATAAGCGTTGATTGTGTTAACATGATGTTAATGTGACCACTGCCACTAACAACACTGAAACAATCACCACCACTTTCACCACCCACCACCACCACATAAAGATATATAAACACACATACAAACAATCAACCCCTACCCCAACACACGATAGATTTCTGCACAGTTTCAGTTCACTAAATTCCACTCCTGGTCTATCATCGGTCAATCTGAGATTACTGTACCCAAGGTGCCATACTCAGGGATTGAACCCAGAACTCTGTGTTTGTGATGTGACCACACGACCATGCCTGCACCTAAGTTTTGTTTTAACTTTCAAAACTTTTTATTCATTCATTTTCCTTATTGCTGGTTTCCTTGTAGTCTATTTTCTTTTCTCTTGTTTTACTTGTTGTTTTATTGTTTGTTCCTTCTCAAGCCATTGCTGGCTCATAGGACTGGTTTCTCGGTTTCCTTGGTGTATAGGTTCCCCACCTGGACGGGACGCCGGTCCCTTGCAGGTGTGCTGCAAAATGCAGGAGGAAAGAGTGAGAGAAAGTTGTGGTGAAAGTGTCGGCAGAAGTTTGCCATTACCTTCTGCCGGAGCCATGTGGAGCTTAGGTGTTTCGTTCATAAACACACACATTGCCCAGTCTGAGATTTGAACCCGCAATCCCTCGACTGCGAGTCTGTTGCTCTAACCACTACGCCATGTGCCTCCACTTTGTTTTACTTAACCTGTCTTAAATACATCTCAGATATATCCAAGTTGTTGTTCCCTAGATCAAGTATAATCAAATAGACCATCTGTGATTGAACATAGTTTTTATTATTGTAAGTTTTTATAATAATCTTTTATCTTTAATCTGTTGTGTCTGGGGAGTCATTTTCTTTTTGTGGCTTATTAGTTAACACACTCACTGGTAAAATTTCCACTTATTTCTTATTTTCCTAAAATTTTCGAAGACTATTGAAAAGGTTGCAACACACAATGAAAATTTTAGGAAAATAAAAATAAGAAATAAGTGGAAATTTTACCGGTGAGTGTGTTACATTATAAGGCACAAAAAGAAAATGACTCTCCCCAGACACGACAGAATATGCTTCAACACACGAACTCATATAAAGAATCTTGCAAACCAAATCCAAAAACGAAATTTTATCTTTAACTTGTATCCATCATTAGACTGAGGCCATACTGGGGCACCACCTTGAAGAATTTCTGTCAAATGAATTGATCCCAGTATTTATCTTTTTCGAAGCCTGGTGCTTATTCTATCGGTTTCTTTTGCTGGACTGTTAAGATATGGGGACATAAATGTACCAACACTGATTGTCAAGTGGTGGGGGGGGCAAACACAGGTACACATGCGCGCGCACACACACACAACAGATTTCTTTCAGTTTCCTTCTATCAAATCCACAAACAAGACTTTGGTCGGCCCGAGTTTATAGTAGAACACGCTTGTCTTAAGTGCATACACAGTGGGACTGAACTGGGAACCATACGGTTAGGAAGCAAACTTCTTACCACACAGCTACAACTGCGCCAATAGAACTATTTTGGATCTTTTCGGTTTGAACGGTAACTAATTTTCTAGGTAACTAAAAAATTTTGAACTTCGTATACTGGTAGAATGTGTTTATAAAACATCTTTTTCTCTTGGCTTTATTGAGAAAATTCTATAGTTTGTAAGATATTTGTTGTTTTTTTCTTCAATTTCTGCAATTTCAATCAATCACTAACGTCTGTTGAGGTAAAAAAAAAAAACATTCTGTGTTGTATGAATATGTCCCTCGTTTAAGAAACAGATTGGATTTATTTACGTTTGTGAAGAAAAAAAAGATACCCTTCCCCAACCCCTAACCCTAAAACAGATTGAAATGCAATAGATCGATACTAGGGTCATAATTATGAGTGACAATTTCATATGACACCGCTAGTAAAAACTGCCGTTCAAACCGAAAAGATCCACTATTTTATCCAATGTGTCTTTTATTATTATTATTATTATTATTATTATTTTTATTTTACTAAGGCACTGAAGTGTGATTTGGGGGTCGTTTGAATCATTTCCGCAGCCAGAGTGAGTTGTCTTGGACTTCCAAGTCTATATAGGCCAATACAGCATACCCAGAAGTGTCGTCTCCATACAAGCGTCACCCGGAGGTAAACCGCCCTCTCGTCCTCTCCCCAATTATGTCACTGGCATGGCTTCTAATTTTTTTAAAGTGTGGGAGGTCGAAGGAACGAACAACCACTTGTATACTAATATAAATCTATTAGCAAATCTATGTGGGGGAGGTGGCCTGTATTAGTGTAGTTATGGTGAGGAAATACGTGATGAATCTCGAGAGAAAACGAAACGAAACAAAACATTGAGTACGGACTATAATTACTGTGAGAGGGAGAAAGTGTGGAGAATCCAGCGTTTCAGTGAGTGCGTGTATAGCGGAGCTGGGCTGTGTGTGGTTCTATCGTCAAAAAGAAAAGAAGAAACGGAAAAGAACATTTACGTGGAAAATAGCGCTGTTGGATAGTAACGGCGACTGGGAAGGAAAAGGAAGAGAAGATAGCGATAGAATTGGAGGGGGAAGAAGAGGAAAATTAGCGCGCGTGTGTATACACACACATTCTGTATGTGTGTGTGTGTGCACATGTTTGTATGTGTAAGTGAAGGAGAGACGAAGGCGCCCACACTTGATCTTGTTTCACTTTTATTCTTATCAGCAACCATTAGGCGTCTGTCGAATACGCCCAAACTGTTGTGTTTATTGCCGGGTGATTCTCACTTGACTTAAGCGTTAGTCGTTCAAGCCAATCGTTACGTTTAAATATAAAATGTTTAACTAAGAAACCCTGGTCAGTTCTGCTCGGGAAAGCCTATTTCAGCTGAATGGAGAATTAGTTTGACGGTGGGAATTTGGTTGCTACTGCAAACAGGTACTCCTACTTCCACCATCGAGACGCAAATATTTTGTTTCGTCTCAGGTCAGCCTCTGGTCCAGCAGGCATCTTATTCAAAAATGTTCTGTTGCGTTGTTCATGTTATCGTTCTTTATCCACAAATCAACTCTAACAGAACAGACCAAAACTATTCTAGCCATCATCAACCAGTAATTTTTTCCAGTAGTACATTTTCCAGTATATCTTATCCGTGTATCCTATCTTTTATTCCGTTAGAATATATCTAAAACTAATCCAAAGCATACTCGCCCACCTTTGTTTTTAAGGATAAAAGGATGGAATTTTTGTTGATATTTCTAGCAGATCGAGTGTCCACGCATTAGACTCACTTGTTTTATGAATGAATCTAAATAACGCTCGTCTTTGTAAGGGGGAGGTAACTCAGAAGAGTGTTCCTGCAGTTCTGGAAGAAGACTACTTGCAAGTTGGGACAAAATATCCTGATTTATAAAAATTTACATATCGCCATCATTCTTTTTAAAAATTGTGTGTGTGTGCGTGTGTGTGCGTGTGCGTGCGTGCTTGTGTGTGTGTGTACGCGTTAACATTTTTGACCAGCTACCTACTTGCTAGCACCCTTATGAAAGAAAGCCTCTTGTTTCATTAATCAGCCTTTATATCTCAAGAAGGTCTTGCAGATTTTTATAGTCCCAGATATTGTGATCTTTTGCAGTGTATGAATTAAAGATTTGCGTTCTCTTTCCAAGATCCTACGTTCAGCCATTGCTTTGTTCCAGATGGGTCGGTATGTATCTTGCTCCTCCAGTAAATAACAGGCATGGAGTTGAAAGTACTAGGTTTACAAACAACCTATTAATGATCCATAGATGTCCACTTTCTTCTGTATTTTTCTAACCACATTGGTGTCCAGAGGGCAGCTGATTTCCACAACAGAACATATCTTTTTGTTGTGGTCCCACAGAATATCTAGCTGGTTGTGTTTTAATTTGGTGGCTATTTTCATTTCTAAGTTCCACCAACATTCTTTTAATCCATTGGTCTCAATATAGTCAACATCATTTGTAGGTGTTTTCTTTTTTATTATTCTGATCCAGATTGTTGTGACCACTGCATCATACTTCATGGAAAGATAATATCTGGAAGACATTCCCTCACAGTTGGCAATAATGTGGTTGACATCTTGGTCATGTTCAGCCTACATTTGTTGTCTATCAATGTTTTCTGCCTTTTATGTTGTAGGTAATTAGTGGAAATCTCTTGATAGCCTTCAAAGAGGGTTATCATAAACTTGTTACTACTCCATGCCAAGCTTTTGACATGATCAATCCCTTCTATGGTTTGTGTTTTTCATGTGAAGTACCCATGTACTATCTTCTCAATGAGTTGGTCCATCTTTTTATTTTGTTGTTATGTTAAGTAGAATTTACTAATACTCTTTGGAGAGAAATCCATATCAGCTCATATTTCACACCTCTCCTCAAGTTCATTAGCTAGCCTAATTATATTATTAGTTTCGTGGTCACAAACTGGGCAAGATAGTCACTAGTCGCTTCCTCTGCTTCAAACGTTATTTCAGTGTCACAATATGCGCCTCATATGACATCAATACAGATTTGAGACTATGACCATCATCATTGTGTGGAAAGTATAACCTGTCTACATCTTCATTGATGTTGAAGTTTCCTGTAACACTGAGAAGCCAGCAAGTTCAAACAATTATCTCATTAAGTTCTTTTAGTGATCCAGTTCAGAAGAACGGATGTTGGTGTGAGGACAGGCACTGCAAAAGTGTTATGGGCAATATGCTTGTTGTAAGTTGAGACTTCTGATGACCATATTCTCTTTACTGTCATGAGGTGTTCATTTCTGATCCCTTCCTTATTTATGGGTCCATCATATCTGACATTCTTTTCTTGTCCAAGATTATAATTGTTATCTGACTGTAGAGGTTGTATTGTCAGGCCATTCATTTCTAGGTTTTCAGAAAAGAGCACAACTTTTCCACATTTTATTGTTAGTAGAAAATTGGGTAATGAGGTCTAGTTGCATTTTATTATGGTTGATACTTGGCTCATGTAGCTTCAGGTCATCAATAAAGAAAAGATGTGAGATACTTCTGGATCCATTTCTATGGCCAGAATGCTTTGTGGATGGGTATGATAGTGAATTTAACGAGAGGACAAAGGGCAACACTGACAAGCTATCACTCAGAAAGATGCTTTTTTGGTAGTGAATGCTATTCAATTCAGTTTTATCTTTATTATTCCCCAGGAGTAAAGTGACGTACTAAGATTTGGTCAAGTATTCAAAAGCACTCACTAGTGGTTGTAAAACTTTGGCTAACTGTAAAACCTTAATAATCCACCCATGTGATATACTCTCAAAAGCCTTCTGGTAATCCAGCTACTCTACAGTTAAGTTCCTGTGATTATTTCTGTGTTTTTTCTTTTTCCTTTTGTTAATTAGTAGCTGCTATATATGGTCCTATACTTTCTTTTCTCCAGCTTGCTCAGGTGTTGTTGATGGAACACTGATCTTGTAAGAATAGATTGAGGCACCCTGTATAAAATTTGTTCAATGATATTCTGCTAGGCTGTTGGGCTATAATTTTTAGCAAGGGTTGTCTGGCTATTCTTGGGGAGGAGGAAAGTAGTTGCAGTTGATAACCAATGAGGTAGTTCTTGTGTGCCTTTGATACTTTCTCTATACAACTGTATAAGATCTTGCCAATAAAAGGTGAAATTCTTCGGCCTTTATGAGGTCTGGGCTTGGGGATTTCCTGTTTGACATTTTCTGTAGAACTATTTTGAGTACTTCAGCATCTATTTCATTTTGCTTTTGCTGAACATACTGGCAATAGTCCTGTTCCAATTCTTTTAGCCATACAGCTTGTTTTTTGAACTCATTATTTGTTTCCCATACAGATCTCCAGTAACACCTCAACTTGATCTTTTGTGAGGGTGTCTTTTACATAGATTGAACCTTTTGCATTGAATCTGCAATAAATTATGTACCAGATCTCTGGCACATAATTTATTGAGCATTTGCCACTTATAGATTGTATATTTGTAATTCTAGTTTTTCATGTGTAGCTGTGAGTTGTTTCAGCTGGTGCAGTTTAGAGGTTAGGTTTTTGAATCCTGTATCACCAAGTCATCTCTCTAGGTCTTCCTGTTCTTAGTGTTCATTTCATAATTATAACTATCTGTGAGATATTTTTTCACAGGAATAAAATTTTATTTTTTAAGTAATGTACTGATGCTGGTTCAAGCTTTCAACTTGAATCTTGATTGCATGGTTTCAGCACTTTGTGATACACTAGTAATGTAATAGCTGAGACATATGACTTAAGATTAATAATTTCATAGGTTTTCATACCTCTAGACAGTGCGGCCTTCAGATAATTGTTTGCAATTTTGTTTACTGCCATTAATTCTGATTTACTGGGTTCTTTACTTTTGCTGGTGTTGTATGGCCTGTCATTCAACTTAAGGTTGGGGACCTGTTGAAACATTTTTCCAGATCACTTGTAAGGAGGCATCTACAAGTTTTTGGTGTTCTGTTTGTACAGTATATATGAATTTCAACTAAATTGTTGGTGTGTTGTTTACTGCTAGACTTAGCTGACCATTCTGTCTGTCCGTCAGTGGAAGTGGGATGATTATTTTCAATGGCTGGCTTTATAGTGCCAACCTGCTTTGAATCAGAGATTTCTATTAGATGTATCAAATTACATCTAATGATATGTTTTGCTTGTTCATTTAAACGTTTGGGGGGGGAAAATCTAATTTGGGTGTTTGGAGTTCCACAAATTTTTTAGCATTTGCATAAACCAAACTTTTGGGGGTCAGGTTGTATATGTGCTTCATATAAATGTTTGTTAAGATTCTAGGTCCATTGCATACAGTGATTATCGTCACAATTTGGTTGAAGAAGACTTATACATTTAGCAATGATGATTTTTTCTATTCACTGATATTTGTATTTGTTTCTCAAAATAAACAATGACTGTTTTTAAAAACTTTGGGAAAGTTTTGTCACAATTAAATTTAAAGTTGTTCACAGCATGGGTAATCTTACCTTTCAGGTTGTTTTTAATTCTACAATTGTATTTAAACATACATATTGAGTAGTGTTTGTCTTTCTTGTGTCTTTTTCTTTTATGTATGTATGTATATGTGTGCATGAGTGTGTGTATGTGTCTATGTGCAGGCATGTTCTCTCCTCCTCCTCATTATCATCATGATCATCATCAAGATCATGATGATGATGATGATGATCATGATGATGATGATCATCATCACTTTAGGTCTGTTTTCCATGCTGGCATGGATTTGACAGTTTGACTGGAGCTGGTAAACCCAGTGGGCCACAGCAGGTTCCATTGTCTTTTCTGGTTTCTACAACCAGATGCCCTTCCTAATGCCAACCACTCAACAGAGTGTACTGGGTGCTTTTTATATGGCACCAGTGCTAGTATCAATTCTGCTGCAGCAGATAGGATATATATATATATATATATATATATATATATATATATATATATATGTGTGTGTGTGTGTGAGTGTGCATATTAGAAATTATAATAAACACAAGTTTTATGTCATTTATTCCCTGTGTATATTTCACCATTGAAACTATTAGCATCCTCTGCAGTGGACGTTCCAAGTGCCACTGGATGCTTCAAACTGAGGCTGTGGAGGTTTATTCTGTTTATATATTGTCAACCAGTCAGCAACAAACTCTACTGGAGAGGTACCAAGTGTTGCTATATGGGTGGCATTTTGTTGCCGCAGAATAATGCTCATTCCTTCAAGGTTTTTGCACTGAATATTGAGGTCAGAAATTTTTAATTTTAAGAAGCAACCAGTCTGCATATCAACTCCAGAAATAACAGGCACTCAATTTTTGCCAGAACACAAGCTATCAGGTGAAGGTTGTGGAATTAATTGTAAGTCAATTGGTTCAATCAGAGCTTAAATTAATTATCGAATGTCCTGTTGGCAATTTATTCTTGTTCCAGCTAATAATGGTTCACCCCTTATGTAACTAGGGTTACCAATCCTCTTGAAATTTGTATTACATTCTGTCTCCATCATTTGAAATTCTGTGGAAAAGGTTTGAGTAAAAAGTAAATCTGTGTTAAATCTATCAAATTTATCACTGAAGTGTATAAAATGATAAATAACCTTGTTGACAATATTTATACAAATGACCATGACCATGACTGACCAGGCTATCAGATGTTGCTACACATCGTTGGTCACAATGTGCTCCGCATTGTTTTAGCCTTCAAATGACGTCATCTCGCTGGCTAAGCGAGCAGGCCTACAGAAGAAAGAGTGAGAGAAAGTTGTGGCGAAAGAGTACAGCAGGGATTGCCACCCACTGCTGCTGGAGCCTCATGGAGCTTTAGGCGTTTTTGTTCAATAAACACTTACAGTGCCCAGTCTGGGAATTGAAACCACGATCCTACAACCGTGAGTCCGCTGCCCTAAACACTGGGTCATTGCTCCTCCACATTTATGCAAGTAGAACTAAATAATATAAGAGTAAATTGATTCATAGAGCTGTTGAATTCTGATGAATCAAAGCAACCAAATTCACTATACATGGTGATACTGTATATGGCAATTGTATAGTTGCTATTGTATAAGTCAAAAACCATGCTAATTACCTGACTTGTTTCTACGGTTGGATGCACTTGCATTTTTATTCAATAACATTTCAATTATTTGAAGTCTTCCTATGAAAAGAAACTGGTTTCTAACAAATTTGCAAAACACCACCATTGAAATGTAGATAAAAAAACAAATTCACCTTTTAAACTTGAGAAAAGTAATGCAAATTTTTAGTGTTCCACTTAGAGATTGTACTTCTAATGTGCTTGTTAGCTATGTTGTGTCACATAGAAAGGTAGTACCTTGACAACATTTTGGGGCATCTGCTAATTAAATGTGTGATGTCTTCCACAGAAGTATGACATAATCAACATTTCAAATTCATCTTGGGGTTCCAAAAAGTTATGTATGTATATTTGTATGCATACAAGCATGTACGTATTTATATCTATATATATATATATATATATATCTGTCCATGTGTTAAGCATGATTATATACATTCTTGTAATGGTGTATATATGTATGTGTGTATATCTGTGTGTGTGTGTATATATATATATATATATATATAAAATAATATGAGGGAATATTATTCCAAACTTACAGGGAAAAATTAAATTTGAAATACTAAATCAAATTTCACAAAATATAGTATATATATATATATATATAAAATTAGAAAAAAAACATCTTTCATCAATTCACAATGAAAAAATTAAATTATACCATTTAGAAAAAAATTTCATCTTATAGAAAAATTTGTATGTATGTATATATATATATATATATATACACACATACATACATACACACATACACATACATGCATACACAAACCCATACAAACATACACACACCCATACATTCATACACACACACACATATATACATACATACCTACATACATCACTCATACTCACACATACATGTATATACACATACATATACACATATATACATACATACATACATGCACAAACATACATACATACATACATACATACATACATACATACATACATACATACATACATACATACATACATACATACATACATACATACATACATACATACATACATACATACATACATACATACATACATACATACATACATTACATTACATCCATGTTTTGTAGAAGTTAAATACAGATGAATGTAATCAACACTGGCAAAGTGTACACACACACACACATACACACACACACACACACACACACACACACACACACACATACACACACACACACACACACACACACTCATTAATTAATAAATTAAGGTTTAAAGTTTCACAGCTGTATAACTGAAATTTTATG